>NC_056732.1:1468344962-1468462462 GCF_019279795.1 Protopterus annectens | reverse complement strand
GAACTACAATTGTTTCATAGGAATTATCCATAGATTTCTTTATTGTATCCATCAGACACTATATAATCTGTAGTATATTGTTGCCACCCATGTCATTCAGTTAGAATGTATGCAGACGTATTACTGTTATCTTTGGATTTATGGCATTTACAAAATTGTTTATTTTCATCGGTAGATTTTTACATATAGGCATTTTATTGGCCTTACTTGAAGCTTCCCATATACATAAAACTTGTATGCTGAGCAAGACAATGTAAACCAAGTGCACATTAGTGAGAAGGAATCCATACTTCTTTATGAAGAGATAATTAAGACATTATTATATGCTGGCAACCTGCCTGAGTGCCTGTGTGAACCCCTGAAGAGAACTTTAGGGCCAAAATTTGTAGCTGATCCATAAAGCAAACTGTGGCATCATCATGGCCTTGTGTGTGATATATTGTTCTGTAGTGTACATAGTTCATAAGTAATTACTAGACATGTGATCCAGGAAACTATTGAGAAGCCTAGTGAAATTTCCCAGCTGCCCCAGAGCACTGTCTGCATAAGTGATTTACTGAGTCACCCAGCAGGCAAATGAAAGCTGAGGAAAGCAACCCCTAGACTATGGGAAGCAGCCATTAACAGTTTATTTTATTTTATTTATTTGACATTTGTTGACGGGTTGGTCCGAGGCCCTTTTTCAGTGGAGACCCGGGGAGAAAAGCTCCAGAGTTACAAAATATATGCAAGTTACAAGAATAAAAACATTTGCTAATACACACACACAAAAAAAAAACCTAACAATGTAAAACAAGTATACAATGATAATACTGATTACAGATTATATACATTGTTGGCTAGCAATGTATATAAGGCAGGTAGTCCAGGAGAGATTGTCTTTAAAGTAGAGAGAGAGGAAGCTAGTAAAGAGTAATTTGGTAGCAGTGAGGGAGAGATAAGAGTGCAACAGTAGTTGTTGACCATTTTACTGGTGAGGAGATAGATATAGTAAAGGACAGTTAGGGGTAGGAGTAGGGAAAGGGTTTAGTGGGGAAGAAGGGAAGGTGAGTTTGGAAGGAGGTAGTGTTAGGTACTAGTAGGAGAAAAAGAAGTGAGAGATTGGGCTGGAGATGTGGGTTAGTTGAGGGGCTGAGAACAGAGGCAGAGTTTATTTAAGCTAAGGTGATTTCTTACAGTTTTTTTGAATGGAAGTTTGGATGAGTGTTATGTATGTCTAGTGGGAGTTTATTCCAGTGTTTGGCGGGGTAATAGCTGTACAGGTTTTTGCTTATGTTGAGTTTGGGTTTGGTCATGGTCAAAGTGTTGTCAGAGCTCCGGAGTGACCTAGTTGGGGTGTATGATGAAATGATCGGTGATATTGCAGGGCAGAATGTGGGCTGGTATAGACTGGAATGGATTATTTGGAGCTGGGAGAGAGTAAGGTTGTGAGGAAGCTCTAACCATTTCAGTTTTTGTAGAGAAAGACAGTGGTGAGAGGAGTAAGGAAGTTCAGCGGCACATTTTGCTACTTTGTTAAAGGTGGATTCAAGTTTGTTCATAAGAGGTCTGCAGGTTGGTGAGAATCTGAGAGCCACAGAGAAGGGTTGGAAGAAGGTAGGCATGTGATAGAGCAATTTTTGCTTAGAGAAAGGTTTTGTTTCTCTAAAGAAGGCCAAGTTTTTGGTGGGTTTTCTTGATGTTGTTAAGTACATGCTGGTCAAATTTTAGCTGGTTGTTAATGATGACCCCAAGTAGTTTAGTGTGATTATCCACCATAATGGGTGTATTGTTGTGAGAGGAGATGGAGAAGTTTGGTTTCAGGTGGGTCATTGTTTTTGGAAGAAAAAAGGAGTTTGGTCTTTTTTGGGTTTAGGATTAGATGGTTTTGGTTGAGCCAGGTCTCGACAGACAATAAGGATTCCTGAGTTTTAGACTGGAGTAAGGGAAGTGTGAATGCAATAGTGATGGCTGTGGAGTCATCAGCATATTGCATTAGGGATGAGTGATGAGTAGAGCTAGATAACTGATTGATTAAAATGTTGAAAAGCAGTGGTCCTAGGATTGATCCTTGGGGAACTCCCATCAGTACTGGAAGTTCTGGGGAGATAGCTAAGTCCCATTTGATGGACTGGGAGCTGTTACTAAGAAAACTAGCGAACCAGGAGATAGTGGCAGAGGATAGGTTTAGGTGGGAGAGTTTCTCTAAGAGTAATGGGTGGTGGACAGTTTAAAATGCTTTTGATAGGTCAAGAAAGAGACAAGATGCAAGTTTATTTTGTTCCCTAGCTTGAGCAATAATATTTATGAAAGAGATGAGAGCTGTAGAAGTGCTATGGCCAGGACATTGGGTGGGAGTAATTAAGTTGTCTTGGATGAGGTGCTGGAGAATTTTTTTGTGTGCACATTTTTCCAGGATCCTGGATAGGGGAGATAGTATTGCGATAGGCTTGTAGTAAGTAAGTTCAGTGGAGTTACCTCCCTTGTGGATATGTATAGTGTAAAACTTTTTCCAGATGACTGGGACTGTAGCTTCAGTAATAGATCTGTTTATGAGGATAGTGATGGGTAGGGCTATAGAGTTAGCAGCTAGTTTTAGAAAAAGTGGAGAGAGACCATCTATGGAGGGAGAGCAAGATTTGAGCTTAAGGAGCAGTGATTTTATGTAAGAGGTAGATACTGTTTGTAGGTTGAAAGTCGGTGAGGGGTTAGGGTGATTAGGGGGGAGGCAGGAGGGGTGGTGTTGGTGTTGGAGTGGTTCATAAGTTTGCTAATGGACTCTGTGAAGTAAGAGTTGAAGTTAGTAGCAGTTTGGAGAGGAGTAAGTGTGGGGATTGGGTGGGGGGTGGATGGGTTTCCTGGATGTAGGATATTGTTTATAGTATGCCAGAATTTTTGGGGTTGTAAAGGTGTTATTTAGGGTTTTTTGTCATCTTTATTTGATTTCGTAGCCTGGTTATGAAGTTGTCCGTATTGTTGTAGGTGCATGGGCAGTTTGGTTTTGATCCAGAGTTTCCATTGAGTGTCTCTCTGTTCCATTAGTGAAAGATTGGAGGGAGTAAGCCAGGGAGACATAGTGGATTTAATCCTGATCTTATGTTTGAAATGCTGAAGAATTTGTTGTTAAATCCCATGACTGTTTCCTCAAGAGGTAAATGTTTGAGAAAGGTTCAGTCAATAAGGGAGAGCTGATAGTTGAGTTTGTTTGGGTCAAAGTTTTTTACCTTACAGCAGGTTTTAAATATGTGGGGTTTGAGTATGTCTTGGATAAAGTGGAGGACTTTAGTAGGAGAGTGATCACTAAGGGTATCGGGAAGGGTTTTAGGAAAGTGATATTTGTGAGGATGGGATACAAGAATCCAATCAAGTATGGAGGAGTGGGTGTCGAATTTGGTGATGTAGGTTGGAGTTGTGACTAACTGGGAGAAACCATGTAGGTTTATGAAGGTAGTGGGGGATATGTTTGTGACTGTAGACCAGTTGATATTGACATCTCCCATTATAATAGTCTCATTGTGGAGGTCTGAGGCGAGTGTGGAAAGTAAATTTTCAAGTACAGTCAGGTTGTCACCGGGTGGGATGTAGAGGGCAGCTATGTATAGAGAGTTGTGGGGGTTTATTCTGCAGTTTGCCAGAAGGAGTTCAGCAGGGGAATTGGGGGGGGGGTATCGGAGTAAGTATGCGGTTATCTCTGTACAGGATTGCAACACCACCTCCTTTTCTTTTTGTTCTTTCTAGTCGAAGGATGTTATAACCAGGAGGGAGTATGTTCCTATCGGGGATGTGAGGTTTTAACCAAGTCTCACTAAGGGTTATTATATCTGGAGAGTGGTGTGAGATCCAGGAATGGAAGTCAGTAATTTTATTTACCATGCTTCTCAGGTTGATAGTGTAAAAGGATATGTGTTTTGATGGGATATTATGGTTAGGGGTGGTGGCATGATTGAGGGTAGAAACTGAAGAAGCAGGTTGAGCTGGGCCAGGGTTGGGGTGTATGTCACCTGACAGCAAGAGAGAGGGGAGAAAAGGAATTGTGTGAGGTTTGGGAACAAGGAGTATGAGGCACTTGGGTTTTCCTTTATTGTGAGTTGTTTTGCTTGAACTGTGTTTTATGTGTGGATTTAAGGTAATGCAACCAGTGCAGGGCACTAAGTTTAGGAATGATTGAGGTAGTTGCGTGAAGGTGGGTGGACAAGTAGAAGTGAGTGGGTGAGAGAAGGGTTCAAGGGGAAAGGTGTAGGAGGTGAGGTTGTATAAAATTCTAAGCGTAGAGGTAGCTAGTAGTGTCAGAAGAAGGGAGTGGAATAGCATAGTGGGTTGTAGATTAGGTAAGAGGTACTAGTGTGAGAAGAGGGATATACAAGGAGTAGTTGTTTGAGGTAGATGTTAGAGGCAGGATGAGGGAGAGGGGTAGGGTTTGAGGTATACTGAGTAGAGAGTAAATTAGGAGGAGGAGGGTGGAGTTTGAGGAGGATAGTGGTGAGGGGATGGGTGGGGCAGGGAATATTTGGGTGGGCTTGTAGGGGTGTGGTGAGGAAGGGTTTAGTATAAAGGAAATTATGTCGGGGTGGGTGAGAATGGGGGTAGGATAGGGGAGCGGAGTGAGCCTGAAGGGCAAACGGAGCAGGCTAGAGCAAGAGAACTGATTACAGCAGGAAAGTATCAGTAACTGCAAGACAAGATCGGGGCAAGCAGGTAAGTTGAACTCAAATTGTAAGGGAAAGTATTGTTTAGTGTTTTGTAGGAATGGGGAGTATGAGATATAGATATATACCAGCTTTTGTTTAAAAAAGGGGGAACAAAGCCTGGAGATAAATGTTGTTCCTATCTTTAACTGGTAAAATGCTGCCACCTAGTGGCAAAAAGATAGTGCAAAGTAGAGATAAGCAATCCCTCTATCTAGTACTGTATTCTAGGGTTAAGTCATACCGGAGGGGGTAGAGAGGCAAGGGGTCTGCGGTAGGCTGCTGATAAACACACACACGGAAGGGCAGCTAGTACATATGGGTATTGATAATTAGTTCACAAGTTATTAGTTGTAGGCTACATACATTCAAAGTCTTTTGTGGGAAAGTCCTCACAGAAGTAGTTATTTTTATGAAGCCTGGCTGGCAGACAAAATATCAGGGTGTCTTCTGGATTTGGCTGGAGATATTCTTAATACCCTAGTAGCAGGGAGGGAGCACCTGGAACAGCGTACTGTAAAAGAGAGAGAGAGAGAGAGAGAGAGAGAGAAGTGAGTTAGGTCAATGGAACTGATATGGGAAAAAGGTGGTGGGATAGGGCAGAAAGTAGGTTAGGTTCAGGGAGGGATAGGTGTAGATAGAGGTAGAATTTGGAGGGTAGGTACGTTTAGAGAGGTAGCTGTAGTAAAGCAGTAGGCTAAGCCCAATTGAGCAAAGCAAGGTAGGCAGTATAAGCTCAATACAATCTACATATACACCACAGTTCAAGCATATTAAAGTGCCCTAGTCCATTTAGGGAGAAAGGGCTTGATTTCATTAGGCAGAAATTTAATCACAAATAAACATAGACAGCAGAGCATTAATTGCATTGATATGTCTAAAATACAGTGCTTTTGCAATATATGACAGTAACCAAAAACAGTGCAAGTATAAAATTACTGCATGAGTGTGGATACTGGCTTGATGGAAAAATATTGGCTATACAAGGCAAAACAGTTGTTATTTTGTAGTGTGAATACAATATTGCCCATTTGGCCATACAAGTCTAACAAAAGCAGTTATATTTTAGTGTAAACCCTTGTTCTGCCCATATGGTATGTCTAAACCTAATAATTAGGGAGAACGCTATACAAAAAGTATGATAATAGCCCTTTCGCACTTAGGCTAGCATAGGTAGCTATAACATTGAATATGATGCCGTTAGGGAAAACTGTAGTCTCCACACACTTGCTGTTACCTGTTACAACAGGCTAAGTTAATTTAAAATTACCAAGCTAAATTACGAATACCTTACACCACAAAGAAACGGATCTCACTAGCTCCAAGAAGAAACTGGTACAAACGCCCTTGTTGGCACCCTTCTCCTGATTGCTTTACAGCAGGCTACGTTAAAGTAAAGGTATCACATTTAATTAAAACATACCCTACAGCACAAAAGGACCTCACTGGTCCCAATAAGAAGCTGGTACTAATGCCCTTGATGGCATTCTTTGCTGATACGTTATCAGCAGGCTAGATTACATTACAAAGTACCAAGTTTAAGTAAAAAAAAAAATCCCCTACAGCACTAAGTTCATCAGTTTAATTCTCTGTGCTACCTGCCAGACAGGTACTTATCTTTCATTATGATTGTGGTAGAACACAAATGTATCATACCTGATCTTAAGTGAGATGTCTTGTCCATCAGACCATATCATCAGCCCCACAATAATGCCCCTTACACTTTTTGATAAGTGCTGTAAGATCTTTTTAATCCATTTTAGCTACCACCACTGGTGATTTCTACTGACCACCTGGTGAATCTGGGCATACTGGGACAAAGCAGCAATTGCCTCATGTACACAGACAACCCTTTCCTCCTACCACCCAAGATTACAACCTGTGAGAGATCCACTTACATAGCGAAACTGGAAGCAAAGCTCTCTCCACCCAAGATTGTACTAGACAGTCAAGAGGAGAAGGTTAACACCCGCACTACACCTCAGGCAACACATAGCCCTTCTAAACCCACACCACCAACACCCACACATAGCAACACTAAATCCACATATGCGGAGGCCCTTAACTGTAACCTGCCCAAGCAACAAGGGCCTCCAAAGCTGAAACGCAAACAAATACCAATCACAACCAAAGTGTCATATAGTTCACAACACCAAAGTGCCACCCTGCAAAATCCCCTAAGGCAAGACAACGTACCCAACACTTTAGTCATAGGTGACTCTATAGTCAGGCACACTGATGTTCCACTCACCAGGCTGAACAAGGAGAAAATTGCAGTCAGCTGCCTGTCAGGTGCCAGGATCCACCACCTAATGCATGCACTCAAGTCACTCCACAACAAGTACAGATATGACTCTGTCATTGTCCAATGAATGACTTGAGACATACCTCCCTGGACTACATGAAAAGAGACATGAAAGAGCTGTCAGATCATGTGGCCCAGGCAGGTATGACCCTAGCTCTGAGTAGCATCCTGCCTTCACCCAGAATGATACAATATAAGGACAAAATGATTGACTTCAACAACTGGCTAAGCTTCTGGTGTCATTCAAAGGGGATCCAGTATCTGTCTGCCTGGGACGACATGATCGACAGACCATGATGTTTTGCCAGAGATGGTCGGCACCTGTCACCCCTGGGATTCAGGTTACTGGCTAAGGCTCTTGCCACCCCTAAAGTGCCTTTTTTAGGCAAAGTTCAAAGGACAAAACCACCACTGTAACAGGTACAAGCATGCAAAATCTGAAGGTAATGCTACTCAATGCTAGAAGTCTAAACTTCAAAATGCACTCTCTCAAGGAACTCCTAAAAATGGAGAACATCAATATTTGTGCAGTAAATGAGACCTAGTTCAAGGATCCAGAGAGCACCCCTGCAATACCAGGCTACAACTCCTAACCACACTTTTTGGCCCGCAAACCAGGATTAAAACACTAAAGGTGGAGGAGTGTCCATATTCACCAAGGATATTCTCACCACCAGGCTAGTTGCCCAACACAATGCATCTGAAATTCTCCAGGTGCAACTAACACTAGGTAAGACTGCAATCCAAACTGTAGCTTGCTGCAGATCCCCCGCCATGCCCCAAGATTCTCACTACACCTTTCTAAGCATACTGGAAAATATTAAGATACAACCAAACACCCTAATGCTGGGTGATTTCAACTACCATGCCATTAACTGGGAAAACTCCTCATGTACCAACACCTTTGTCCAATGGTTCTTGAAATTCATAAATTCCAATTCCCTGGATCAACTAATCCATAGTCCCACCAGGGGCTCCAATATCCTAGACCTGGTCATTACCAGCATGGGAAATCGATGCTCCACACCTGTGGTCACTCTCTCATTGGTCAGGTCAGACCATAAGCTAATCACCCTTAACATCCACATCCCACCCCCACCCCACAGTAAGGAAACCTCCATAAAAAACTTTTCCAAAGCCAACGTCATGCTACTCAAATCAGTCATGACACCCATGCAGACGGGAACTGAAAGTTAGACTGCTGAGTCCTACACTAGGGCACTATACGAGCACATCAACTCATGCATGAATTGTGCCATCACAAATAGAACCAAGATTCTCTCCTCCAAAAAAAGGAAGCCAATCTGGTGGTCCCCTGCCATAAACAAACTTTACAACAAAAGGAATAAACTGTTGCAGAAAAGAGGAAAATCCTAGGATGCAAAAAACTCCCTTACCAGCCTCAGTAAGAAGCCAAGATTCCTCATAAAATCATCCAAAGCTAGTTACGAAAATAAAATTGCCAGAGATTCCAAAGACAACCACAAGGCATTCTATAACTATGTCAAGAATCTAAATGGCAATGCTCAGATCTGCTCTGAGCTACAACAGAATGGCATTAAATATACTGATCCCAAGGATATTGCCAGTATCCTGGCAGATCGATTCAGTGCCAACTTCACCCCCCTCTCACCCCCTAAATGGCCCATCTCAATACTGGAAGATTGCCAAATTCTGTAATAATGGCCACACAGGTAAAACACACACTTTTCAATGCTAAGAATACAGCATCCATGGGACCAGATGACATCCCGGGCTGTGTACTACATGAATTACAAAATGAACTGGCACATCACCTAAGTGTCATGTTTAATCATAATCTGACCTG
The DNA here is from genome assembly GCF_019279795.1 of Protopterus annectens. Classification (NCBI taxonomy): domain Eukaryota; kingdom Metazoa; phylum Chordata; order Ceratodontiformes; family Protopteridae; genus Protopterus; species Protopterus annectens. The sequence continues at coordinate 1,468,453,665 of NC_056732.1, read as the reverse complement.
AGGCTTCATGTCCACTGAGTGTCGCACAGCTACAGTTATCCCACTCCACAATGGGGGATCCACCTTGGATCCTGGGAACTACTGCCCATCAGTCTGATGCAAGACCATGGAACGTATTATCATGGAATTTATAAACAAAGCCACTGGCAGCCTTCAAACAATGGACCCCACCCAGTTTGGGTTCGTGAAGGGCTGATCTTGTCTCCTGAACCTGACTGACTTCTTTGAATCAGTCTCCAGAGCTGTGGACGAGGGTAATTTGGTCCACACAGCCTATCTGTACCTCGCCAAGGCCTTTGACACCATCCCCCAATCTGGAATTGTAGATAAACTTACTAAGCTGAGCATTAATCCCTACATCACTCTATGGGTTGCCAACTGGCTTACTGACAGAACCCACACTGTAAAGTAGCTGACTCAAAATCCAGCTCCAGATAAGTGGATTCAGGGTTCAGTCCTGGGACCACTTTTGTTTGACATCTACTTCTCTAAGGTACAGGCCAACACTAAGGGACTCTGGCCCTCTTCAAAAGAAACCTTGACGATTGGATGGGAGAAAGGAAATTCACCCCGGGGATCACATCAGTCACCCTGCTAGACAGGGGTCCAAGGAAGTAAATAGTGTGGGAAGAAATAGCCAGGGAATTGTTATGGCTAGGCTTGTATAGGCCTTAGGGCTGATAGCCTAATACCATCCTATGAACTTATGAACCTATGAGCTGATACAGGGAATTTCTCAGATTTTTCAGCCCTCCTTCTGCAACATTATCAAGAGATTTTCTGCCAAGAAATGAAATAAACAGTCTCAGAAAAATGTTGGTAAACAGGCAGTAAAAAAACAATGGCAAAATGTTTAAAATAGAGCAAGATCCTCTCAGAACAAAAGACAATTAAAGTCAGAATGACTATATAAGGGACATTGTCCCTGAATTCTCCATGGCAATTCCTTATCCCATCTAGAAAGTCTGAATCGTTACTTCTCTCTTTGGCAACAGATTGTTTCAGACAAAATGATTCTGAGACTTATTAATCAAGGTTACAGATAGCAGTAGGAAGAAATTCCTCCTTTACATAAAAGTATTCCACATTCACAGAACCATACCCCTCTGTTTCCTTCTGCATTACGGTGGGATCCTTCTTCCAAGTTGGGAAAATGTTTTTATTCAATATTTTTTTTTTTTGGTGCCGAAGAAAGGAAATGCCTGGAGGCCAGTTGTAGACCCTTTTTTTTTGCACCAGTATATGATAGTGCCCATGTTCAAAATGCTTTCACTTCACAACCTAGTACCTCTTTACCCCTCATTTTAGTTGTTTTTGGCAATCTTAAAACATGTTTATCATCACATTTCTATTCATTCAGACATCAGACGCTGATTTTTTTGTGTCTGGAACACATTATTAGTTCTCTGTCTTATGCTTCGGCCTATCCACTGCTCCAAGACTGTTCATAAATAGTCTAGCTCCTGTTATAGCCCATTGCAGGCTACAGGGTATCCACATTTTTCCATATTTATACGACTTACTTGCTCTTTGCAGATTTTTTTTAAAGTGTCTGGAATATTTCACTTGTGTGAGAGGTCTCCTATACAGGCTGAAATTCCATAAGAACATTTGAAAGTCATTTTTTTTTACTCCGTCATGCAGGATTGTGTTCCTGGTTTGGCTCGAGACCTCAGTACAAAGAGCTTTTCTTCCACAGGAGAAAAATATTTATATTTCGATCTATTTCAGGGGTATTTCACTCAGACTTTGGTCACTGTGAGTGAATACCTCAGGATTCTGGTTTTCATGGCATCTATGATTCTCATGATACCTCTGGTAAGACTCCACATGAGAAGGTTACAGTGGTATCTGAAATCTCTTTGGTTCCAGCACAAACACTCATTGTCTTTTCAGATTCCAGTTCTGGGATTTGTCAGAAGAAAAATCACTTAATGCAGACATCAAGTGCCCTGAATCCAAATCTCCTCTTCTTCCCTTCTGATCCAAAGCACTCAGTCACCACAGATGCCTTTGACTTTGCTTGCGAAACAGTGTCAAGTCAAGGGGATAAAGATGCAAGGTATCTGGGACAACAAGGTAAGACACAAACACATAAATGTAAAAGAGATACTTATTCTCATCAAGGGATTCAATTCTCTGTATCACATTTAGTCCCCAGGACCACTTCAACTTGTACAGGCAATACTAATTTATGTGGTACATAAACAAGCAAGGAAAAACAGGTTTTACCCCCTATGCAGACTAGCCATGTCATTTTTTCTTTATAATTATCACCAGTCAAACATTACATAAACTGCTCAATTTTTATCTTGCCTTAAAACCCACTTCTCCTCCTCCTCCTGAAGATTATTTGGTGTGTATTGTTCTCACAGTTTCCATGTATTTCTATATAATTTGCTCCTTCCCTTTTCTAAAAATCCCAGTTCCAGTGTTCCAGTTCTTTTATCTCTTTTATAATATTTAGTATTTAAATACAGTTGGTTTAGACATTGATTTCTACTTTCTAGTAATTGATTTTTGGAACCCAACAGAATGAAACGTAACAAGGCTTTACTATATCTAGGCAATTCATATCCTGTATCTCACCTCAAAAGAATAATTTCTTTATTTACAGCCATTTGCTCTCCCTATATTTCTGACAGAGTACTCAGTAGGAAAATTTTAAAATCTGCCAACTCATCACACTCCCAAGATATATGTTTCTTGTTCCCTCTTTCTTCCCCATCATGCCGACAACATTTGCTATGTACCTTAGGAAAAATTCTTTGACGTTTGCTTGGGATATAAAAATACCTATGTAAACACTTCCAAGTAAAAACTGTAAACCTTTTAGACTTTTTTGCATTGTTGCATTTGCTATCGACCTTATGAAAAATTCTTTGAAGTCTGCTTGGGAAATAAAAATACCTATGCAAATATTTCCAAGAAAAAATCCTTAACTTTGTTGCATACTTGGGAGCTATACATATGTTCCCCATTCTTTCTTTGTAAATTGCTTCTCTAGTCTTTATTCCCAATCTTTTCTAACCTCTTCAGACTGATGCTTATATTTATCATACAATATTTTATATACCCTGTGAAGATTGGTGAAAGATGGGCAAAGGCTGCCAGAGAAGGTGGCAACTGCTTTGTTAGAGATTTTCAGCAGGGTGGGTTTCCCAAAAGAAATACTGACTGACCGAGGTGCCAATTTCATGTCAGACCTGCTGGCTTACCTGTGGAAGTCCTGTGGGGTGAAGCACATGAAGACCACCCCCTACCATCCCCACATTAATGGTCTTGTTGAGAGGTTAAATTCTACATTCAAGTCCATGCTATGGGCATTTGCAGATCAGTTTAAGAGGGAGTGGGACAAATATTTGCCCCATCTGTTGTTTCTTACAAAGAGGTTCCCCAGGAATCCACAGGTTTTTCACAATTTGAGTTGCTGTATGGGCATAGAGTGAGGGGATTTCTAGATTTAATTCGAGATGAGTGGGAAGGTGAGTGTGAGTCTCACAAGGAGTCTGTTGTGGCATATTTCCTAAACCTCAGGACAAGGCTCAGGGAACTCATGGGCTTGGCCAAGGAGAACCTGGCAGAAGCCCAACAACAAAAAAAGTGTGGTATGACAGGAATGCTCGAGCTAGAGAGTATGCTGTGGGGCAGCAAGTAATGGTTCTCATTCCTGTCAGACACAACAAGCTGTAAGCAGCTTGGGAGGGACCCTACAAGGTGGTAAGAAAGGCAAGTGATGTTAACTACATGGTGGAAGTGCTAGGCAGATGGCAGGGCACAAATTGTACCATGTTAACATGATGAAATCTTACCATGATAGGGAGGCCTTTGTGCTGAGCATTTGCAGTGGATTGCAGGTGGAGTCAGAGGGAGATCTGGGGACTGATCTCCTCAGTGATGTTCAGGCTGACACCTAGGTGGAAGGGGTAGCAATGTCGCAGCAGCTATCTCCTACCCAGGTTTGAGAAATCCGAGCAGTGTTGCAGGAATTTGGGGACATGTTCATTGGAAAACCAGGGTGCACCCACCTGGTGCAGCACCCGGTGGATACAGGACCCCAAAGGCCTATTAGGCAAACCCCTTATAGGGTGCCTGAGGGTGTCAGACAGACTCTGAGGGAAGAGGTACAGGATATGTTGGAACTAGGGGTGATTCAAGGGTCCAACAGTCCGTGGGCCTCGCCAGTGGTGTTGGGGCCAAAGAAAGATGGCAGCACCAGGTTCTGTGTGAATTACAGGAATTTAAATAGTCACACAGAGGCAGATGCTTACCCCATGCTAGGACAGTTGAGGCCCTAGAGCAGCTGGGGAGGGCTAAGTATTTTACAACCATTTATTTTACCAAGGGTTACTGGCAGATGCCCTTGACTACCAGTGTTAGAGAGATGTCAGACTTTGTGACTCCTTTTGGCTTGTATGAGTTCACAAAGATGCCCTTTGGGATGAAGAATGCCCCAGCGACTTTCCAGAGGCTGGTGGATAATATCCTAACAGGATCAGGAGGGTTTGCCCTTGCTTACCTAGATGATATTGCCATCTACAGCTATTCCTGGCCAAAGCACCTTCAGCATGTCAAGGAGGCACTGGGCAGACTACAGAGGGCAGGGTTGACCATTAAGTCAAGGAAATGTCAGATGGGTATGGTAGAGGTCTTCTACCTAGGACATAGAGTGGGGAGTTGTAAGATAAGGCCAGAACCTGACAAAGTGGAAGCTATTCAGGCATGGCCTGCACCTGTTACCAAAAAGCGCGTGAGGGCATTCTTAGGGACAGCAGGGTACTACAGAAAGTTCATCTCCAGTTATAGTACCATGGCTGCTCCCCTCACAGACCTGGCAAGGAAGAACAGGCCAGATAAGGTAGTTTGGACCCCAGCATGTGAGCAGGCATTTCAGAAGCTTAAAGAAGCTTTGGGAAGACCCCCTGTGTTAGCCAGTCCAGATTACAGCAAAGAATTTGTTGTTCAGATGGATGCTTCAAAACATGGGGTGGGGGCTGTACTTAGCCAGATTTCTTCAGAGGGGGAAGAGCACCCAGTGGTTTATCTCAGTCATAGGGTCCAACCCAGGGAGGAATGCTAAGCAGACGTAGAAAAGGAATGTCTACCCATAGTGTGGGTACTGCAGAAACTTCAGCCTTATCTGTATGGAATAAAATTCACTGTAATGACAGATCACAGCCCCCTAACATGGTTAAACAGAGCCAGCCAGCAAAATGCCAAGTTGCTAAGATGGAGCATGGGGTTGCAAGCATATGATATGTCAGTGCAGCACCACAGTGGGAGTAGCAATGCCAATGCAGATGGGCTCTCAAGACAGGGAATTGGGTGAGGTAACCTCAGATAGACATAACCCTCTCAAGCAGTGTTTCTCAAGGGTCACTTGAAAAACTAGCTTGAGTTCTCCAGTGAGAGAGATGTGAAGATTGGGGAAATATGGGCAAAGGCTGCCAGCCTTGTCAAATAGAATTTGATACATTATTCTATCATTTGTAAATATAAATGCAAAATACAGGCTTGTGTTCTTAAATGAAAGAAAACACTGTAAAATGTGAACTTCAAGATTGTAGCAACATTGCTATCTGCTGTAAGGAAAACTAAGCCAAGCATTTCATCTGTTCTTTTGAAGTTAAAATTATGTCTTGTATAACCTTTTGATCTAAATAGTGGTGCCAAAGAGGCTAACTGAACACATTATTTCTATTGTCTTAACTTAAGGAGTAATTATTAGTTTACATGTGAAATGTATTTTTTTGTTGTAGTTTCCTGAGCAGGTGTTAGACTGTTAAATAATGTAGCCATTTGGCCTGAGAACTCCAGACTAAGTGTCAAAATGATGTAATGTGTATACTGGGAAAACTTAAGTGTCAAAATGATCTAATCTGGGAGGGCCCAGCAGAAATGTGTTAGTGATTTTAAAAACTATTGTTAAGAAAGAGACTGTAAGCATTTTGATCTTGATATCCATCTCTCAGCACTGCCTTATGCTCTTTTTATATAAGTAGTATCTTAGAAGTATGTTTTCTTGTAGTAATAGCGAGGAACGTAGAAGAAAATTAGACTAAGTGTTTTCTGTTATATCAGAACTTTCCTATTGTATTGTTTTAAGTTTCTGTGTAATCTCTGAACTCTTAGATATCACTGTGGTGTAGTAGTATTGTCTTGTGTTTTTAATTATTTATTATTAAATATTTTAAAACCCTTTACCTGTGGATGGTTTGTGTAGAGATAAGTAAGCTCTAGAGTACATTGCATATTTATAGAGTTTATTGTACAAGGCCACTCTAATAAGCCTTACACTGATTAGTCACGTTACCAACTGGATAATAATATTGCACACCCTAATAATTGGACACCCTTTTAAGGGCCTTTGGGTAGCTGATAAGTATTAGTTGTTGGTGGCAGAAATTACTACCATATAGTCTGGGTAAAGCGGCACAGCTGGCGAATCTGTGTCAGCCTTTCCCAGGAGTGTCTGTGAAGTTGTATAAATACTTATCTCAAAGTGTGTGTGGTGTGTCAGATACCTGGGCAGGGACACGAAGCACTGGTGGGACAGAGATGGCACTGGAGGTTAGATTGCCAGCTAGGCTGAGATCTGGGTCCTATAGCTGTGCCAGTGGGGAGTATTATTGGGGACCTGGGGAGCAAGGGAGCAACCAGCCCCAGACTGACTGTGATCTCTGTGTGCCCTTAAGGGAAATTGTACTTTACTGTGTGTATTTGTTATCCTTTCCTCTTATATGAGATACCCTCCCAGGTGTTAGTGGTGAAGGTTGAAGCTCCTTGATTGCTGGGCCAGGGCACTGCCATCACATACCCTACTCACTATCCCTTTTTAACAGAAGCTTCTGTCCTAGATTCAGCTAAAAAAATTTCCAGAGCAGATCTTTCATTTAGGATTCTACTGTCTTGTTTTGCCTATACTCTGATATTAATCCCTTGTAGCCTGCAGTCCAAACATCTTCTTGGTGTCATCCTACTCTATTGCCTTTCTTTCTCTCTCTAGTTATTTGTTTCCGATAACTTGGTTGCTTTGCCAATTTTCCCCAGTAAACTCCAGCCCCCTCTTGCCTATTTTCTATACCCCCTACTTGCAGTCATCCCTATTGGACAAATCTCCTTTCTCCATGCTCATGTTGTTTTAGTTCTTAGAATACTTTCTGCTTTGTTTTAATGTTATGTTCTGTATGCTTGTTATTATTCTCCTGAAGGATCTGCATCCAAAATTCCACTTTCTCCTTATTTCTTGACTTCCCTCTCCTGCTACACCCTTCATCATCATCCCTTTCTACTCTGAATTATAATCTTCTGCTTGTGTGATGTATATGATCCAGAACTGCGTAGCTCTAAAATACCTTCAAATCAGATAACCCTACACCACTTTGATCTATTGGAAGGCTCAACTTAACCCTCTTAGAGTTCTTGCCCTCTTCCCCTCCTGGATAAATTCCTTCAACTCTTTAGGAATTATTGTCCACAAATTCTTCTATGGTTGATAAAAATATGCCTGAATCATAAACAAAAACTAAAGGAGTTTAAAACATTTTTACTGCTTGTATTTTTCTATTCCTATCCATAAACAAGAGCTTCGATTTTCTCAGTTTTTGTATTATTTCTTGTTTAGTCTCTTCCCACCTATCCATATCTGGTATAACAGAAGCCATTTTAATTCATACTCCTAAATATTTCATCTTATCTTGACCCCCATTAATATGGGTACTGCTAAACCAATTTGGGCACATTATTACATCTACAGCATTTGTTTTATCTTCATTAATCTTATATCCAAAGCTATATGAAATTGTCTCACAGAGTTGTCTTTTTCTGCCCTCATCAGGTACAAATAATATCATTTGCAAATAAAGCCAACTTTTCTTGATTACTATAACAATTATATCTTTGAATTATATCCTTGAATTTCTGAGTCCCCTTTTCCTTTGCCAATGGCTGTAAATATAAAGCAAATAAAAAATGGGAGGGTGGCTCAATGGCTAAGGTGTTTGCCTTAAAAACACAAGGTGCAGGGTTTGAATCTCACAAGGGATAATTGGCTAGGTTTAAAATGGCTCGCAAGGACAGTTAGCTTAGTACTAAACTATGAACCTATGAAAGCACACACCCCTGCCTAGTTCCTCTATTTAAACACAGCTTATCAGACTCTACCACTTTAAGTCTTGAAACTGATCATTTGCATATCCTCCTAATTAACCTTATTATTGTATCAGGGAATGCAAATACTTTGTGAGCCCTAATCATAAAAATCCCAGTTTACTCTGTCAAATGCTTTCTCTGCATCAAGACCTACCACCAACAATGATATTTTGTTACATTCTGTTTCCCTCTGGATTATCATTGGTCTATTAATGGTGTCAAATATTTGCTTCCACACCATAAAATCGCAGTGATCAGTATATATCAGTTTTGGAAAACCTTTCCCATTCCTTTAGCTAGTATAGATACAAACACATTATAGTCATGGTTTAAAATTGAAATAGGTCTTTATGAAGCTGGGTCTAATGGGTCTTTACTGTCTTTGGGTAATATAGCCAAAACTGCTTTCTTCCAAGATTTTAGTGCTTCCCTACCATTTAAAATACTGTTAAATAAAATTTTCCAAATCTTTATTACTTTTTTCCCTCCTAACTTTTAAAATTTCATAGGAATATCATCTGTTCCCATAGATTTTCCTGCCGATTGATTATTCATTACAGTTTTTATCTTATCTCCTCATAGCATAACTATTATTTGAGTCTCATCTACATCTAACCTTGGCATAACTAAGTCTTCCATAAAACTGTCCATTCTTGCTCTTTCTTCATTTCCTCATTTCTCTGCTTTATACAAATGTTCATAACATTTGTAAAATATCCCATACACCTCTACAGAATCTTTGGTTATTTTTCTTATTATAGAAGCCCTAAGTGTAGTGATAACCCTTTCTACTTTCTGTTGCCTAAGTCTTTGTGCTAAAAGTTTTTGTGCTCTGGAGTTGTTATTAAATATGGCTGCTTAATAGCAATTTTTTTAAACTCATACATATTATCCAAATAATCCCTTATTTCACTTTAGCAATCTGCAGTTGCACCTCTTCTTTTTTTGTGAGATTTCCCTAATTCTGTAATACTCTAATCTTTCACTTTTATTTCTTCCCTATTTTTAAATTCCATTTTCATTTTATCCCACTCACTAGCTATCACGTCCGAAGAAATTTCTATCTTGTGTAATAAGTATCCAATAATTTCCATAACCTATTCCTTAAATTCCTCTCTTTTTAAGAGGTAGGTGGAAAGTGGCAGTGTCTCATTTGTACTTCATTGCCTTGCATTTTTATCTTAGTTTTTATCGATAAATAAACTAAAATAGTTATTAGATGCATGTCAAAGCTTTCAATTAAATGCTCATGTTGCTGTGAAATATAACTTCTACCCAGTTTTTCCCAATGATTGTAATTTGGAGATTAATATGTAAATTCCATCTGAGTTCCTACTACTGAATTCACATCTTCCATATGAAATATTTTCATAAATTACTTCAGAAATCTACCCTCTTTTGTTATATGTTCCTTTCTAGATGCCCCTCATACATCCTCACTATTGCAAATCAAGTTCCAGTCACCAACTATAAGTAATATTCCCTGCTGAAAGCTGATTATTTCTCTCAACATTTTCTTAAGCTTTATAATAGCGTTTTTTTGTGGAATACAAATACATATCAGCAGAATCATCCACTCTTGCCAATAGCCCCTTATTATCACATATCTACCATTATTGTCTTTTCCCTCCTTTCTATCTCTATTGCTCTTCCTTTAGAAATCAGTATTATTCCTCCCACTTTACTCTGCCTCTGATATTCTGTTGAATATCCTTCCTGAAATCCTTTCTTTATCAAACTTGCATGATAATTTCTTTCCAAATGTGTCTGCTGAAGCATCACAATTTGCACTCTGCATTTCATAATATCATTTAATACTCTTTTCTTTTTGTCTATACCTGTAAGGCCAATATAATATAGACAGCATAGCCATTATGATAAAAGTTATTACTCCCATCTGATATATATGACAGTTTTTTGAATATGTATTTCCAACTTTTGTCTTAAATATACACACTGTTTGGGAGGCTGATCTTTTATACAGTTATTTCTTCTCACCTCCATTTGAACCTATGTCACATTTTTCAACACTTTTTGTTTTAATGAAAACAACCAAACAAAAAAGTAAAGACATTTCAAAACACTCCCATCCCCTGATAACTTAGAACAAAGAGTCAAAACTATGTACATCTTAAAAAGAAAAAAAAGTTTAACCCTCTAGATAGGAGCATTTGCACCAAGTAAACAGCTGCACTCACATGCATTAACTAACCTAAAATTAAAATAATGAGAATCAGAAAAATAGCTACCACCAAATGCAAGTCACTAGGCTCAAGAAACAAATATAGTCCAAATATAGTCCAATATAGTCCAAATGTAAAAAAAACAAGACAAAGAAGGACCAGGAGCAGGCTGCAGATTTCAGTTTCAAAGTAGTTTATTCCAGAACAGACAACATCCAAACACAAAACAACACTAGCGCTTTCATAGGTGTGCACCCCACTTCATCCCTGACTAACTTTTAGCCCTAAGAAGAAACTAAATTGTACACTGGTTACTAAATGCATTGCAGTATTAAGGCCACTAGCAAGGTTACTACCTCTTATTCACTTCCCATAATTTCAAAGTTTATTTTTCACTAAACTGTTTGCCATTGTACCTTTAAATTTTGCATTTTCCTCAGCAAAAATGCTCAGAACTCTAAAGACTAATTACTTGCAACTGCAGACAACTTATAATGTATAAGTTGCCAGTAGTAACCATGTAAAAGTAGTCAGCAATGAGAGAAAAAAGACAACAGTTAACAGCTCTTCAGATGCATGAAGGAATCTTTGGAACGTTCATTGAGAAAAACAGAATGTGCAATTGCCTTCAGCTGCAGACTTTTTTACTCCCATTGAAAACGTTTGCTAATGGAAAAAAAAGCAAGCTATTGTTTTTGCAGGTGAAAGAAACTTATGATTTTCATGGTTTTCAATATGTTTTTTTTTTTTCAAGGCTACTAATTTACAAAACATTTATTTATAACATAGTCCAAGGGCATTAATGTAGACATCCATCATTGTAAAAAATTAAAATAGAGGTAATCCAGAGGGCTTGGATGAAGTCTGGAATCCCACCTCTGACCCAGAGGGTGTCAGGGCTAACAAGAAACAGAGTATAAAGGAATAGTCCAGATAAAGTAACTTTAGCAGATCTCAGAGACTATCTCTAATACCCTCCCTGTGGGAGTAATAAAGACACCTTGTTGAAGTTTCCAGTAGTTTATTCAGTTTAAGCATGTACAGTATTTGTTTTTTTTTCCATCAAAAAAATAAAAAAAAAAATCCAATAATTAATTTTCCTTAAAGTTTGGCAACATAATTATCCCATTTATATAGGCAAATTTTGCTAACATGCATGTATTTTACACCCATACACACACACACACACACACACACACATATATCTATCTATATATATATATATATATATATATATATATATATATATATATATATATATATATATACCTTTTTTGTCATATATAACTGGAACACCTTCCATAATTCTTGCCAGTTTTCTTATTTTTTAAACAAATGTCTCCCTGTTGCTCTATCACACTAGGACATTACCCGAATCTTACATCTGATACACAAATTTCATTTCCTGTAAAATAAATTACCCTACTCTGCATTAAATAAAATGTATTACAACAGGTAGCAGATATCATTCATATTTTTTGGAGTTGCAAATGCTCGTACAAATTGTGGTGTGCTTTAAGGGTCAAGCTAGAAAAGATGGGGTACTAGAAAACAACTCTATCATGGAAATTTGCTCTCTTGCATATACCTCCCCCAGGAATAAGCAAAGAACATTTACAGGTTTTGATTGCCCTTTTTATGTTAATGAAGTACTATATCAAGTTGAATTGGAAAAATAGGTCGGTATTATCATGGGAAGGTTTTAAGCCTGTAGCTAGAAAACAAATACTGGCACATAAATACTTATGGTTTTCCATGAAGCAACAGCTAGTACAAAAGGAAATTTCGAAATTTCTATTGGATCATATTTTGAACTGATATTTCTTCTGAGATAATTAAGTTTTTTTTTTTTAGGGTATTGATGAGAGTTGTAAATAGTTTGATAATGTTTTGTTTGTATATGTATTAGATTTTGTATTTAGTTTGTTGGTTTATGTGTTTTATGAAAATACATTTATACAATAAAAAGAGTTTAAAAAAAAAAATACCCTACTCTGCATTAATATTCACTTTACTTTTTATTTAAATATAAAACTATTTTTCCCCAAAACATTTGTTCTTACAATTATTTCCCTCATACAAATGTCATTCTTTGCTATTATATCCTCTGCAAAAGATAACATTATAGAGTAATTCTTATTCCATCTTCATCTTACCACACTGCTTCTTCCAAATCTTTTTCACAGGTTTAATGACTGCATTCATGACCATCACAGTCACACATTCAGTGGACGTCCTTATTTTACCACTCTTTCTGTCTTTGTTGTTTTTCCTGTCCATCCTTTACTACTTTCATGATACTTTATGAACTGACCTAATTACATTTAACATCTTCTTTCCTATCCCATATTCTTTTAAAATGTTTCACATTTCTTTATGATGTATACTATCATATGATTTTGCCACATCACAACCTTCACAGTTTTGTTTCACTCATTATATTTTCTAACACTTCCTTTAGTATAAAAAGTGTTTAATTTATACTTCTTTTCTTCAGTCCATATATACCTTTGATTATTATTTCATCTAGAACTTTCATAATCCTTTTCTGAAAACATTTCATAAAAAATGTATAAGCTGTTTTCCCTACTGTTAGTGGCCTCAGTTTGTTTATTACTTTCTCCCTTTTCCATATAAATTTTATATTACTGCTACATATGTCTTTATCTTTTATTTCTTCATTTATTTATTGCTTCAAAAAAAACTACTTTTCTCAGTCATTTCCTTACAAAATCATTAAGTAAAAACAAGAAGACCCATCAAAGCCAGAGTCTTCATTGTGTAATACGGTTTATCTTTACATGTGCATATTGCACAAGGGCGAACAGCAATTTTCTGAAAGTCAGTTTGCAAAGTTTGCAAATGCTGAAAAAGGTTTGAATGTGCAATGAGAGAATGCACAGTGAGATTCATTCATTGCACATTCGACATTCTGAGGTGGAGTGCACTATAGTAGGGATCGGGAAATGGTTCCTTTCCCCTCTGTAGTGCGATCTCGGAGTTAGAATAGTAAAATGGGGGTGCAGGGGTGCTTGCCCCCTTGCTTTACACTTTTTTTTTTTTGTTCGACAATGTTTGAAAAACAGCGAATCTGCTTTTTGATTTGCTGTTTTTCGAATATTAAGGACTGTCGAAGTTTTCAGTTTTGTGGTTTCGAGTCGCTTATATGAGCACTCAAACCACTGTGATTCGAGATTATGAAGGTAAACCTGTAATACTTCAATCCTCTTGTAGTGGAGGCCATGGGGTCATAAGCAACTATTCCTTTAAGGACATGCTGGTGTTTCAGCTACATGGCTTCTGAATGCCATGACTTTTTACTTTTAGTTTTTAAAAATCTTTACTTGTACATTCAGGCCAACAAACCAAACCCATTAGCTGTAGAAATGTCATGATACAGAATGTTTAAACTATTTCAGAGTGAACGCTTTAGCTTTGCTGGGTATTTCATATGGTTTTCACTTAATGATATGCCTGTGTGACGTATTTGCCCTTTGGTTTTGTCGTTATAAAATGCATATCCTAAACCATCTGGTCCAGGTACAGATTCTTCTACCACTTTATTACTTCTAATTTTTTTTCTTAAAATGTATGTTTATGTCACTTTTTCTAATTCTTTTTTATTACCTTAATTTTCCAGATGCTTCCTTCTACCTGATTCTTTTTCATATATCTTCCTTAAAAATTTCCCACAATATTAATAATTTCCTTTTGATTATACCTTAATTCCCTGTCCTCATCCTTCATTCCATTCATTATTTCCCACAATATTAATAATTTCCTTTTAGGATCATAAGATCATGGGAGATTATTAGGCTATCAACTTGGAGATCATTTTAATGTTTCATCCCAATGTAATATCATAGAAATGCTAATCAGTACCTAAGACTGCATTTAATGATGATTGCCCATGTTCAGAAGGGTTGTCGGTGCTATCCCCAGTAAGAATTTATGGTGCCCCATCCACTCATCTAGGTTCCTCTTAAACAGTGTCAAAGAGGTGCTCTATTTCACATGCATTGGTAACCTGCTCCAAAGATGCGGCAGTTGCTGGCAGATAAATCTGTCCCTCCAGTATGTCCTATTTAAGTCACAAGCTATAGGTAGGTCCCTTGAGCAGGTGACACTAGTTCCATTTGATTTATGGATATGCAGCAAGTTCATTCGGTTTGGATCTTAGATTGCTCTGCAGGCCAGACATAAGTCTCCTCTAAGAAGTCTATAAGATAGAGTGTAGTACAGGGACTTTAGTTGGTCTGTGTGAGGCACATGCTGGAGCTCCTTGATCTTCTTTGTTAGAAACTTCTGAGGTCTCTTTAATTGCTGCAAGTGTTTACTACAGTACATGCCAAATGGGGTGTTATACTCAATTATGGGCTGAATAAGTGCCGAGTATAGGTAGAGTTATAACTTCTTTTGCTCTTGAGGCAATGCCTTTACTAATCAAGTGTCCCACATAGAAAGCTTTCCTTACTACAGTAGATACATATTGGTGGAAGTTAAGGTCACAGTCAACATGTGATCCCAGGTCCCTTACCACTTCATGGGTACTTAGGGTATTGTTGTTGATTTGATAATGTGAGGGGACATTGTATGTACCAAAAAGGAATGATGATGCATTTCTTTGCATTCAGTTTGAGACTGTGACTAATACACTAGTTGTTGGTCTGCATGAGACCCTCTTGGAATTACTGACATCATTTAGAGATTCAAGTATTGCACCTAGTTTGCAGTCATCTGCAAACTTGGTCAACCACAACCCCTTAGTTTTGACCTGAACTTCTGAGAAGTATATATGGGCATGGGACTGACCCTTATGGCACACCACTGGTAGCAGGTTTGCTGGTTGATGTGGAGTCACCCACTTTGATAGTGTGTGTCCAGTTTGTGAGCCAGTTGACAATCCATCTTACAATGAAGGGGTTTGCTTTCAGTTTGCTAAGTTTGCCAGCAATGTCTGAATGTGGGATTGTGCTGAAAGCCTTTGCCATGTCAAGGTATGCTGTGTGCATAGATTTGCCCTCGTTAATGGCCTTGGTCACATTTTCAAAGAAAGCCACTAGATTTAACAGGGAGGATCTGCCATTCATGAAGTCAAATTGGGCAGGATCCAGGGTTTGGAGGTCACCTACGTCTTCATAATGATATGTTCCATGGCCTTACAGATGAGACTGGTCAGGCTTATGGGTCTGTAATTCCCTGAGTCTGTTGCTAGGCCACCTTTGTGGAGGGGAATAACTGTAGCTGTTCTCCATTCCACAGGAACTGGTTATCCATGGCTGTACTTGCTAATTTTCTCCTAAAGGAGCCCTTGGAAGATTTGATAAGTTGTCTTATTTGTGTGTTGAGGTGGAGGAGGGTGCTTTTCCATTGTTGGGGCCTTGCCTTTGTATTCTTGGACAGCAACTCTTTGTGTTTTTATAAAGTTTGTTGATGCTGGATGTCCACCATGGCACTTGTTTTTACTTGGGGCTCTGGCTTTGACTCTTTCTGGTACAGCTGAGTTTACACACTTATGCAAGTGATTTTACAGGGCTTTAGTGTAAGCTTTGGCATAGTTACCACTTCCAGCTTGGGGTGTGGCTTGGAATGCATTTATACCTTCACCTAGGAGGGTATAGTTTGTCTTGGTAAAGTTTTTTAGTTTGATGTAACCCTTTGTGAGTTCTGGTGTTAGTACCAGCTCAAAGGTGATGGATTTGTGGTCAGTTTTAGCTAATGAGGGTCTGACAGTTGCAGCAGTGCATATGCTTGACATGTTGGTGAGGACCAGATCTAGAATGTTTGTTCCAATTGTCAGGGTATGAACAGTTTTTTCCAGGGCATTTGAATTAACAACGTCAAATGAGTTAGGGCTAAAGTTTTACAGTTGATGGTTGGATAATTTAAATTTCCCATAACCAGTGTGTTCAGCAAAATTTGGTTTGTCTCCAGTTTTGTCAAGTAGGCTTTGTGGGCGTCGTGAGCCATGGAGGGGATCTATAACTGGCTATGACTTGAATGAGGGTCTTACCCACTGTAACCTGGACCTGGAGTAACTTCATGGAGTTGCTCAGTCTAATTAGATGGAAGGTGAATGTATTTATGTATGTATGCATGTATGTATGTATGTATTTATTTATTTATTTTATATTTATTTACTGGGAACAGTCCAAATAGGCAAGTTGCCCATTTTCGGCATCGGCCTGAGAAGAAAAGCTCCACACATAACAAAATTGACAGTACAACAACATACACAATACCACTCACATGATCAAAGTGATAAAACTAGTAAAAACCTTGAGCAAAAATGTAAATGGAGATGCTAGCCCACCAACGTCAAGTAAATACATTTATTAAGCACTTTTGTCCTAGAGCATTGGATTCCTCAGAATAAAAAACACACAACTGTTACAACTTAAATACTAATATTACAATCAACATAATTAAAATCAATTAGTCAATTAACCAGTAATCAAGCAGTACCCAGTAATCCAACCAAGTATCATTAGACATTTAAAAAAACATATGTGTTTGTCCATGTTGTCACCAAAAATAAATAAATGTCATTGTTCATAAAAACATCATCTTAAATATGTTAATCAAAACCATTCTATAACCAACCTTTTCGAAAATTGTCCTATAAAAATTTTTATGTCTTATAAAAATTTTCAATATCTTTTAAAAAATAAGCAACTTTTAGCTTCAGAACCACACTTAATGACACTTGATCATTAACCCCAGGGGGTTCATAGGCATTAGTTCTGATCTGCCATTTGGGCTCCTTGTATTCCAAAAAGTCATCAGTCAGCCCTCTCTGAAACCTAAATCGACATGGTCAACTACAAAAAAATTTTTAAAAATATTGTGGGAATTTCTTAATGTATTTATACAAGGCATTTTCTCTGCTTCGGTCCTAATGTCATAGATGTGCTGATAGACTCTATTTCTTAGAGCTTTCCTGGTTTTACCTATATAAAATGTTTCACATGACTGACAAATAGCCACATAAACCACTCCTTTGGTAAAGCAGTAATAGTTAAGTGTAGGTCTAATAGTACTGAACCCCTTGAAGTACACAGAATCTTGCTCTAAAATCTGTCTGCATTGGGTAGAATGTCCACATTTTTTCATTTCCCCCTTCTTTTTTATTTTAGTTCTAGATCTGTCAAGCAATGCTCACATCCTTCTTGTACACAGTTCTAGGTTTATCACCTACTAATGCCAAATGTTTGTGGTCCACATTAAAATGTTCTAATTTCTCAATATAATGTTCTTAATACTGTATCAAAGAAGTGTAAATTAAATGGTAAAATCAGAGCCTGGTTGAGCCTGTCCTCTAGGCATCACAAGTCAAGCCCTGGGAGTCTAACCTCCCACCTAAGAGTGATTTGAAAAAAATGATTTCTCTCTTAGCTTTGACTTCATTCATAATATCCAGTACAAACTGCTCAGGGTACTCTCTCCTCATGAGCATATGTGAAAGTTTAATACATTCATCGACAAACCTAGGTTCATTCGATGTCATTTTAGCCAGCTTTACATATTGTCCTTTTACTTGGGACTTTTATTAATGATCAGGATGCCAACTAGTAAAATGCAAAAATGAATTAGAGTAAGTTGGCTTCCTGTAGAGGGATGACAAAAAGTTCTTAGTGTGGTAATTCTTGCTGAAAGTATCATCAAAGTGGTTAACCATGTCCCTATCTACAGTTAATGTAAATTTCAAGAATGACACCTGTAGTTGAATTTAAATAGTTGAAAAAATCAGTCAACTTTTCTGTACTATCTTTCCAAAATACAACAATGTCATCAAGGTACCGGCCATATACAGACCAACAATCCTTCTATTGGGACCTAAAAACAAAAAGATCTTCCCATTGGGCTAGCGCTGTACTAGCAAAAATAGGACTGCAAATTGCTCCAGTTGCCACACCTTTGACTTGTTTAAATATGTGATTTTCAAAGAACAAAAAGTTGTTTTCAAAAAACAATTCTGTACAAGCCCTAACAGTAAGTATGCTGGTGTGGTCCAGGTCTGTGTTACTGCACAGAAAATCAAAAAATCATTTCAACCCTTATTGGTGGGTGATCACAGAATATAGGTCACACACATCAATTGTGACCATTAGTAAATGGTCATCATACACATCATTAGAGACCTTAAATAAAAAAAATCCCACAAATCTTTATACAAATAAGGGTGGTTAACCGGCACATTCTTGACTTTATGGTTAATGAAGTTGGTAATGGGGGAAAGTTTTAGAAGCCTTAGCAGCCACAATTGGATGCAGTGGAGGATTACTCAAGCTTTTATGTATTTTTGGGATTACAAAAATGGTGGGAATATGGAGATGGGTTACCTGCAAACACTCATGCTCCTCTAGGAAAATTTGACCATTGAACAACATCTCATCTCATCGAGTGATAAATCAATGTTATGATAAGCAATGTTAAGTTCATTTCTGGAAACTTCCTCATAGATGTCCTTATATAAAACAGAAAACATCCTGTTAACATAATCATTTGAGTCCATCACCACAATACCCCCACCCTTATCCAGCTTCATAACCTTAATGCCTTTATTCAAAATTATATTATGAAACAGTTGTGTTTTATTATGTGAAAGATTCAAGTCACTGTCACAATTTGAGCTTTTCAAAAGTAGTGCCCTTATATCAAGTTCACATAGTTTTTCAAACACTGATACCGTAGCGTGAGTAGGGGGGGTTGAAGACACTCTGTCTCCTTAATACTTGGCCGGTCAAACTAGTAAGAGGGCCACAATTACCTTTAAAAAAAAAACAAGGTTCAATTTTCTCCCTAAGAGTTTTAACTGAATAATGGTTTCCTCAATACTGGCCCTTTGTGCGGGTAGAAAGTTTAGACCCTTCTCCAATAAATCAGCCCATTCAGTGTTAATGTGAGCTTGGCTAAAATTAACGATCTTAAAATCTCTCTTAGTATTATATACAATGGAACATATCACTTGGTTCAGGGTCTAACCATCTTAGTAGACGATTGTTAGTACAGTGATTTAGTAGGCCTTGTAGTGATGAAGTTTTTTTGGGGTGATATTGGATCTGATGTGCAATTGTAAGCTATTTACAGGTCAGGACCTTTGGTAGTTCTAGCCAGGATAATGGTTTCAGGGCTAGACAATGGTGGGTCCTGAAAGCTGAGACATTATAGGTTCATAGGTTCATAGGTTCATACTAGGCTATCTGCCCTAGGGCATTTATAAGCCTAGCCAGAGTGTGTTTGGCTTTCACCACCCATTTTAAATTAATTTTGCTATGCCTTTTTTTGAGGTTAGTATACTGTGCCTCTGTCTAACAGTGACACAGAAGTGATGATCTCCCATCCACTCATCAAGATTCCTCTTGAAGAGAGTCAATGTGGGACTCTGCCTAACCTGGACTGGGATTTTATTCCAGAGTGAAGGGAGCCTCTGGGTTATGAATCTGTCCCTCCAGCATGTCCTATTTATTTCAGTGCTGAGGTTCAAGTCTCTCGATGGGATTTGGATTTTCTGAGGTGCAGCATGTCCATTAATTCCGGGTTGGACATGGCTTTATACGTCAGGCACAGATCGCCTCTGAGCAGGCGGTATGCCACTGAGTAGAGCTGGAGTTTCTTTAACCGGGCAGCATATGGCATCTGTTTGAGCCCTTTGATCCTCTTGGTGAGGTACTTTTGGGGTCTTTCCAGTTGCTGCAGGTGTCTGGTAAGGTACATCCCAAAAGGGGCATTGTACTCAATTATGGGCCTGATGAGGGATGAGTAAATGACCTCCCCTGATCTAGATGTGAATCCCTTCATGATTAGGTGGGCTATATAAAATGTTTTTCTAACCACTTTGGCCACGTGGTTGTCAAATGAGAGATTGCTATCAACTTGGGTCCCCAGGTCCCTAATGACTTCTTCTGTACTTAATGGATTACCACCTATGTGGTAATTTGTGGGCACTTTGTTTTTGCCAAAGGGGATAACTATACACTTTTCGCCGTTTAGCTTGAGGCCATGGCTCTGGCACCAGTTGTCTGTTTCTATGAGGCCCTTTGGAGGATGCTTGTGTCGGCTGGAGAGTTGATTATGGCGCCCAGTTAGCAGTCATCTGTGAACTTGGTCAGCCACAGTCCTTCCGTGTTGGCCTGTACCGCCAAGAAATATATACTGAACAAGAGAGGTCCCAGGACTGAGCCTTGTGGGATGTCACTTGTAACTGGTTTGGAGTCTGACATGGCTCCAGCAATTCTAACCTTGTGGGTTCTGTTCTTGAGCCAGTTTGCAACCCATCTAGTGACATAGGGGTTTATATTTAAGCTGGTGAGCTTATCTATAATGTCCAAGTGGGGTATTGTATTGAAGGCTTTTGCGAGGTCTAGGTAGGCTGTGTGGACCACCTTCCCCTCGTCAATGGCCTTGGTGACCATTTCAAAAAAATCGACCAGGTTTAAGAGGCAGGATCTGCCCTTAACAAAGCCAAACTGGGTAGGATCCAGTGTCTGTAGGTCCCCAATATCTTTATTTATGAGGTCCATGATGATCCTTTCCATAGCTTTGCAGACCAAGCTAGTCAGGCTTATGGGGCGATAGTTTCCAGGATCCGTTGAGGCACCACCTTTGTGGAGAGGGACCACTGTTGCTGTACGCCACTCTTTGGGTACATATCCTGTAGTAAGGCTAAGATTGAACAGTAGTTTTATGTTTGGGTTTAGCTCTTCTTGGAGTTCATGTAGGGGGACACCATCTGGTCCCATTGTTGCTGTGTTTTTGCTTTGGAGAGGGTGGCTCTTACCTGAGCATCTGAGATGTCAGGGGCAGCACTCTGTTGGGATAGATATTTGCCCTTTTGGTGGGGAGAGGGGAGAAGTTTGCACTGAACCTGTCAGCTAGGATGTTGGCAATGTCTGTGGGCTCAGTGTATTTTTGTCATTTTGGACTAATTCTGAGCATATCTGGGAATTCCCACCCAGGTTCCTAACATAACTAAAGAAAGTCTTGTGATTTTCCCTAGTGTCCTGTGCAATTTTTCTCTTGAAGCTGGCCTTAGACGATTTTATGAGTGCTAGTTTTTGCTAATACTGATCAGAGATGCCTTCCCTTTTGGGATTTTGCTCTATCATGTAGTAGCTTCCTCCTTCTATTGTATAGCTTGTTTATGGCTGGGGTCCACCAGACAGGACGTCTGCCTTTGGAGGATTGGGTCTTGGTTTTATTTGGGATTGCATGATCCATGCATTCCTGAAGGTGTTCATAGAATGCATTTATAAAGGATTCATTTTCCACAGGCCCAGGGGCTTTGAAGGATTTCACCTCGGTTTTGAGGCGGGTGAAATTTGCTTTAGAGAAGTTTTTCACTGTGGTTTTCTGGGCAGGGGGTGGGGACGGGATGTGAATATCCAGTGAGATTAGTTTATGGTCTGATCTTACCAGTGAGGGATACACTTCTGGTCTGGAGCATAGTGTCCCCATGTTGGTGATGATCAGGTCCAGTATGTTTTCCCCTCTTGTGGGAGTGGTAACAAGTTGTTCCATAGCATTTGAGTTTATAAATTCTAGGAACCTTTGGGCTAGGGTGTTGGAGCTAGAGTAATGCTCCCAGTCTATGTTTGGGTAGTTGAAGAATATAATGGTGTTTGGAGAGACCTTCATATTTTCCAGTATTCTCAGGAAGGCCAAGTGGGGTTCCTGTGTTTGGGAGGGTGGTCTGTAGCAGGCTATAAACTGGAAGGCAGTCTTACCCACAGTTAGTTGCACATGGATAGTCTCTGATGGTTCGTGCTGTGCCACCAACCTGGAGGTGTGGGTATCTTAATATTGATACTCCCTTTTGTGGTTCGGTCCAAGTTTTGGGGCCGAAAAGCATGGTATGAGGTATAACCTGGTAGTGCTGGGGTGCTCTCAGGAGCCTTGAGCCAGGTTTCTGTTATTGCACAGATATCGATGTTTTCCATGCTAAGGAGAGTTGCATCTTGAGGTTTAGACTTCTGGCGTTGAGTAGCATTACTCTTAGTTTCTTATCCCTCGTGATACCTATGGAGGTGGGTTTGTCTTTTGAGCCTTGCCTAAAAAAGGCACTATGGGGGTAGCAAGAGCCTTTGCCAATATCCGAAAGCCCAGGGGTGACAGGTGCAAGCCGCATCGTGGCTTGTCGAGCATGTCATCCCAGGCTGATAGGCATTGGATCCCCTTTGAATGACACCAACACTTAAGCCAATTGTTGAAATTGATCATCTTGTCTTCATATTGTGGCATCATTCTTGGTGAGGGTAAGATGCTACTCAAGGTCAGGGTCATACCGGCCTGGGCTACATGCTCAGAGATCTCCTCTATGTCTCTTTTCATGTAGTCCAGGGCTCAGGTCATTCACACCAGCATGGACAATGACTGAGTCATATTTGTACTTGCCTTGGAGTGACCTGAGTGCGTGTGTTATGTGGCGGATCCTAGCCGACAGGCAGCTCACCGTAACCTTCTCCTTGTTCAGCCTGGTGAGCGGGACGCCAGTGTGCCTGACGATAGAGTCACCTATTACAAGTGTATCAGGTGTGTTGTTTAGCCTTAAGGGCTGTGTCTGTTCACACTGGCTTTGTGAGCTATGTGTTGCACGTGTTTCGTTTTGGGGTAGCGGTTGCTTGGGTGTCTGCTTTGGAGGTCTCTGCTGCTTAGGCAGATTTTTATTTAGAGCCTCCGAGTATGTTTTTGTGTGTTTATGTGTTTGGTTTGTTGTCGTGGTAGGTCTATGTGAGACTGGAATTGCAGTGAGTGTGGTTTCCTTCTCCTCCTGACTGGTTAGTACTGAGTTGAGAGAGCTTAGCCTCCAGTTTGGCTATATGGTTGCATCTCTCACATATGTTGGAATTTGTTGGGAGGAGGAGAGGGTTGTCTGTGTACATGAGGCAGTTGTAACATTGCCTCAAGATTCCCAGATTCACCAGCTGGACCGGAGAGGAGATTGACAACTGACCTTTGGACATGCTAGAATAGTATTGGGAATTCCTTTATAATTGAAAAAAAGGGCCAATGGGGAACAAGGTACTCAAGGGGAGTTTGTGAGGGTGTAGTGCTTTTAATTTTTTAGAGCTTTGCAATTTTGTTATAACAGCTGGTTAATTTAAGTCTCCTTTATTTAGGTTAGTTAGTATGAGGGAAGCATAGAGAAGTGTAGAGAGTAAGTGGATTTTTGCGATGGAGGATCTGCTGTTATTGGTGTCGTAGTTTTTGTATCTGTAGACGGTGCCAAGTTTTTTATGGACTTTTGTTATTGTTTCTGCAACATGTTTATCAAGTTTCATGTTGTTATATATGATAATTCCTAATAGTTTGCTTTGTGAGACTGGTAAGATGGGGGTATTGTTTGAGGAGATTATTTTAAATTCTGGGAATGGGTTCTGTGGCTTTTGAGGGATGAAATAGCATTAGCTGTGTTTTTTAGGGTTAAATATTACCTGTGAGTCAGACAACCATGCTTCTATGGAAGTAAAAGATTCTTGGGTAATTTTTTGCAGAAGTTGAAGAGACAGGGCAGAGCAGATAAGTGTGGAATTGTCTGCATACTGGACTAATATAGACTGAAACACCACCTCCTTGGGTTTTCACACATTCATTTTGCAGTCTAAAGGTGTGGAAGGCATTGTAGCCTTGCATTGTTGGAGTATTCTCTGAGGCCTTGAACCAGGTTTCTATGACTGCAAAGCCATCTATCTCTTCTAGTGATAGAAGTACTTCTAGGGAGTGCAGTTTTTGGTTTAAGCTCCTAGCATTTAGCAGCATGACCCTTATGTTCTGATTGGTTAATTTCACATTGGTAATATTGTTTTTGAGACCTTGCCTAAAAAAGGCACTATGGTGGGAGGCAACAGCATTTGCCAATAGCCGAAAGCCTAGAGGTGCCAGGTGCAAACTATCTCTGGTAAAGCAGCAAGGTTTGTCGACCATGGCTTTCCAGGCTGACAGCAGCTGGATCCCCTTTGAATAACACCAAAAACTGAACCAATTATTGAAATCAATCATTTTTTGTTAATACTGTGGAATCATTCTAGGTGAGGGTAGCATGCTGCTCAAGGCTAGGGACATATTTGCCTGGGACACATATTCAGAGAGCCCAACCATGTCTCTCTTCATATAGTCCAGTGAGGTACATCTCTGGTCATTCACACCAACTTGAACTATGACAAAGCCATAATGGTACTCGTTGCAGAGAGACCTGAGTGCATGCATGATCTGATGACTCCTGGTACCGGACAGACAACTGCAAGTAACTTTCTCCTTGTCCAACCTGGTGAATGTCACATCCATGTGTCTCACTACTGAGTCTCCAATGATAAGAAAATTTGTTTTTTTGAGTGTTACTTCTTAGTGGCTTGGTGGGCAAGACACTGGTGTTGCTATGTGTCATGGATGCTGTGGGGACTGTGTTAGTTGTAGCGGACTTATGTTTTGAAGGTCTCTGGTGTTTTGGTAAGTTTTTTGAGAGAACCTCTGCAGATATGGATTTATGTGTTTGATGCATACTATGTGTATGAGTAGTGATATGTGTATGAGTAGTGTTACTATGAGCATGTGTAGTGGTGAGTGAGTTGACAACCTCCTCTGTGTAACTATTTTGAGTGAGAGACAGCATGGATTCTAAATTCATGGTGTAAATACATCTCTCGCACTTTGTACCTTAATTCCCTGTCCTCATCCTTCATTAAATTACCTTCTCTTTATATTTCACATTTTTTCTTAAGAAAGGCAACACCTCCTCTTTTTTCCCTAAAAAATCAAAACCATCACAACATTTTAACTTTTTCCTTATTGCATTCATATAACATTTGGGCTTCTTCCTCAAAATATTACATCTCACCTCTAATAATGTGTCACAAGTTTTCTGTCAATCACACCTTTCCTTTTTCTTTCCTTCTCTCATTTTTCTGTACTTGAATGTAGATTTATTTTACATTTTCTTTATATCTCATCCACCAATATGCCAAATTCCTGTAAAATGGTTTCATTGTTAGATGTTCTTTCCAAAGTTCCCTCCTTTCTTTTTTAAACATCCTGTATTTGCTATACTTCCTGATATTTATTTATTCTTTTATCTTCTTTTATTACTCCTTTAATTTCACTACCACTGCCCATATTCTCTATTGTCATAAAAACGCTTCTTTACACCATCTTTTAAATTCTTTCTTACTCTGTTCATACCCTCTGAACATATTACAGAATTTATTTCTGTCACTGGTTTCCCTATTTTATCTGTAAACTTTTTCCACTAATCTTAACCTACCATTCATCATTACTTTTTTCTTTTTCTAATAACTTGTATAACTTTATCTTTTTTTCTTAAATTAACAAGTCCACCAATACAATAACAGGTTAACTATCATATAATTATATTTCATTAGATAACCTTTCACTTCCCCCACAATCATGTGTGTATATTTCAATTAATTTGATCAGCTTTATTTTATTCTTACATCACATACTGATGCTAATACTACTATCATACCAGTTGCTTTCACTTCATCATTCTTAATAAGAAATGCAATTTCAGATCATACAACCTTCCCTATTTAGCACACTACTTCCCCCCACACACATTTGAAACCTTTCCCGTTTACATGTCTCTATATATCTTGTATCTAACAAAGAAATTCCGTCTGCATAACACCGTTGACAAATTACATCTTCTTTTATACCATTCAAATGCAACCATTCTTCTCACATCATACTTTACTTTGTGCTATTTACATTTGATGAAACCATGTTAAATTAACCTTTTCCTTTTTTTGTATTTTTTATTCCATATTTTTTCTTTTTTTTATCTCCTTGCTCTACCTCCTGTAGACTTTACTTGTCTTTCTGAACTGTTTTCCTGTCTTCTTCTTCTTCCTCAGTTTCAAGTAAAGCAGAGCCATCAAAATCCCTTCTCCCCCTTTTTCCCCTTATTTCTATTACTTCTGAATCTTCAGTTTCTTCTTCTTGTAGCCCTTTTTATACAATTTCCTCGGTCTCTTCCACTCCATCTTGCCTTACTTGATCTGTTTCCTGTGGTTTTTGTGACAATTCTTCTCTCTCCTCTCCTCTCCTGTCCTCTCTTGTGTTTGAGGGTTCCTCTTCACTGTGCTCACTATACCCTTTTTTTTTTATTATTAAGGATAAACAAACAAAACTATGGTTGCCATGCGACATTTCCTGCAATCAGGTCTACAATTTCTTCTTGCATGATCATATTCTCCACATTGCCCCACTTTCTTTTATTACAGTTCTGTATTAAACACATAAAAACATGCGTTAGGATTTAATCTGTGCTTTATATTCCCCTTTTTTCTATTCATCTTTATTACATTGGATACATACTTATTTTATTTTCTTCTACCTTCAGAGTTTCCCATGCCTTTCAACCTCCTGTCAACACCAGTTTTTCATCTAATATTTATTTGCATCATAAACTTTCTGACATAAATTTGAAAAACATTTTTTTTCGTTTCACTTTCATCAATATCTGTTGTTTCAAACTGTACCAACATTTTCTTTTTAATTGAATATTTAAATTGTGGAATACATATTCATTCAAACTTCTTTTTCATATTCATTTGTAAAAGTTTCCTCCAACAAAAATCTCAAAAGTCATTTTGCAAAATGGTTCATTCCCTAAACTTATTAAGAGTCTAATGTCAGTGACTTTAAATCCTAATAGTGTAGTAGTATATGCAAAAATAAAGTACCTGTCTATGGATAGTTCTCCTTTTTTAACTTAATTTCTTACTAAATGGTCTTCGCTGAAAAGTTGATACTTCATCCAGCTGTTCCAGCAAGATACCTTCACCTGTGTTCTGTTCTTATAATCATTTGTTCAATGACACCATTGCTGCATATGTCCAATGTTGAAACACAGAGTCCCTTTCTTCATCCTCTTGTTCTTCTGAAAACTCCTTCTCCACATTGCTGGATGCTATTAAAATAGGGCACATTTTTTAGAGTGAGCTACTCTCCTGGCTGGACATATTCCATCAGCATCTCTCCGATTCTCCTTTTGAGGTAGAAATTTTATTACCATTTCACATTCAAAATTCTTCTGTTTTTCCGCAATGAATGCGTCGATTACCACTCTCCGCTACATTACTTCTCCATCTCATGGTTCCTCCTCATTCATCATTGATAATAAAATCGGTGTCTCCAAACCTCCTGAAACTACAGCAATGACTTCAGTATTATTGTCCTCCATAAAAATGGCTTTTTCTTACCTTGGACCCTACAAAACTTCCTAGATCAATGTATCTACCATCCTTCTCCATGAAAGTTAACTTAAGCCCTAGCAGCAGCCCTCAGTCACAACCGAGTGACTTGTAAAGAATAGGGGAGGTTCCCTGTATCCTGGCCAACCTTCCCCTAGTCAGTTTGAATTCCACATGGGTCTCCCCTGAAAAATGGCTACTGGCCTAATGGGACTAACCAGGACAGATATATAGAAATAATGAGCATATTATTTAGCTATTTGGTGTGTCTAATGTAATAAATGCATTTTGTGCACTTCTGATTTCGTTTTTATAATTTTTTGTTTTAGTCATTCTGTCATGATATTACCAGTGCACATTATGGCATAAATTTGCATCCCCTGTGCACTAGACATGGCTGAAAAGAGTCCTTGCACCAGCCAGCTTACCTGTTTAATGAACTAAATTCATACATTCATGTCTCACCAATGGGCAAAGTTGGGTCTTATTATTGAACACTGCAACTTTATTTATTTATTTGTTTACCACGTAGATGATCTGATCCAAAATGGACTTTTTCAGTCACAACTTTTACCTTCTCTTCATTGGATGCCTTGAGCTTGTTTTTCTGTGTAAAGAATAGTCAGACGTTAGAAATGCTTTTGCTAAGAGATGCATCAGACTGTGAGGAATACATTATTTTATGAGAATAAATGTTTATGACAAAATGATGTGCATATTCTTTAAATCACATGTGGCTTAATGTATAAGACATAGGATCCCTCTGCTCACACTGTAAAGAAGCTAGCTATCAACACAGCTGTTATTAGAAAAGCACAGGAAAGTCTGAATATTGGACAACTTGGTGCAGTCAAGCCAACTCACTGTCTACAAATGGGCTGCTTGTATCTTTGCATGGGGATAATAGGAATGGCACTGGTGAAACCCATTACAGAGCAATGCTTCTTTGCATGCTTAAATGAGGACATTGAGACGCGGAATCACAGAGTGATAGAATCAAAATCAAACTCACAACCTCCAGTAGCTCAGAATCTTAAACCTGTGTGCTACATTGCTAGACTGACAGAACTCCGCAATATACCTTTCGGTTCTTCCTGACTTTGCAGAAAGTCCCTGAGTTTGCCTCTTACTTTTGCTCTGTCTTCTCATAAACTTGTGATTTTCTGCTAAACCACTGACAATTACAATCAGTCAAGAATGCTAATTATTAGATTTCATATCCATTACTATTCAAAAATCCCTGTTAAGGCAAAAAAACTATTGTGCAACTTTGTAAGTGAATTAGAATAACATTTAAAAAGTACCCTGGTGTTGGGTCTTTGCCTCCTGATTATTTTTGGCTTTGTCCACAGATCACACACAAGTAAGTTGAGAGGTATGATGAACTTTTGTATCATAAATATATACATATATAGATATACATACACATACACATACACACACACATATACATATGGATCTACTTCTAAAGCTCAGAGTTTCAAGACTTCAAACTTCAAATGGCTGAGACCAGAAGATCGAAGTTTTGAAACTTCAAAAATGAAAAAAAAATTTTTTTTACATTTTTGCAGGGAGCAAGCCTAGCTAACACCCGCCCACATCCCCTGCTAAATAAATATACCAACTCCAAGATCACACTACAGTGAAGAAAATTAAATATCCCTTTCTGTGCTGTACAGAGATCTCCATTCAAATCATTCAAAGTTTCAAAACTTTGATCTTCTGGTCTCGACAATTTGAAGTTCGAAATTTTTAAACTTTGAGCTGTAGAAGGGGATCCACATACACACACACACACACACACACACACACACACACACACCTGGGAAAGGCTGACACAGCTTACCTGCTCTACCAACTTTGCCCAGACTATAAGGTAGATACACTGCCACCAGTCAGTTACTTTAAGGCGTGTGTGTGTGTGTGTGTGTGTATCTATATCTATATATATATATATATATATATATATATATATATATATATATATATACATACACACACACACACACACACACACACACACACACACACACACACACACACACACATATAAACACCCTTCACTTTAGTGAGCATTATCAGGATGTTGTTTTGCTCAAGTTTTGAAAATGCTTTAGTTTACCTCTTTTTTGCCTTTTGGGGATTGTAACATAACACTACAATTTGAGTGACAGCTTTTTATAATGTGTAGGTACTTTCGGTGAGTATCAGCCCTTTTTACATGTTAACAGTTGTGATTGTATTTGGCTGTCATGAATTTAATTATTTTGTCTTCATTTTGTACCTGTATGTGATAATGTCATAGGTTGTTTCTACTGTTGTACAACCTGTGGCTTAGATATCTGATTACAATGTTTTGCTCTCAATGAATGAAAGATTATCTGAATTGCTAATCTGAAACTAATTAAATACATTTATATTTCAGCTAACAAGTCTTGAAGGAAGACTCCATGATGTTGAGCAGGTAAGAGATTATGAAGATCAGATGTTACTTGAGAAAAACTCACATCTACTTTATATATGAACTTATTATGCTATTATTGTTATTTCTGTGGAAGGTAGACTTCTCTGTAGCATTTTTTTTGCTGCACCAGGACCTCATCCAGAGTCTGTACTACCTGCACCTAGTTATCCCCATTTGTTTTGGAAAGATGAGAACAAGGCATTCCTGGGGTATGCAAAAACCCTACAGCTTACTTGTTCTTGCCCAGGAGTCCTAATTACCCCTCTGCTCTCTGGTGACTGTCAGGTGGTAGGGAGCACACTAGCTTGCTTGTCTTCAGGGTTGACCTATCATCTCTCCTTTGGAGTACCCCCTCCCTCCTTGGCAACATCTTCAAGCTCTACAATTGGCTCTCCCATGGTTTGTTTCTTGATATGAAAGTAGAGCATAATCAGGATAGTAAATGCTCCCTGTGATGACCCTCATCTGGGCCAGTAATCAAAAAGCCTCAATCCTGGTCAATGACACTGGTGAGTGATGTTCAGTTGGAACGCAGATAGATACATACAGTATTTTCAGATACAACTCTCTGCATTAAGCACAATTTCCCTTAAGAACACACAGGGAACACACTCATTCTGGGGTCTGGGTTTCCCTGTGTCTCTATCCAGCCCCCCAGTAAGACTACCTACTGGCACAGCTGTAAAGTTGAGTCCTCAGCTGAGTGTCCAAGCCAAGTCCTTCAACACCCTCTCTGGGAAACCAGTGTTCTGTGTCCCTGCTCTAAGTAGCTGACACACACACAGTTTTTGAGATTTGATTTGCACACACACACACACACACACACACACACACACACACACACACACACACACACACACACACACACACACACACACACACACACACACACACACACACACACACACACACACCTGGGAAAGGCTGACACAGCTTACCTGCTCTACCAACTTTGCCCAGACTATAAGGTAGATACACTGCCACCAGTCAGTTACTTTAAGGCTCTTAAAAGGGTATCCAGTTATACTGGGTAAAATTATTATTAACAAATGGTAATGTTGACCAAACAGCAAGGCTTTCAGGAGTGGCCATAGTTATCACCAAATACATATATACAAATACTCTCAAAACTTAAATATTGTCTAAAAGGACCAGTCACAATGAGAAGTTTAAATAAAGTTTTAAATATATTTCATAATAATTAATAAAAGAACATGAAAATACTAAATATCTATTTACAGTAAACACCAGAGTTTCAGAACAGGAAATATTAAAATAACACAGATGAATACATTCACACAGTTACAGAAAAACAGTACTTAACTAATCTCACTATATTTCCCTAACTAATCTAAAGCGTTACTATTCCCTGGTTTACTTACTAGAGCAAGGCAAGATGAAGTAGGTGAGGGATCCTTCTATGTCAGGTTCTAAGGAACAGATGGCCCAGTCTGACAGAGAGACTTGTCAATATAATATCTAAATATTATTTCTGGGATAGCTTGCAGAATGACATCACATCTGGTTATCTGGTCATCCGACTCTGTTTCCCACACTATCATCAACACTAGAAGTTGCCAGGATTTTAGCATCTATGTGTTGCCATACACACAGACATAGCTTTGTTCAGATATGCTGCAGCTCTAGGAAGTCATAAAACAATTTCAAACTGCTACCCTTCCAGAGTAGCAATTAGCTCCCTGTTAGAGACAATACAGAATGCTTTCTAATACATGTTTTCCCAGACATTTTGTCTCTGCCTGCAACCAGAACTGTAAGATACAATTTTTATTGCCTAATTTAATTTCAGCTTTTTCAAAGTTAGCTGGAACTGAGATTAACTTATTCTCTTCCAATATCCACAGTTAAAACATACACATTTAACTCATTAGACTACAGTCAGGACCCACTGTTTGTACATTTTTAATACAAGCAACTTTACAAATACATTTTTATACAAGTTTCTGTACAAATCAGTTTGATTTGCAAATGTCATATGATTCTTTACAAAATTCCAGCGAGCTGTGCTGGCATATGTTACACATTCAATGCCCTATTTCACCTGGCATGGCTGGCAATACCTCACATCATCACAGTCATTTTAAGCATAAAAGAAGGATTAGATCAAAGGAAACCCTGTCCTGTGGAAAATAAAATAAGGTTAACATACCAAAGGAGCTTAGAGCTCGAATATTCTTCTTGCAGAGGTCAGAGCAAGGAGTACAATTCTTTTCCATCTTAAGAACCTCAAGTCAGCCGAATGAGCTGGTTCAAATAGAGCAAGTGTTAGCTTCTGTAACACAAAATTAATGTCCCAAATTGGAGCCACTGTTTTTCTTGGATGTCTGTTGTTCAAAACCCCTTTAAAAATATGTTGACATGGGAATGTCTTGAAAGAGGGGGATCCATGGGCAGACACGCTGAAATGGCAAACAAATGAACCTTTATGGAGAAGTAAGACAGGCAAATAAAAAAAGCAACTCTGAAAAGATAATGGGTGTTGGTGCTGGGATCAAGGAGACTTCAGATACCATTGTATCTTTCTCATGTGGAGTCTTACTAGAGGTATCATGAGAATCATAGATGCCATGAGACTCAGAATCCTGAGGTATTCCCTTCCCTGCACATTAAAGGGACCCCAACAGTCAAGGAAGATATTGCTAATACGCAGTCCATAGTGGCTGTATGTATAACACCAGAGGGATCAGGGGAAAAAACCTGGAATAGATCTAAATGTAGACATATTTTTTCCTGTGGAAGAAAAGCACTTTGTACTGAGGTTCTCTTGGAATCCCAGCCTGTATGAGATCTCTCACCAAAGAGAGATATTCCTGATACTAAAAAGAGTCTGTATAGATAAGTAATACATCTAATTATGGAAAAATGTAGATATCACATAGCCTGCAATGTGCTGTAACTGGTGATATACACTTTATGAAGACTCTTGGGGCAGTAGATAACCCAAAAGTTAAGGCAGAAAATGGATAATGTGATACAGATAGATAAAACCTTAAGAAATATCTCAAGCCTTAATGAATAGGAATGTGATGATAAAGCATTGTTTAAATCTAAGGCTGCCAAAAAATCTCAGAAACATTCTTGAATGGAAACCTTTTCCCCACTAGGAAAAAGGAATTATTTCTATTAACCCCTCCCCCCGATAAAGCATGTGCTGTAAGACAGAGGGGAACAGAGGGGGTTGGTCTGAGAATGTGGAATAATTCCCTGTAAAAGAGGAATCTCTTCTCACTGAGTCAGTCTCAGAACCCATTTGTCTGAAACAACCTATTAAAAAAGACAGAAATGGAGACTCTGACTGTCTGGAAGGGATAAGAGTCTGCCAGGGTGGGAGGTGGGACAAGGACTCATAAACACTCATTCTGACTTTTTTGACTGTCCTTTGCTCTGAGGGGGGGATTCCTGTTTTTTTTTAGGGAACCTCCCCAACCATTGTTTTTAATGTCTGCTTACCAGGATATTGCTGAAACTGTTTGTTTTGTTTCTTGCTGCAGCTGGACAATGGAGCAAAATAACCACTGGAAAATTTAGACAGAGTGGGATAAAAAATCTGAGAGATTCCCCATATATAAGCTTAACCCTCTCTTCACATTTTTGATAAACTTTGCAGCAGCTTGACTTAAATCTCTATCCAAAGGTGAATTTAAAAGCTTATTTTTACATCCTCTAGGAGGTTCTGCGAATGAAGCCAGGCAGCAGACCTCCTCAACACAGTACCAGTGGCAACTTCACTGGATGTAGTATCTACAGTCATAAGCACACTTTAAATGACTAGTGACCTAAAAAATCAAAGAAACCAAACCATACTGAGCAGATTTTTCCTCACAGGGAGGAACTGCAATAAAAATAGTGCCATATTTTCATGGTTAGTCACAATAAACTTTAATATATGAGCCTCACAACTCAAAATTATAAAAATTAAAGTTGGAGAAGCAAACATTTTTCTCCAGACTTAAAAATTGTATTACCATCCTTATCAAAAGGTTAAACGACAAAAAACTAGAACTCACGACAATCCAACTGTATAAAGAGCACAATAAAGTTCTAGTAGAGCTGTCACGATCCAAGAAGTAATAACCTTTTATTCAGACACATAAAAACGACTAGTTTAGCGCTTTCATCTACGCAATCGTAGACTTCATCAGAACACTAATTTCTCATTACATAGACATATATATACAAAAATATACAAAAATAACCAACAAAATTATACAATTAATTAATTAAATATACTTATTAGCTTAAAGCCACAAGTACTTCTTAAAATGCATTCATGAATTCCTAAAAAACAGTGACACTTGTTTAGTGGTTAGTTATGTCAAGTATATATCACTTTCATGTATTAAAATATATATAATAAAAATTCAATTTTAAAAACTACATCAATCATTCATAAATATTAACTCCTACATTTTTTTAAAAATAATATATAAACATATGGTAGCATACATTAATTAAAGACCACATTTAAAAGAGTGAATTCCCATACTTTACAACCATACTTCTAATTTACTAATACTTTAAATTTATTGCATATTTTATACAAATTTTTGTATGGTGCTTAGAATGTTTTAGTTAAAAATTAATTAATACATGAGTTTATTAATATTTTACTGGATAATAATTTCATATATTTCGATGGGGAATATTATAAGCAGAACAATGGAGTGGCAATGGGGGCAGCTTGTGCCCCCATTTTTGCCAATCTTGTATTGTTAGATTGGGAGAGTGAATTTGTGTTCAGTTCACCCTGGCAGAAGTATATGATACTATATGTCCGTTATTTGGATGATATTTTCATCCTATGGAAAGGAAAAAAGGAAGAACTTATTCGGTTTGTTGATTATATTAACAACACTACTTCATATCTTAGGTTTACTCATAATTTTGATTATATGGGCATCATTTTTTTGGATGCTTATATATTTTCTGATGGCACTCAATTTCAGTCTAGAATTTTTAGAAAAGAAACCTTTTGTAATAGTTACCTTGAATATACTAGTAAACATCCGTATTCACAGAAGAGAAGTATTATTAAAGGTCAATCTATTAGAGTGGCCCGGATTACCACAGTCAAGAATGATTTCCTCAAAGAGATGGCCTTTTTGAGGAGGTTATTCATGGATAGAGGATATCCTGAAGACCTAGTGAAGGATGTTACAATGTTTATTACTAAAGAATGGGGAAAAAAATATACACCGGTTTTGGGTGTAGGACCATCGCCAAAACAGATAAATATGGAAGTTAGTAACTCCAGTACAGTATGAGGTGGACAAAATTTTCAGAGGGCATGTATAGTAAAGTTTGGCAAACAGGCGAGGGAGATTAAACGGATTATTGACAATAATTGGAATATAATCACTAGTGATGATAGTATTAATGATAAACTGGGGGTGAGGCCATCTTATGTATATAAAACTGATTATAACCTTAAGACAATATTTGAAACAAGGTCTAATATAATTAATAAACAAATACATTTAGGAAAGGGTGGAACCACTAAATGCGGACACTGTAACCAATGTCATAATATTATAGACAAGGAGAGTGTAGTACTCGATAATATTATAAGAAGTAAGATCAACTTCAGTAAAGGGAATTGCCAATCACAGCATCTGATATACCTAGCAATATGTTCTTCCTGTCATTATTTTTATGTGGGTAAAACGGACAGGAGACTAAAAAATAGAATATATGACCATTTGTATTGCATTCGTAAAAAAAGATACCAATAATGCCTTGTACAGGCATATAAATAGTAGTTCAGGCTGTGTTGGCTTTCTGTTTGGTATTTTGGAAGTGGTGAAACAGAACCCTAGGGGGGGTGATATTAAGGCACTTGTTTCTGAGTAGGAAATTAAGTGGCAAATTAGGTTAAATGCAGCAACACCCCCAGGATTAAATGATTGCATACCCACTAAACCCCTTTTAAGAAATTAATGTTTTTAACTAAAACATTCTAAGCACCATACAAAAATTTGTATAAAATATGCAATAAATTTAAAGTATTAGTAAATTAGAAGTATGGTTGTAAAGTATGGGAATTCACTCTTTTAAATGTGGTCTTTAATTAATGTATGCTACCATATGTTTATATATTATTTTTAAAAAAATGTAGGAGTTAATATTTATGAATGATTGATGTAGTTTTTAAAATTGAATTTTTATTATATATATTTTAATACATGAAAGTGATATATACTTGACATAACTAACCACTAAACAAGTGTCACTGTTT
The DNA here is from genome assembly GCF_019279795.1 of Protopterus annectens. Taxonomy (NCBI): domain Eukaryota; kingdom Metazoa; phylum Chordata; order Ceratodontiformes; family Protopteridae; genus Protopterus; species Protopterus annectens. The sequence continues at coordinate 1,468,417,404 of NC_056732.1, read as the reverse complement.
TTTAGGAATTCATGAATGCATTTTAAGAAGTACTTGTGGCTTTAAGCTAATAAGTATATTTAATTAATTAATTGTATAATTTTGGCGGTTATTTTTGTATATTTTTGTATATATATGTCTATGTAATGAGAAATTAGTGTTCTGATGAAGTCTACGATTGCGTAGATGAAAGCGCTAAACCAGTTGTTTTTATGTGTCTGAATAAAAGGTTATTACTTCTTGGATCGTGACAGCTCTACTGTTCCTTATCAAAAGGTGAATGGTTAGAGTTAAAATGCTTGGCAGCAGCTGGATTAACTAAACCTATAGCTGCTGGGTCATGTTTGGGAAGTGTGTATAAAAAAAGATTGAGGAACTCTATACATTGTATTTGCCTTTTTAGGGGCAGTAGGCTGAGTATCAGGAAAATTGCAGGCAGTGACAGACATTTCCTCTAGAGCTGACAGAACTGAGGAAATGGATAAAGGTTCTAGAAATTCCTTCTGTAACAGCTGATAATATTTTCTGAAGGACTGAAAAACCTCAATGTTTTTCCACTGAATACACTTGTACTTTCTTGAAAAAGTCTCAGAGAAAGAGCATAATTGATAGGGAGGTTCAGGTGACATGCTCACCACTGAGCTGAATCAGAATTCAGAGGAGAAAAAATGTACCTGTTCCATCATGTTCCTCTCTGGATTTAATTTCTTGAATGTCTTCAGGAAATGAGGAATCACTTTTTATTTTACCAGAAATCACCTGATAAGAAAGGTCAAGAGGCTGTACAAGACCCTGAGCCGGACTTAATAAACTATTCCTGTCCAGTGAAACTGGAGCAGGAGAAACTATAAGTTTAGTTTTCTGTTTCTTTTTGACAGATAATTAAGTCAAACACATTTTTAATGGCAGCAATAGCTACCTCCGGGATGAACACAACATTCTGGTTAAGCAGGGGCACTTTCCCTGTCTCTTCTTGCAGTACCAACAAAAGTGGTTCTCCCTTTCCTCTAAGGGGAGCCCAATAGCTGCAGTGGACATTGCTAACTCCCAGTGCATATTGGCTGTATTTGCCACACAGTGGGAGCTAGGAAAAAGGAGAAAGGTCTGAGGAATCACCTTGGCCACAGCAGAATCTCTCACCTGTATCTGAGGCAAATTACCAGCCTGCTTGTGGTGGCAAACACCTTTATTGAATGATCACTTAAGACATTGTCAAAGATATATTTATATATAAAAAGTGTGAGTAACTTCTACTAGTTAAGAATTATGAATAATGATCTCGAGATATAACAACATATTTACTGACAATTACTCAGATAAAAATGTATTGCCTGAGCAGCACTAAGCACTCCAAAATACTGTTTTTTTTTTTGCGGTCAAAACCGCCAAACCTGCCATGCACCAGCATATTATAATCATTTGAAGCTGCTGCTTTGGAATAAAAAAGGGCTGGTTTCTTGATAGGATTAATTTGCACAGGAATGCCTCTTACTACAATAAAATAGCTAAATTTTCCACCAGTCTCCCTCATAAGACCCACCATTTTCATGAAGCAATTAAACTGGCTTGAACTACACAACTACCTAACATATTCACAGCTAACTACAGCTCACAAACTCATTCATCACCCAGAAGAATGGCCTCCACTACATAACCTGTTACTGACCTACTGTCCAGCAAGGGACCTCCATTCTAGTAGCAAATTCGTATTACTTACAAACAAGTCAAATAATGTTGCAGGAGACTCACTCTACTCCCGATACATTGCTGAACTCTGGAATGGTATTCCCACACAAATAAAACTCTCAGACAAGCTCAATAGTTTTAATCTAATAGTTTTAATCCATTGCTTAAACAACATCTTAACCAGTTCTGGTCCTGCACATGCTCAACTGAAGGTTAAGACTTTGTGTTCACCGTACAATACTCTCCAAATACATACTATCAACCTCTCACTGAAATGATAAAACAATTTTTATACTTAACTGATGTCTTTACAATCCATTAAGTTGCACATGGGCTTTCTCTTTAGTAACTTCCACCTCTGTAAAATCTTAGCATGTATAAATTTAACTACTGTCTGTGTATAAATGTAAATAGAAATGTAACTACTCTGTGTTTAACTGGAACTTAGTATAATGCAATGTAAGCAAATGGAGCTTTTCTTCCCGAGCCTCTGCTGAAAATTGGTATTACCTATTTGGACTTTCCCAGTAAGCAAAGACAAATAAAATAAATAATAAATATTTACTGAATTTACATTGTCCGCTTTTCTTTTAACTGAACAAAGGAATATTGCAATAAAATGAATAATTATTTTCCCTGAACAGCTGTGAATACCTCTCAACCTCTTTGTGTAAGAAATTTGGTTAAAGCCTAAAATAATGGTGGGACAAAGGGCCAATAGTAGGGGTGGACTTTAAATATTGCTCTTATAAACTTAAAAAGTTGCTGGAATAACAGGATTTGTGTTAGCATGAATTTCCTGGATGAGATGAAGTCTGAAACTCAAATGCATGCCATTATTTAAGGATTTCAGTCCTCAATGATTTGCCAGAAAACCACACATTTTATGGGAAGAAAAAGACCAAAAAATATAAGACAAAAATCTGTGAATTCTGCAAAAATCTGTGCAGGTTTGAGGTATGCATGCTTTAAAGATTACAAAAATAGTGTTCACTGGATCAACCTCTTGCTTCACTGAAACCCCACAATAGCATTGTGTGGTACTGAACCCTGTAGACACTCATGCATGCCCACACCTACTCACACATATAACTGCTGGAGCCTTCCTGTGTCCTGACAGAGTGATCTTCAAACTATCTGGAGATATACAGAGCTGAGTATATTTTTCTGGCACTTCAGAGTTGTGTACTGGTAATTGTTGTTTGACTAATTTTATATCATTGCTGGCTGACTTCAGAGTTGTGCACTGTTATTTTTGCTTCACTGTATAGTTTTTCAGATCTCTGCTGAAGGCGTTGGTTTTCCCCTACCTACTGTCCCTATTTCTGTCTTGTTGTTTAAATTTGGAGGCTTTTGCAATTGCCCGCCCCCACTGTAGACTTGATCTAGGACACTCCCCCCAGTTCCATCTCTTTACCTCATTCTACCTAAGAGACTCCTTCTGCACTTGTTTTTAGTCATTTTTAATTTAATTGCATTTTTTAAACTGTTTGGTCTAAAATTGCTACATACTCAAGTGTCCTAGCTTGCACTGCATTTGAATTGTTTTTACTGCTGTTTTAGCTACTTTTCTGTATATATATATATATAAAAAATCTAAGCCTGTTTCCTACCTTTCCTGTAACTAGTGTAGTCCAAATTCAGATTTGCTGTATCCAGAACTGTATGTAAGCTTCTGAACCCCCCCCCCCAAGCTTTCTGTGTTGGAGGGAAGCCTTCTAGCTTATCAGTGGGAGTGGAAAGCACTAGGTAACCTATCTATCACATAAGGAGTGGTTCTGGCCCAGAAATTGTAGTTATTGGCCGTTTGGGCAGTTTTTGCATCTCTTTCAACTTTCTGATTTAAAAGCCTGCATTTGCACTTGTTTCCCCCTTTCCTGTAAATAGTTTAGTCCAGACACAGATTCTGAGTTTTAACACTTGAATTTGCTTATTTGTGATCAGCACTTGTTCAGAACTAGTTGTAAGCACTAAATAACCTACTAATTACTACAGCACTCAGCCTTCCTCATTACCTAGAGGAAAACAGTTTTGGTACTTACTTTCCTCACTTGCTTAGAGAAAAAACAGCTCTTGTACTCACTTTCCTCACTTATCTAGAGAAAAACAGTTTTTTTATTCAGGCATGTCCAAGCATCAGCTCCCAGTGTTCTCTCCTGTCTATCTGATGAATCTGGGCATCTTGGGGCAATGTAGAAATTGCCTCATGTACACAGACAACCCTCTCCTCCTACCACCCAACACTACAACCTGTGAGAGATGCACTTATCTAGCCAAACTGGAGGTAAAGCTCTCTCCAACCAAGACTGAACTTGACAGTCAATAGAAGAAGGTAAACACTTGCACCACACCACACTCATCACATAGTCTCACTAAATCTACACCACCAAAATCCACACATAGAAACACAAAAACATTCACGGAGGCTCTCAATAATAATCTGCTCTAGCAATAGAGACCTCCAAAGCAGAAATGCAAGCAATGTCCATCCCCCAACACAAATCAAATGACACACAGCCCGCAGACTCAGTGTGCCACTCAACCACAGCCAATAAGGCAAAACAACATATCCAACACACTAGTCATAGGTGACTCTATAGTCAAGCACACTGATGTCCCACTCACCAGGCTAAACAAGGAGAAGGTTACTGTCAGCTGCCTGTCGGGTGCCAGGATCCGCCACATAACCCATGGACTCAGGTCACTCCACAACAAGTACAAATATGACTCTGTCATTGTCCATGTTGGTGTGAACAACCTGAGACATACCTCCCTGGATTACATGAAAAGAGACATGGAAAAGCTCTCCAATCTTGTAGCCAAGGCAGGTATGACCCTAGCCCTGAGTAGCATTCTGCCATCACCCAGAAGGATGCCGCAGTACAAGGAAAAAATGATTAACTTCAACAATTGGCTAAGCTTCTGGTGTCATTCTAAAGGGATCCAGTATCTGTCTGCCTGGGATAACATGGTCGACAGACCATGGTGCTTTGTCAGAGATGGCCTGCACCTGTCACCCCTGGGATTCCGGATACTGGCTAAGGTTCTTGTCGCCCCTATAGTGCCATTTTTAGGCATGGTTCAAATGACAAATTCACCACCATAACAGGAACAGGTAAGCAAAAACTGAGGGTGATGCTACTCAATGCTAGAATCTAAATCTCAAAATGCACTCACTCGAGGCATTCCTTAAAATGGAGAACATCGATATCTGTGCAGTGACTGAAACCTGGTTCAAGGCTCCAGAGAGCACCCCTGCACTACCAGCCAATAACTCATACCACTCTTTGCGGCCATGTGACATGGACTGGAAAACCAAAGGCGGAGGTGTGTCCATATTCATTAAGGATATCCACACCTCCAGGCTAGTTGCTCAGCATAATGCAGTCGAGGTTATCCAAGTGCAACTAACTCTGGGCAAAACTGCAATCCAAATTGTAGCTTGCTACAGATTCCCCACCATGCCCCAGGATTCCCACTCCTCTTTTCTTGATGTACTGGAAAATATTAGAGTTCAACCAAAAACCCTAATAATGGGCGATATCAACTACCCCACCATTAATTGGGAAAACTACTCATGTGCCAACTCCTTCATTCAACGATTTCTGGAATTCATAAACTCCAGTGCCCTGGATCAACTTAGCCACACGCCCACCAGGGGCAACAATATCCTAGATCTAGTCATTACCAACATGAGTGACCGGTGTTCCACACCTGAAGTCAACACCTCATTGGTCCGATCCGACCATAAGCTAATTACCCTAGCTATCCACATCCTGCCCCCACCCCCATTAAGGAAACCATGGTAAAAAATTTCTCCAAAGCCAACTTCATGCTTCTTAAGACAGAAGTGGTGAACTTCATGACACCCATGCAGATGGACAATACAGTTACAACTACTGAATCCTACACAATTGCACTTTATAAGCACTTACACGAGTGCATGGATTGTGCTATCCTAAACAGAACCAAGATGCTATCCTTCAAAAAAAGGAAGCCAATCTGGTGGTCCCCTGCCATAAACAAACTCTACAATAGAAGGAAGAAACTGTTGCAAAAGAGAGTAAAATCCCATGAGTGGAGGTGCTCCCTGGTCAGCATCAGTAAGAAGCTGTGATCCCTGATAAAATCCTCCAAAGCTAGTTATGAAAACAAAATTGTCACTGATTCTAAAGACAACCACAAAGCATTCTATAGCTATGTCAAGAATCTCAATGGCAATACTCGGATCTGCTCTGAGTTACAGCACAATGGCACTAAATATACAGACCCAACTGATATTGCCAACATCCTGGCAGATAGGTTCAGTGCTAACTTTACCCTCTCTCACCCCCTAAAGAGCCCATCTCTATACTGGAATAATGCAAAGTTCCTGTAATTATGACTGCACAGGTAAAAACCACACTCTCCAAAGCCAAGAACAGAGCATCCATGGGACCAGACGACATCCCAGGCTGCATTATACATGAATTATAGAACAAACTGGCACCCCACCTAAGTACCATGTTCCATCATAGCCTCACCTCATGCTTTGTGCCTGCTGAATGGCGCACAGTGACAGTTATCCCACTCCACAAGGGGGGAGCCATAGCAGACACCGGGAACTACCGCCCCTTTAGCCTGATGAGCCTGGTCTGCAAGGTCATGGAACTTACAAACAAAGACATTGATAATCTCCAAACTCTGGACCCCACCCAGTTTGGGTTTGTAAAAGACAGATCATGTCTCCTAAACCTGATAGACTTCTTTCAAGCAGTCACCAAAACCGTAGACGAGGGTAAGGTGTTTCACACAGCCTATCTAGATCTTGCCAAGGCATTCAACACCATCCCCCACTCTGGAATTATAGATAAACTCACTAAACTAGGTATAAATCCCTATGTCACAAGATGGGTTGCCAACTGGCTCACTGACAGATCCCACACTGTGAAGTAGCAGACTCCAAATCTGGCTTCAGACCAGTGACAAGTGGAGTACCACAGGGTTCAGTCCTGGGTCCTCTCCTGTTTGGTATCTACTTCTCTGAAGTACAGGCTAACACAGAAGGTCTTTGGCTAATGAAGTTCGCACATGACTGCAAACTAGGAGCCATAATCAAAACTCCTAACGATGTGGACATCCTACAAAATAGGGCCTCACTGAGACAGATGCCTGGTGTCAAAGCCATGGCCTCAAGCTCAATGCCAAAAAGTGCATTGTCATCCTCTTTGGTAAAAACTCTGTACCCATGAACTACAACATAGGCAGTAGTATACTTAACACCGAAAGTGTGATAAGAGACCTTGGGATACAGGTGGACAGTAGTCTCTCCTTTGATAATCACATCGCCACAGTAGTCAGGAAATCCTTCTACGTGGCACACCTCATCACAAAAGGTTTCTCATCCAGAAAAAAAGAAGAGGTCATTGTTCCCCCTCTACTTATCACTCATTAGACCCATTATAGAGTACAACGCCCCTTTTGGTATGTACCTCACAAGACATCTACAACAACTGGAAAGGCCGCAGAAATACCTCACAGAGAGAATTACCGGCCTCAAACAGATGCCCTATGCAGACCGTCTAAAAAAACTCCAGCTTTACTCCATTGCATATCCCCTACTCAGAGGTGATCTCTGCCTAACATGCAAAGCTATGTCAAATGCAGAGCTGTTGGGCATGCTCCACTTAAAGAAATCCCAATCCCTCTGAGCTACATGCTCTAGGGACCTAAACCTTGTCACCACAATAAACAGAACATGCCGGAGGGATAGATTCCTGTCCCAGAGACTTCCCATACTCTGGAATAAACTACTTATCTATATCAAACAAAGCTCCTCATTTGCACTCTTCAAGAAAAATCTTGATGATTGGATGGGAAATAGGAAATTCACCCCGGGGATCACTTCTGTGGCTCTGCTCTACAGTGGCACAGGAAAATAATTTTCTTGGGTGGCAAAAGCCAGGGAACTTTTTTGGCTGGGCTTGTATAGGCCCCAGGGCTGATAGCCTAGTACCTACCTATGAACATACTTGCATACAGGCAGTTGTTCACACTCACATAACATACAGGCAGTTGTTCACACTCACATATACACATGCACTTGAACACAGTCATATACACGTAATCGCACACTCACAAACATGCACTAGTGCACATTTGTACACTTGCAGACAAGCACTATCTCACACTCACATCTACACATGTAATCATGCACAGTCATATAAACATACTCACACACTTTCATGTACGCACTTGTGCACACTCACCTATACACATGCACTCGTGCATACCTGCATATACACATGTATTCACGTATAGTCACACACAAGCACTTGCAAACACTGGCATACATGCACTCACTGACACTTGCAGACAACAGGACACATGCGCATGCGTACACAAACACACACACACACACACACACACACACACACACACACACACACACACACACACACACACACACACATACAGACACATGAACAAACACACTTTGCTTTCGTTTTTCTGATGTCCATTCTCACCCCATTGCCTATGGTTTTGACACCCTTGTTACCATCAAATCAACTCTGCACTTTTGGCTTAATGACTACTACTAATTGCTACTAGTATTATTTGAATATAAAACTATTCTTCTTTTATCAAGGACTGAGCCCTTCCTTCAAGAAACCATCAACAATGTGCCTTTGCTGAACTATAGTCAGATATAGAGTTGGAGAAGGTATTCAGAATCATAGAACTGATCACCTGACTACAACCTCCAGTTGTATCTCCAATGCATCTTTGATGCAAGAAATTAAAAGAAAAAGGTGTTGGTAAATTGAAATGGAAAGATGTACTGTTTTTTCTGCACATTTATCAGTTTCTATACAAGAACAGTGCATTTCTTTTTTAAGCTAGAAACACGCAACAATTTTTAAAAAGGGGAGGCATGCACGCGTGTGCTAAGGACTAAATCAGCCACTGGTATTATACAGGCTGCTGAGAGGTCACCTGTGCCTCATCTACAAAGCAGTCTCTGACCCTGCCCTAATGGAAATGCTGCACATCCACAAATCAAATGGGACAAGAGTCACTCTCTCCAGAGATCTCAACCTGGCCTGCGACATTAATAGAACTTGCGCAAGAAACAGTTGGGTCTCCCAGAGATTGTCGCTCACCTGGAATAAGCATCCACTTTATGAGAATCAGAGCTCCTCAATGACCCTATTTAAGTGCAACCTTGACAACTGGATAGGAAACCGCAAATTCCCCCTATGGCCCACATGGACAGGGGCACTTGGTGCTTATCATAGTATTGCTGCAAACAATGACCAGCTAACTAAGGTCAACTAGGATATTCAGGATTTTTACATGGCTAGGCTTGTAAAGGCCCTAGTGCCATTATCCTAGCAACCTCCTTTGAACCTATGAACCTATGATAAGGCAGCCTTTTACTTATGACTGGCATGTTAGCTATCAATGTTTATTCGTCACTGGCTGCTGCACCTCACAGTCCACCTGGGGCTCATAGTAATGCCATTTTAACTAAATCAGTTATGATACAGGAAGCATAATAGCTGGATATCAGTGGGGAGAACACTGTCTTTGCTGGGTTGTTTTAAAACACAAACAAGTAGCCAAGTGCAGTGCTTTTTCCTCCAGTCACAAATATTCTCAGATTATATTCAGAGATGGAGCTAGAACAAGCTGTATGAATCTTGCACCTGACATTTTAATCACTAACTCTGTCAACTGCAAGGATCTGTGTTGCAGAGGAATGGACCCCTTACTGAGTTGGTTACACTGGATTTGAGGGAGAAGGATCCCCACAGTCCCCTCCAGATGACCCCAAATTTTGGGGAAATTTTGAAGCACTGACCCATAGATCCCCCTTTACCAATGAGGAAATTGTGACAGACACTTCTTGAACTGCCTCTTCTACCTCTTCAGTGACTTTAGGTGCATGATTGATCTTGTTGTGGGAAGGGCTTAGTGAGAACCTAGTGTGGCCCTTCCAAAGATGCCTGACAAAGATACTGCATCATCCTAGGGGCAGACCATTTTTGAATAGTGCTCATGTTGTTGACTCAGTGACAATAGCAGCAGTGACCAAGAGAGAGCTGTTTGACAAGAACCCTGCTGTCCACCTGCCCAGCAAGGATTCCAAGACTATGCATGCAATGGGGAGGCATAGTTCTGCTTCAGGTACTTTTTCCATATGTGCTTTGGATTGCCTGACACATATGAACTGCTCACAGTGCAAGCTAGCTGAACAAACCCTAGATGATCTGCAATGACAGGAAACACCAAATACTTGCAAACAACTAGAGGAACAGATGTATACTATGCTTAGCATACCTACTGTCTTCATGTATCTTTTGTAAAAGTTGGCTAATGGAGCAGTTAGAGCAGCTGGGAGAAGTCTTATCATGTGCCTGGCTCAGACTTTATGACTTAGTGAACAGCGTATACTTCATGGGTTCCTCTTTCAATGGGTCTTCACTGTTCAGACTTCAAGTGAGGGAGAAGCTGCTAAAGTAGGAGCAAGGCAATGTCTGCAGTGGGAGTCAAGTTCACAGCCTACACAGAGATTTGTTTTGAGAAATTATAAAGGTCTTAAAAACTTGTGGTTTCAAAAATGCAGACAGCCTTTTTCAAGAGAGTGGTTCCTGAGGAGGTCACAGGGATGCCTTTAGTGGATGCAATGTCAAAGGCAGAGGTACTCTGCAGAATCAGGGTTTCCTTGTTCTCTGAAGGCAGCAGCCTAATCCCTAGGGACTTTCCCAACTGTTCCCCTCTAAAGGCAGTCAGGGTTTGATGCTCACTACACCAATATACATGAAAGGCCAAGTAGGTCAGAGAGATAGTAGCTGGTTTTACAATATTTGTATGAGTTACTTTTTTTGGCCTGTCTTACTCCTCTGTCCAACTGCATTTGTTGGCCAATTCAGCATGTCTGCACATGGATCCCCCTCTTTCAATGCATCTTTGTGTCAAAATGTTTTTGGGAGGGGTATCACATAAGAGACCTCCAAGAAAACCAATGGCTTCTCCTTGGGGTCTTAATTTTGTGTTAGAGCTAACACTTGCTCTGTTTAAACCAAGTAACTTGGCTGACTTGAGGTTCTTAAAATGGAAAACAGTTTTACTGATTGCTCTGACCTCTGCAAGAACAGTATCTGAGTTGCAAGCTATTAGGGTAAGTCCAGTGTTTCTTGTTTTCCACAGGGACAGGGCTTCTTCAAGAACTAATCCTTTTATGCCTAAAGTGGTGTCTGTATTTACTTTAAGCCAAACTACATCTCCCAGTGTTTTTGCCTGAACACAATAATGAGAGAGAAAAGATATTTCATACACCTTTGATGTCTATAAACAACTTAGGCAGCACCCTGACAGAACAAAATCTTTCAGAACTTCCAATCAGTTGTTCATTTCTTATGAAGGTAAGAAAATGGGACAACCTGTGTCAAAATAGAGCATTTCCAAAAGGATATCTCAGGCTATTACCTTTTGTTATTCCCACTACAAGAAAACTATTCCAGGCAGGGTCAAAGCACACTCTACTAGGGCCTTGGCTTCAACTATGGCACTTTGGAAAGTGCTGAACTCAAGAAGTGTTCTAGAAGTGGCAGCTTTGCTCGGTACATATTTTTACAAAAGTACTAAAAGCTATATTTCTTTTCTAGGTCTCAGTCAGGCTTTGCAAGGACCATTCTCCAGCGGCTGCTGGACCCTTCCCCTTCCACCTCCCAAATGTTTTAATCAATGGTAATCTTCTCATATAGCTTAGGCTACTGCAGCAGTGATCGATATGATGAATGTAGTATAGTTGTGTAAGTAAATTTACCTTATCAATGGATGTTCAAATGATCACTGCTGTAATAGCTGCTCCTTCCATCCATTACCCTAATCTGAGCATGGGTAAGCATAGCCTGGTGTTGGTTTTGCATGCATCACTTTTACTGGAGTGTATCTGCTTTACTGTGGACTACTATGTTTTGAAGCTATGTAGAAGCTGTTGCCTCTTGGCCAGTGCCACAGCATAGTGCACCTGCTTCCATATGCCATAACCATCACCTGCTGCTGGCAGCTCCAGTGATTCCTCATCTGATTCAGTCTCCACTTCCTGGTGTGCTGAGAACTGCTCTCTCTGCAAGTGCCCACCCCACTATAACTGCTTCCTTAAGTGCCCACCCCACTGTAACTGCTTCCTTAAGTGCCTGCCCCAGTATAACTGCTTCCTTAAATGCCCACCCCACTATAACTGCTTCCTTAAGTGCCCACCCCACTATAACTGCTTCCTTAAGTGCCCACCCCACTGTAACTGCTTCCTTAAGTGCCCACCCCACTATAACTGCTTCCATAAGTGCCCACCCCACTATAATTGCTTTCTTAAGTGCCCACCCCACTATAACTGCTTTCTTAAGTACCCACCCACTATAACTGCTTCATTAAGTGCCCACCCCACTGTTACTGCTTCCTTAAGTGCCCACCCCACTGTAACTGCTTCCTTAAGTGCCCACCCCACTATAACTGCTTCCATAAGTGCCCACCCCACTGTAACTGCTTCCTAAGTACCAAATTGCATAATGTTGCACACACTGACACTAGTTTCCAGGGTCATGCTGAAAGACACTACTGAATGAATCCAGACAGTAAAAGCATGCCTTCAGCAGCTGAAATACAGACCCAGTAATGTTCCTTGTTTTCTGCTGGGCACAGTTGTACCCCTGGTCTGTTTGATTTTGTGAATTTCTTATGGTAATCATGAGCCAGGGTTACTGGGCATATCTGGCATCACCAATAATATGCCCCTGGGGGATGCCACCCCTTACAAAATATTGGTACAGGACACAGGTGTGCCATATGTGGTACTCATAATAACTGTCTGGGAGATCTGCAGACACATTGTCGATGATCCCATGTGTATTACAGACCACTCAGAAATTGGTGAGGTGATACCCTTTAGCTCATGTGCACCTTTCCCAGTTCATTAGGTGGAGCCTTTATTTCAATGTGGGTACAGTCTATGGCCACGGTGCCTCAAAGAAAAGGGCAACAGAAATCCCTCATGCTGTTGGCATTCTCCTCTGTGCTAGATGGGAATCACACATGCTTCCCTAGATGCTGAAACATTGCATTAAGAAAATGATGGTGTATTTTCAAGGCAGATACCTGAGATACCCTCACTTTGTCCATAGTAAGTTTCTGAAAGGTCACTGTAGCTAATACACATAAAGCCACACATACCTTAGCATCCACTGGGATAGGTAGTCCATGACTCTCACGGGGCTACAGACAAGGCTGACAAGTGTCCACAAAATCTTTTACGTCATCCCTGTTTATATGGTACTGGTCTACAATGTCAGTGTCATGGAGTCATGAAACTTTAGGCTCCGTCAGATGACACTGCAACTCCAAAGGTGATATTATGCAGCATCAAGAAAATTAGCTACAATAAGTGCTTCTTTTGGATACACATTCGATATTGCAGTGACAGTCTTTAACATTTATTAGTGATTCCCTTAGTCTAAACATGAACATTCATGTGAGTTCAAATGCAGCAGGTACAGCCCCATTGAGAGGCATTTATGCATTTCTGAGTCACTCCAGCATCTTTTTTTGCCTCATTAGTATACCCATAAGTGCTCATTGTAATAATGTCACTCATTACCATGTCGTTATAAGTCTATTAGCATATACCATGTCCATCTGTGCTGTTTGGCCTGCCCACCTTTTGAAGCCTGTGTTTCTGTGCTCGGCTGCTCATCGCTTAGAATCACTTAATGTGATGTAGGAAAGATATCTGAATCTGGACTTATAATGGGTAGAGTGCTTCAGTGCCTCACTGTATATCAGGTCCCAAATTAGCTAACAAATCATCATGGATGCCATCATTAGTTCTTTGAAAAGAAGTCGCAATTATGCTGTGCACTAAGGAAATGTAAGAATTATTTCAAATTGCTTCAGCTTTTAGCATTCTGTAATTCACTGTGTCATGTAGTTTAAATATCTTCTCCTTTTGGTGCTTATGTACTCCTGACCCCATATCCAACAAGATCTCTGAAAATTTGCTTGTCAGAGTACTGTAGCTTCCATTATTTGTTTATTCCCAAATTATTGAGCTTGACCTTTCATGCTTATTCTTTCTTTCATTAAATAAGGCAAGTTCATTGTTGTCATATTCTTCTCTGCAGATTTTGTTAATAGTCTATAACATGTCTTTTACCCCTCCATTGGAGAGTATAAACTCCTATAGTTTCTCAAATATACAAACCCTGTGACTTGGCAAACTGTGGTCCTTTGTCAGTGACCACAGCTTCAGGGATTCCATATTTCACAAAAATGGACTTCCAGACAGTTATGGCAATTTGACTTGTATTTTTAGCTGCACTAATGCCAATAGTCATCACATAACAAGAAAGGCAAGTTCTGTTGTGCTGGAAAAAGTCTATGTTAACCTTCATCATGGCAAGAAAGGTTCTTCATGGCAAATGAGTTCCTCTTTTTGGTTTTGATTTCAGTATAGGCTGTACATTTCATATTTTCTTATGTGTTAAAAATAGTTAATACAAAATAATTATCCAGGAAACATGATATACAACTACTTTGAAATGGTCTCTTATATGCTGCATATTCACATATAGCCATATGTGACAGGGTGCACTTTTATACACTTGCTTGAACTATTTGGATGAGGTGCTTACTGGATGCTTACCAAGTTCAGCGAAACCTCTCAATGAAAACCCTTTTATGAAGCTTTAGCTCTTGAAGCTTCAGGTTACATACATCATGTCCCCCAACCAGGTGGAATGTTTAATTTGTTTTCTTGCCTAACCAAATAATCAAAAACATATCAAGGATGGGGTGAAGGGGGAACTGGCTGCAGATGCAAACTGCTAGTGGGGGTGATCAGCATTGTAGAAAAGGTGCTGATCATCCCCTGAAAGCAGCAATGGCAACCGTTTAAACAGCAGCCGATTTGATGTCAGCCAGTCTGCATTTTTATCTCATGAAGTGTAGCAAGGAGTTAGTACAGCTCTTTGTTAGAGTTTAACAAAGAGTTATGTGCATACATAACAGTGATTTGCTTAGCCTTTTTTAACAATTAAACTTACACAAAAGCTCTTTCATTTTATGCTGCAGTTTAACCAAGGTACTTCAATACAACAAATAACTATTAATTGTCTACACAATAAATCTTTAATTAGTCTAAAGAACCAGTTTTGGTCATCAACCCTAGAAGAACTATTTTTTGGCCCTTATCGCTCCTCAACTTCAGATTGGCATACGGCACCAAGTAGGGGCTTTGACTGTGGCAGCACCAACTGACTATGTTGTCAGTTCTGCAAATAATGACACACGAAGGTGCAATAACATATATGAATAAATGATCAGAAATAATTCAAAAGCTTAATGGATATCTTGGACTACATGAATTGTTCTTCAAGAAAATAAAATGTTAAAGAAAAATAATTATCCATCCTTAATTACTACTGGGTCCAAAAGCATGGGTGTAACCAAACATATGACATGTAAGCTAAAGTGTACAGCTTAATTTTTAAGGGGTAAGATATTGGCCAGTACAACAGCACCACAATTCTTATCTTTAAACACATGAAAAGTTAAAAGTGTAAAAGTGAATCAGCAAATAAAAAACGTCCATAGTGATGGGTGCTTTATTAGCAAATGTATTCAGTGTGTCTAATATAATATTTTAATGTATTTTCCTTTTCTTTGAATTCCATATTTATGATAGATGCCTTTGCAAAAAGGGCAGTTATGCTGGGGGTTAGGACAGAAGTGTGGTGTACAAATCAGAAATATCTAGCTGTCTTTAGAGTTTGGAACAGCAATTTGGAAGATGGTATACAGACAGAAATCCTATTTATACTCTTGTCCATTAAAATGGATCATTATTTTTATTTAATTTATCTAAATTTGTTTACCAAAGTAGGACACTCTTCAAAGATTGACCAGTTTTAAGCCTAGCCTGAGGTACGTTCTGACCAACAGCAAATACACAGAATTAGTTACAAGCTTAAATCACTGCAGTGTTAAACAGCATAGTTGTGTGTACTGTATACAGTCAAAATGATGGAATGAGAGGGTAAAATAAGAGGTAGCCAAAATGACAGGGCAGGAGTTCTTAGAAAGTATGGTAGGATAAGAAGTCGGGCTCTATATATGTTTACAGGATGTTTAAAGCCTATATTGGATGGTTGAGGAGGTGGTTATATAAGAAAATAATTAGTAATGATCAGTGAGCTGGTTATTTAGTCCAAAACCCCAGCAAATTCTTTAAAATCATAATCAATCACCTCTGTAATACATTGTTTTAGGAGTTCACCTGAAAATACTGTATTTGAAATAAAAATGTGATGTTGTAACAACTTTTTCTCTACATAATGTGATTATTCATGTTTTTGATTTGACTGTATTTCAGATTTTCCAGCAAAATGCATGTAGTAGTAACCCTTGTCAGAATGCAGGCACATGTCTTAACCTGCTAGATGCTTTCTATTGTCTCTGCCCCAGTAACTGGCAGGTACGTTTATTATTATTTTTTATTATTTTTGTAGCTGTGAATTGTAAACATGATGAGAATAAATCTCATTTTAATAGTTATAAAGAGAAAGGTTTATACTGTTACAACAAAGTTACAAAACATTGAACTGCATATGGTCAAGACTATATTATAGAAGTTCTGTAGCTTGAAAAACAACAAAAAATAACAAAACATCTGTGTTTTTGCAGGGGGTAAGCCCCCATACTCCCTGGTAATTATTTATACCAACTCTCAGATTGCACAACAGTGTGGAAAAGGTAAATCCCCAAATCCCACTATACCGTAATCTCCATAGAAAACACTGAAGTTATGGAACTTCGATCATATGTTTTTGACCACATGCAGTTCATTCTTCTGTATCTTCTATATAGTAAAGGATTAAGAGTCGGCTATTTCTAATTCAAAAAAGAAGCAGAAAATAAAAAGGTCACACAGAAAAATCTCACAGGCAAAAACACTAAAAAGATTCTGGCAAACAAGGGGCTTCAATGTGTGTAATATGTTAAATTTCCTTTGACTGAGACTCATGGAAAATTTGCAAATCACCCAGAGTTATACAAGTGTTTCAGTTACATGGCTTCTAAATGCCCCTGACTCATTGGCTTGAACACTTTAGTAAACACTTGTAAGAAGTAAAAATTCACGAGATTTCAGATATTACACAGAGTGAAGGCCCTGTTTCTAATTCATAGAAAGCATTACATTCTTTCACTTGAAGAGTCATGTGTAATTTAACATTATTTAAAAAAAATCGAAACTTCTTTGAATAATTTTATGGAACAATAGACAAGTATGTAACAATATTCAGGCAGCAGGATAATCACAAATGAAGATTTAAATGAAGTTTAACATCACAACAGTACAGATACTAACACACATACTCTGTTGCCGAAGTGCCATTGCTCTTAGATTAGTGAAGTTAGTTAATACATTTTATGAGCATCAGGCAAAATAACCTTTGAGGCAAGGTATGTTTTGTTAATTTATGGAACTCACTTTAATTATTATTAATTGTGGAGTCCCATTCTACCTTTTGGTCCTTTTTGTTTATATGTTGTAGATTTTTTTTCTTTCTTCAAAATGTTTAGGTTTCTAAAAGTGTAGCAGGAGTGGACTCCATTCTTGAGTAAGGGTATGATTAAAGATTATGGCATTACTATTGCTTCAGTCTTTGATACTTGCCAAGATTGCTCTTTTCAGTATCCCAAATGTACCCAGAATTACCTCTTTCTGCAATTCATAAGGGGTTACATGTACTGATAATATATTTGGGTATACCTGAAAAGTCTTTTTTATTGGGCATGTTGCTTCTACTCTTACTGGAACTGCCTGGCTGTCTTTATCCATATTACTCTAGTGTCTGCTTGCATATCCTGGTATTTTATGATTTTGCATCTCTCTGTACACAGGATACCATAATCTCACTGTGTAGTTATTTCAGTGATTCATGTAACTTTTGTCCTTTATTCGTTGACTACTGCACCTGGTTTGCTTAATATTACTTTCTTAACTGATAGTATTGCATGATCCCATGTGATCATAACCCTTTTATTTTCAGTGTTTCTCTGTGGTTAATGTTTCCAGTGCTTTTCAGCTACCTGCATGCTGCAGTATTTACACAATCTCAAATGCAACAATCTTACATTCTTGTGGCTTTCATGTGTATATTGTACCCAACAGCAAGATGAGTAACTGTTTCTAGTTCTGTACTACAGAACTTATATTTGTGGTATCTCAAACTCGGAGCCATAGCTGGATCATCTATTGCCTGGTGTTGCTCCCATTCCCAAGCTGGGCCCCTATCTGTGCTAAGCCAAACAAACAAACCAAAAAAAAAGGTCTTCTTTTTGTTCTATGTTCCCTGACTGCTCAAGGAGCTAAGGAAAAAAAAAGGTTGTTTACTTTAAACAATAGCAAGTCGCTTGCCACAAATGTAACAAATGCTTATACAGTTTAAATATCCAACTTGGAGTGCTGAAATGCTTCAGCCCTGACAACTAATGCACTACCAACATTCATTTCTGAATGCTGGTAGTGATAGTGTATGCCTGATCAGCCATCTAACATTCATACCCCCTGACATCTTATGCCCGGGGTGGCTGCCCCCTTCACCCCACCATAGCTACTCTTATTCTACCACTTTTTCTATAGACTTTTCAAACCAATGAGTAATCATACCTCTCAACTGTACATATTTTCACAGAATGTCCAGATTTTTGCCTTGTGTTTTTCATCTGATCCTCATAAAATTTGTGATTTTCTGGCAAATCACTGGGATGATCTCAGGACTGAAGTCACTAAATAACGATAGGCATTTGTGTTTCAGACTTAATATCCTTCAGAAAATGCATGCTAATACAAATCATGTTATTCTAGCAACATTCTAAGTTTATAACAGCAATATTTAAAATCTGTTCCTATTTTTGGGCCTTTGTTCCCCTCATTCTATCAGGCTTTTTGTCCAGATTCTTTGTGCCAAGAAGTTGGGAGGTATGATGATTATGCAGCATGCTGTAACTCACCTCTCTGTAACTATTCATTTATCAAATCATGATCAAAATGTGGTCACTCCAGGAGTTATCTGTAGTTGCCACTATGGATTGTAGACTTCCCAGTTTTCTTTCCCTTTCTTCTAGTCTTATTCTTTATATTCTTTCTTTTGTTTTTTTTTTTTTTGCACTTACTATTGCTGCCTGATTTTTGCCTACTTGTAGTTTGATTTCCATTCCATCTCCTTTTTAAAATGTTTCTGCTAATCTTATACTTGTTTCCTTCATGATTTAGAACTTTCAAAATATTTGGATGTGATGATGTTGAAAATATATATATGCAGTCCCATAATTGCAGACCTGCATAAATAGTCAGTTTCAAGTAGTCCCATACCTCCTTCAGAAATAGGAATATACATTTATTCATTCATTTATTTATTTATTTATTTATTCATTTAACATTTGTTACTGGGAAAGTTTGACTTGGAATGAGCCAATTTTCAGTAGAAGCCAGTGGAGAAATGCCTCAGACGCATGTCTTTGTACATATATAATCTTCCATGTTTTTCTATATCATTTGATAACCAGAAACCATTGTTTTATTGTTTTCTTGTCCAACTGATCCATTACGTTTTTTGTGTCAGTCAGTCCCAACCAAGCTGTAACTGAGAACAGATAGACCAAGCTAGTTTATGTCATGAAGTATATACTCTATGTCAAGGTAGCTTTCGATATTAGCTTCTGTATTCTGAAGTACTCATTATTAAGCTTTACTGCTGAATCTTCATTTGTTCCCAAATATTTATATATTCTTTCCTATTCAAGTTCCTTTATATCACATTTTTTGTCACATTTGTTATGCTGCTCTTGCACATTTATCAAGCCAAATGACATTCTTATATCACTTGACAAAGTTTTGACTGTTTGTAGTTGTACTTTCAGGTTCTTGTCTAGTGATCTATGCTGTTTTAAGTCATCTTCAAAAAGAAGATAAAATATTATTGGAAAAGGTTATTTTTGGAAGCCAAGCTGTAACCATAGCCTAGTCTAATAAGCAAACAGCTTAATAGGTAAAGGGCAGTCATGACAAAAAAAATCACCCTGGAATATCACAATTTGGGTTTTATCCCTGGAATAATCATTTGGACTTTATCATAACTCAGTTGTAAAATGGTTTGTCACAGTTTCATAGCATCTGCTATATATCTGGTCTAAGTAGGTGTGATGTCCCCACTCTGGGCCAGTAATTAAGGAGCATCAATTCTATTTCCAGATGCAGACCTCACTGTATCACACACAATTTCCCTGAAGAACACCAAGGGAACAAGTTCAGTCTGGGGGCTGGTTCCTCTCTATATCTGTCCAGACTCCCAAAAAGACTCCACACTGGCACAGCTTAGAGTTGAGTCCTTATCTGGGGTTCTAAGCTAAAACCAGTGCTTTGTGTCCCTGCTCCAAGAAGCTAACACACACACTCTGAGATTTGATTTGTACCCACACAGACTCACACATGGGAAAGGCTTTCACAGATTCACCTGCTGTGCCCCCTTCTGCCCAAACTATAAGGTAGTTGTCATTGCCGACAGAACCCCTGCCAGCTACTTTAAGGCTCTTACAAGGGTACCCAACTATACTGTGTTAAATAAATATTACTACAAATGGTAATATTGACCAAAATGCAAGGCTTTCAGGAGTGAGCACAGTTATCACCAAATAAATATATGCAAATACTCTCAAAGCTTAAATATTTTTTAAAAAGGACCAGTCACAATGAAAAGTTTAAATATAGTTAATAATAAATAATAAAAGAACAAGAAAATACAATATATCTATTTACAGTAAATGCCAGAGTTTCAGTCACAGGGAATTTAAAAAATAATACTGATGGAAAGTTTCACACAGTTATAGAAAAACAGTACTTCTACTCTCCCTATATTTTCCTGACTAATCTAAAGAGAATTACTGTTCCCTAGTTACATTACTTACTGAAAAGAGCAAGGCAAGATAATGTGGGGGTGAGTGGTCCTTGTTGTCAAACCAAGACAGGATGCAGAATACCCCTGTGACTTTATGGTTTGATTCTCGGCTGGGGTGCCTCCTGTGCGGAGTCTGCATGTCCTCCCTGTGGTCACGTGGGTTTCCTCTGGGTGCTCCAGTTTCCTCCCACATCCCAAAGACATGCAGTAGGTGGATTGGACACTCTAAATTGACCCTAGGTGTGAGTGTGTGCATGTGTGTGCCTTCTGTGGAAGGTTGGGCACCAGGCTGACAACTCAACACTGTAAAACTCCACTGCCAATCATGAGAGGACAGATGATCTGCTGTGGCGACCCCTAACTGGGAAAAGCCGAAAGAAGAAGAAGATTTCTATACAGAATGACATCACTATCACATACGTCTGGTCATCTGACTCTATTTCCCATACTAACCAGTATTAGAAGCTGCTAGGATTTTAGCACCTATGTGCTACCATACACAGAGACAGAGCTCTGCTCAGATGTGGTGCAGCTGCTGGAAGTCATACAAACATAAAAACCATTCCACTCATCCTACAGGAGCTGCAACCTATTCCGTAGCACAGATATTGCATATCTGGCTTCATTCAAAACTGTAGGATAACATCTTTATGGCATAACCCATAAAGTAATTTAATGTCAAATATATTTTGAGGTTTAAGATTAACACCTTCACTTCCAGTCCTCTGTTAAAACATATACATTTAATTAAGTTAAAATAATGTATGTACATCTCTTTTCCTTCCAGCAAGGTACACTGTTGATACATTGTAGCACAAGCAAACTTCACAAATACATGTTCAGCAAAAGCATTTGTACAAATCAGTTTGATATACAAATTACATATAGTTATTTACAAAATTCCAGCCAGTATGCTGACATATGTTAGAAATCCACTGTCCTATTTCTCCTGGCATGGCTGGCATTACCTCCTATTGTCACAGTAGGGTTTATGATTTGCATCTGTAAGCATTCCATAATTCATAAATGTGAGATGTGTCAAATGTTTTTGTATTGTATCCATGCCTAACTTAGCTCCTGATTCCTTTTGCAGTTCTCTGTTATGACATTGTTTCACAACATGCATAATCCTTTGCTACATATGCTTTTCCTTCATTACCTTTTACCTATGGAAGAATAGCTGCTGCATGGCTAGCCATCCAGCAGTGTGAACCTTGGCTGTAGATGATTTTGTCACTGTTAAAATGATACCCAGAAAACATGTGTAAAAATGGGAAAAGGGGTTGTGGATGGATAGATGGACCTTTATTGTTCTATTGCCATGATTGAATTTCCTTCTATATGACTAGAAACTCTGTCTGCATCAATTCTAATATACAGTTTATATGTTGTTAAAAGGCAAGCTAATGGTCTGTTGTTTTTAGGATTGTTGATCTGAAATAGATATCTCCTGGAGACTAAGGCATGTTACAGCAAGCAGATTTATTCATGATGAGGATACAGTAGTATATTGAGAATCACAAAAAAAAAATCTGACAAATAGAATGCTGTGGCTACTTTTAAACACAAAAGGTACAAGAATCAGCAATTTGTTATCCCTCGGTTGTGATTATTTTGAAATATTTTCCAGTAATTTCCATACTTCTTAATTTTTCCTTCCAACAGAGTTAATTAGTGTATTCTCTCCATTTCTGATATATAAATCCCCTGTTTCTTTCATGTCAAATACATTTTTGTTCCTTGTCTCATGACAGTTACATCTCACAATCTCATTTGCAGAAATTTGCTTTCCTTGTCTAATGACAGGTTTCATAGGTGTGTACTAGGTTAATGGCTCTGGAGCCTTTACAAGCCTAGCCCATAGGATTACCCTGGCATAGTGCCACCTGACCTTAGTTCCTAGTCCTCTGTTGAGTAAAGCCACTGGAGTGATCCCTGAGGTGAATTTTCTATTTCCCATCCACTCATCAAGATTTCTCTTGAAGAGGGCCAGTGAGGTGTTCTGCTTGACATGTATGGGAAGTCTATTCCATAGCATGGGCAATCTCTGGATTATGAACATGTTCCTCCAGTATGTTCTGTTGATTGTGGTAATAATGAGGTTGAGGTCTCTGGACTGTGTGGTGCGGAGGGATTGGGATTTCTTTAGATGTAGCATTTCTAACAGAGCTGGGCCAGACATGTCTTTGTAAGTCAAGCAGAGATTGTCTCTAAGTAGGCGATATGAGACAGACAATAGTTGGAGTTTTTTTAGTCTGTCCATATAGGACAAATGTTTAAGGCCTAGGATCCTCTTTGTGAGTTACTTTTGCAGCCTCTCCAGTTGTTAATTAGTTGACTGTTAGAACTTCCAATAAATTTTCTTCCTCCCTTCCAGATTACAGCTCAAGGCTTTTTACCATTCTGGAAACTTTATTTTCTCTGACAATATATTTTCTAAATGAAGCAATATAGTCACACAACTAATACTGCTGCTAAACCAGGTACTATGCTTAATAAGCACAAACAGCTACACTTCCTTATCTTACTTGCATAGCTTTATAGTATCATATGCCTAGCAATACCCCAATTCAACAGAATATAGTTATAGTATCATATGCCCAGAAATTCCACTTTTCACAAAGTGTAGTTATGTTTTTGTATCTCACCTTGCACAGAGGTAGTAGCAGCATAATATCTGAAATAGTTACATTTTCTCATCTTAATTTGCACATAGGTGGTAGCAGCATAATGTCTGAAATAATTCTAATCAAAGAAATCCATCATGACACTTCTGCCTATGGATTCCCTTTAACAAGGATGGCTTGCAGGATTGCTGTTAAGCAGGAGTATGTTTTTTTTTTTCCTGTAATTAGTCAGGTTGATGTCTGTTGATGTGTATGTAAATAACTACTTGGGGAAAACTGTTTGTGCAAATATGTTAACATCTTTAGTCAGAAGTTAGATACTGCATATGGACCCATTTTTTTCCATTTAGGAGACTTTCTTAGTTTTGGTTTAGTTTCTCTGACTGCTACTTAATCCTATTTCACATCAACTATAGTAAAGCTTCTTTTTGCTTCATTTAACTCTACTCTTTATTCGATACCTTTGATATGTTCAACATGGTCTTCATAAATACTTTTCCAAAATATATGGATTGCTTCTTTACTAGGTGGTGTTACTATTACTTTTGCTTTATTTCCCAATTCTCTATAGCACCTTTGGGTCTATATTAGAACACTGAACATTCAAAATTTTGAGTGTTCTAATATCGACCCATTTTCAGTGAACGCTGAAAATATGGAAGAAACAGAAAACCAAATTTTTTCCTAGGGAAAGAATTCGCTTTCCCATTTCTGTTGCTTCGGTATTTTCAGTGTTGTGGTGGAAAGTTACGGGTTGGGTTCAGGTAAGTGTGCGGTTGTGTGGATGTGAGGGTTAGGGCAGGTTAGGTGAGTTAGGGTTAGGGCGCGGGTCAGGTAAGTGTGCGATTGTGTGGACATGAATGTTAGGGCGGGGTAGGTGAGTTAGGGTTAGAGTGCGGGTGAGGTGACTGTGCAATAGTGACGGACCTTAGGGTTAGGGTTTGGGTTAAGGTAAGTGGATAGCTAGTGGTGTATGTATAGTTTAGTGTAGGGTTAGGTGTAAGAGTTTAGGTGTATGTGTGTATATTGCTGTTTGTTTAGTGTGCTTGTGTTGTGTGTATGTGTTTTAGAACTGTCTGTTTTGGAAATGTGTTCTGAATGTTCTATGTTTTAAATTTTCGATTCATAAGGTTCGATATTAGAACACTCGAAATTTTGAATGTTCGGTGTTCTAATATAGACCCGCACCTTTTTGGGTCATACCTTCTATGTTTTACTGCTTGCCCTGATATTTTTAATTTATTATTAGAGATTTCGTAAGATAAATCCTGACTACTCTGATGCTATATATATATTGGTTCCATGATAGCATTCTGCTTGTTCCCTTCATTTCCTTTGTTACTCTGCATTTTTGAGGTAGCACTATATGTTATTAGGTAATGTGTGAAATTTACAATACCCTGTTGGAGAATGAATGTTCTCCAACATGGTATTAATATTCAGGTTAATATTCAGGTATCGCCTTATAAAAAACAGCATATCAAGCTGCCATGGAGCTCAGACACGAAAAAATAACACCTGCCATTATTTCACTAAGCAACACTTCTGATGTTTAGTTAGTATAAAATGTAAAAAAAAAAGAAAATTACAAGAAAAAGTGTGATTGTGTTTTTATGTCATTTGTGTGTAAGTGTATATGTACACGTAACTGAAAGCGAGATTGATTTTACACTGGCTAAGCAGTGCATTTCCTGTTTAGCGAGTTAAAAAGAAATAAACAGAAAAAAATGTATGTGTGTATGTGAGTGTATGAGTGTGTTTATGTTTCTGTCTGCGTGTGTGAGTGAATGCATGCATGAAAGCAAAGGAGACTGTGTGTATATGCATGTATGCATGAAAGCAGAGTCTGTGCATGTGTGTATAAGAGAGAGAGAGAAAACCAAAAGTGAGATCAATCAAGCGGTTATTTTTCACTCGCTAAGCAGCACATTTGTATTTAGTGAGTGTAAAGTAAAAATGAAAAGAAACTTAAAATAACAAAGTGTGTGTGTGTGTGTGTGTGTGTGTGTGTGTGTGTGTGTGTGTGTGTGTGTGTGTGTGTGTGTGTGTGTGTGTGTGTGTGTGTGTGTGTGTGTGCGCATGTGTATGTGAGTGTGTCTGTAAGTGACACTGTATGCGTGTATGAAAGCAGAAGGAGCTGTGTGTGCATAAGAGAGAGAGAGAGTGAAGAGTGAGAGCAATCCCTTAATCAGACAAAGTTTTGTGAGGTGCAAATGTAGGTTTCCACCAGCAGCTCAAGAAGAAGAAGGTGGACTGAGAATTAGAAAGTAGACTTTTCATGTTGATCAGTTTTGGGAAGGAAGGAAAACAGAAACCACCACTCCATGGAAAAAGAAAATCCATTGCATATGGGTTGTGTTCAGCTTGTCCTTCCCGATTAACAAACACAGATCAATAAATAAGTGCTAACAGTTAAGCAAACCAGCAGAAAGCTGCAGCTCCTTTTTTCCACTAGGGGTCTGGTGCTCCTCCCCTTGATGGAAGTCAGCACCTTGAATGGGCATTGAACCCACATAAACCATCTTTCATCAGTTCTGCCTGATATGGCATTCACTAGTTAGCTGACCATTATGGAATGGAATTATACCATTGGCTCCGGTTTGCTCTGTGGAGAATGAGCATTGTTATTCCTGCATTTCCTTTTACAGATGACTAGGTTCCCCCAGGTTTGATACATTCCCTGTATGCAAGAAGCCTGTGATACCTACATATGTGTATACACACACACACACACACACACACACACACACACACACACACACACACACACACACACACACACACACACACACACACACACACACACACACACGCACACACGCACACACACACACACACACACACACACACACACACACACACACACACAAGCTTTACTGTAGCAAATTTATGTACATTTTTAAACTCATGAATAATTTTGTTTCCTGATTTTCATAGGGATGAAGCTAGTGTGCATCTCTAAAAAGAAAGTCTAAAACTCAAATATATGTCATCATTTAGAAACATCAACCTCTAATAAATAAAAACAAATGTTTTAGGAGAAAGGAATGAAAAAAATAAAGTAAATACCTGGACATATTTTAAAGTGTTATATTTTGGATGTAAATGCTTCTTTCAACACCATTAACATACATTACAGCAAGTCTGAAACATTAGGTGGAGGAACTATTTTGCATCAAAAATAAATAAAAAAATGTAGTACTTAAAAAAAATAAATAACACACAACAATTTTACAGTAATCCCATTTTCTAAGCGCAATAATGCCCTCCAGGTGTGTGTTAATGTGTAGTTAACATCATTCCAGGGGTGTAGAGGCCCTCTGCCAGGGAACTAATTACAAATTAACACACACCTTGTCAGGCATTATTGCTTGCTTACCTACCCCTTAAAGACATATACATTAAAAACCCTCTTCTAATTTCAATCTTCTGTTAATTCCTGCTGCAGCCAATTCCAAAGACTTAAAACTTTCTGTACAGATATTCTCAACCCACTTTTTTTCTATATACACTCCTACTTACCACCACCTTTCTCCATCCATTCACACACACACACACACACACACACACACACACACACACACACACACACACACACACACACACATATGAACTGTAATATATATATATATATATATATATATATATATATATATGTATATATAAATATATATGTATGTATGTATATCACACACACACACACACACACACACACACACACACACACACACACACACACGCACACACACACACACACACACACACACACACACACACACACACACACACACACACACACACACACACACACACACACACACACACACACACACACACACAGATATATATCAATACCAGAAAGGCACCTTTTTAGATACTCATACTGTTATTTTGGACTACTATCCTTCTCATCAATAGACATTTTTTGTCTCATCCCTCATCTATACACTACTCTTTCTTGTTTCCAAACTCCTATACAATTAGATCCTACCCACTTTAAATAAGCATCTGTCTATTAACTCATTTTGCTCTAAGCAGCTTAAATAATATTGTAACTAGCCACATTTTCTTCTGCTAATTGTTTAAAACCTTGTTTGTAACAACTCACATACTTGTCTGTCAATTGTTAATACTCTGTATAACTGAATTGTCTGAAGAGCTTTTTTTCTCTCCAGGTCTCTGCTTGTAAGATCATATAGCTGATTGTTACCAATGTGTTACTAAAATTGTTTTCTAGTCCTGAGGAGCTTTTCTCCCTGGGTGCTGAAAATGAACCAAAAGCTCAGCTAGACTAACCCAGTTAACAAATGTAAAATAAATAAATAAATAAATACACTACTCACTTTTTAACCTTCCCCTGCCAACAAACTCATAAAATACAGCTTTCTGCATATAACCTAACTACGCTCCACTACATTAACTATCCATATGCTACACTACAAACATCTCCCCACCCTTTACTGCACCTCTTTTTCTCCATTTCTTATACCACTCCTTTCATTAATAATATACCACACAGCCCTCATCTTACCAAACCTCCACCTTCTTCTACCCACCATATAACTCTCAACATCTCAGCTCACAATGGCAGAAAGTCAACTGCTACGCTTTTGTACACTCACTATACTAGCTCACCTCACTAACTACCATACTATTTGCACATTGTATCCCAATTCCATCACAAACCCACATATATTACATCACAAATCACTCTTTCTGTTTCTCTCTCTCTCTCTCCTCTTTACAAGTATACATGCTCTTTTCTGTTCTCTAATAGATACATTAAGGTTAAGAATAGCACTGTTTTAGCAGTACTGAAAGTCTGATACAAATACAAATTTCTACATACCTCTACTCACCCCACCTCCATCCAGAAACTTAGTGGAGATATTCACCCTAACCCTGGACCCATGCATCAGCTACCAACCATGGCCAACTCATTACTTTCTAATACTCCCAACACATTTGTCCCATCAGGTAATAAATCAAACCTCATTCTTTTCAACAGTAACCTCAAAAACATCTGCAATAAAATATGCAATATCCATGCAAGTCTAGATTTTCACTCCACAGACATTCATATTGTCACTTAAACCTGCTAAAACAAGAAATAACTGACAAAATTATTTCCCCCGGTTTCAACATACTCAGAATGGACAGAAAACTTAAAAGAGCAGGTGATATTGCTATTATTTATAAAAACAACTTAGAAATAACTCCAGCCCATTTAAATATCCCAAAATTTAGTAATGCTGAACTTTTGACTGCATACCTCAAAATCATCCAAAGGAAATCTATATGTAACTCAGCAGTATACCCCCCACCAGGCAACAATGTTACTATGGTCGAAGATATCGTACAATGGATATCTGACAACATCACCCAGGAAACCTTCATCTTAGGTGACCTAAATGTAGGATCACAGGATTATAGGAGGTTACTAGGCTACCGAACAGGAGGTCATTTCAAGCCTAGCCATTTCATCCCAATGTAATACCAAAGATACTCCAGTTAATACGCAGGACTATATTTATTAAAGACTGCCCATGTCCAGGAGGGTTGTGGGTGGTATGCCTGATAAGAATTTATGGTGCCCCATCCACTTATCCAGGTTCCTTTTGAAAAGTGTCATAGAGGTGCTCTGCTTCATATGAATTGACAGCCTATTCTAAAGTTGTGGCAGACACTAGGAGACAGATCTGTCCCTCCAGCATGTCCTATTCAAATCACAGGCTACATTTAGATCCCTGGAATGGTTAGCTCTAGTCCAATTTGTTTTACATATGTGCAGCAAATTCATTAGGTTTGGGTCGGCGACTGCTCTGTAAGCCAGGAAGAAGTCTCCCCTAAGAAGTCTATACAATACTGAGAATAGTGACAGGGACTTTAGTTGGTCTGTGTAAGGCACATGCTGGAGTCCTTTGATCTTCTTAGTTAGAAACCTCTGAGTTCTCTCCAGTTGCTGCAGGTGCTTTGCACGGTACATGCCAAAAGAAGAGCATTTCCAATAAAGCAGAGTCAGAGACTGCTTTATACACTAGGTAGAGATCGCCTCTGAGTAGTCTGTATGAAACTGAGTAAAGTGATAGTGATTTCAGCCAGTCCACATAGGACAGATGCTGAAGACCTTGAATTCTCCTTGTGAGGAACCTTTGTGGTCTCTCCAATTGCTGCAGGTGCATGGAAAGGTACATACCAAAAGGATCATTGTACTCAATTATTGGCATGACGAGGGAAGAGTACAAGGAGGTTACAACTTCTTTATTTATGGAGGCAATGCTCTTATTTATGAGATGAGCAATACAAAATGCCCTTCTTACCCCTGTGGAGACATGGTGATGGCTGTCAACTTGTGTGCCCAGGTCTATCAGTGTGGTAGTTAACTGAAACATCGCTCTTACTGAAAGGGATGATAATACATTTTTTTCATTGAATTTAAGGCAATGACTTTGGCACCAATCATTTGTTTCCATAAGACCCTCTTGTAGGATGTTGACATAATTTAGGGATTCTATTACCGCTCCTAGTTTGCAGTTGTCAGCAAACTTCTTCAGCCACAGAACTTTAGTTTTTGCTCGTACTTCGGAGAAATAGATTCTGAACAGTAGAGGTCCCAGGACTAATCTCTGTGGAACACCACTGGTTACAGGTCTGCTGTTGGAGGTGGAGTCCCCTATTTTGACTGTATAGGTGCTATTGGTGAGCCAAATAATGACCCACCTACAATATAAGGGTTGATACCTAGCTGAGTGAGAATTGTGTCAAAAGCCTTGTCCAAGTCCAGGTAGGCTGTATGCACAGTTTTCCCCATGTCCAGGGTTCTGGTGACTGTCTCAAAGACATCCACCAGGTTTAACAGGCATGATCTCCCTTTGACAAATCCAAACCAAGTAGGGGCAAGTGTCTGGACATTAACTATATCTTTGTTGATAAGGTCCATGGTGATTCACTCCATGGCCTTGCAGATAAGACTAGTTAGGCTAATAGGTCTATAGTTCCTTGGGTCAGTGGAAGCACCACCTTTGTGCAAGAGGATAATAGTGGCCATTTTCCATTCAGCTGGGATGAAGCCGGTACTTAGACTATGATTAAAAAGAGTACCCAATGGTGTTGCTATTTCTTGTTGGAGTTCATGTAGGACACAACCTGGGATGTTATCAGGTACCATAGATGCTGTGTTTTTGGCCTTAGAGAGGGCGTATATGACCTGCTCTCTAGACAGACAAGGTAAGGGACAGGTGGAAGGAATGTCATGAGGTATGTGTGGTGGAAACAGAGGAGTGAAGTTTTCACAGAACCTGTCAGCTAACAGGTTTGTTATGTCCACAAGTTCAGTGTATGTGGTATCATTAACTACCAGCTTGGCGCAAATCTGAGTCTTACCTTTTAGGCTATGGATGTAATGCCTTATTGCTGTCCTTAGCTGAGCACACTAACTTTGATTCCTACTTTGCTTTGGAAGACTTCAAAAGAAGTCTTATTTGTTTGTTTAAGCTGAGGAGGGAGTGTTTCCAGTTTAGGCCATGCTCCCTCTAACTTTTGGACAACAATTTTTTCCTTTTGTTGTAAAGCCTGTTAATGGCAGTTGTCCACCAGGCAGGTTTGCTCTTCCTTGAAGAACTTGTTTTGGTCCTATTAAGTTTGGCCACTTAAATGCAGTTATACAGGTGCTTGTAAAAAGCATAAGTGTAGGACTTGGCATAGTTGCCAATTCCATCTAAGGGGGGATGTGCAGTGAAGCTATTTATACCATCCCTTAGAAGAATATAATCTGTTTCAGAAAAGTTTTTTAGTTTTTAAGTTTAGTTGCTTTTGGGGGGTGGGGGTCAGGTGTGATAGTTACTTTGAATGAGACTGATTTGCGGTCAGATCTGACAAGGGAAGACCTCACAGTGGAGGTGCTACAGTGGTCCCACATATTGGTAAGCACCAGATCCAGGATGTTGGTGTTCCTAGATGGGGTGTCCACCTGCTGGTCCAAGGCACTGGAGTTACTGAACTCGAGAAACCTTGGGCAAGTACGTTTGAGCATGAGTAATTTACCCAGTCAATGGATGGGTAATTAAAATAACCCAGAACCATGGTGTTCAGATGCATCTTGATGGATTCCAGTTTGCAGTCATCTGCAAACTTGGTCAGCCACAGTCCCTTAGTTTTAGCCTGAACGTCTGAGAAGTATATACCAAATAGTAGGGGGACCAGAGCTGACCCTTGTGGCATGCTACTGGTGACACATATGCTGGTTGATGTGGAATCACCCACTTTGATAGTATATGACTGGTTTGTGAGCCAGTTGGCAACCCATCTTACAACAAAGGGGTTTACATTCAGTTTGGTAAGTTTATCAGTAATGCCTGAGTGTGGGATTGTGTCAAAGGCCTTTGCAAAGTCGAGGTATACTGTGTGCACAGATTTTCCCTTGTCAATGGCCCTGGTCACATTTTCAAAGACATCTACCAGGTTTAATAGATAGGATCTGCCCTTTATGAATCTGAATTGGGTTGAATCCAGGATTTGGAGGTCGCCTATATGTGTATTTATAAGGTCCATGATGATATGTTTCATGCCTTTACAGATGAGGCTTTTAAAACTTGTGGGTCAATAATTCCCTGGGTCTGCTGCTAAGCCACCTCTTTGGAGGGGAATAACTGTTGCTGTTCTCCATTCTGCAGGGACAAAGCCAGTGGCTAGGCTGTGATTGAATGGTGTACTTAATGGTGATGCTAGTTCATGTTTTAGTTTGTTTAGAAGACAGCCTGGGATGCCATCTGGTCCCAAGAGGCTGTGTTTTTGTGCCTTAGACAAGGCTTTAATGACCTGCTCTTTGGATATGTAGGGCAAGTGGGGGAGTTGAGGGCAAGGATGTGATATGTTTGGAGGGGATAAGGGAGTGAAATTTTCACCAGATCTGTTCACAACCAGGTTTCCTATCTCTGTGGGATCAGTGTGTGATACCTTTAGTCACTAGTTCAGCATATGCTTGTGTCCTACCTTTTAAGCTACATATATAGCTATAAAAGGTCTAATGATTATCCTTGGTTGTGATTGCTAAGTTTTTCTTAAAGTAACCCTTAGAGGATTTGACATGTTGTCTTATTTGTCTAGTGAGGCTGAAGAGGGTGCTTTCCCATTGTTGGGGCCTCACCTTAGTTTTCTTAGACAGCAACATTTTGCATTTGTTGCAAAGATTGTTGCTGCTGGATGTCCACCAGGGTGGCTTCTTTTACATGGGGATCTGGCTTTGATTGCCTCTGGAACAGCTGAGACTATACACTTTGTGAAGACTGGTAGAGATGGGTGAAGGCTGCCAGCCTAGCCAGATAGAATTTTATAGATAATTCTATCATTTTTAAATGTAAATGTAAACTATAGACTTGTTTTAAATGTAAAGAAATGCTGTTACAAAAATGTGGCAACAGTGCTCTCTACTGACCCGGTAAAAGCATGTGGTGACCCTTTCATGGGAACAGTGGTGCTGAATAGTCTAGATGAAGAAATTCTTTCTATTGTTTTAACGAAGAGTTAAATTGCTAGACTTAAACATGCAAATGTATTTTATTTCTCTGTTCATGACCAGCTGCAAGATAACAAAAGGGAGATGTTAAGAATGTAAATGTAGATAATGTGTCAGCCTGGGAACTCCAGGAAGTGTAAAAAGATGATGTAATGTTTTATCAGAAGTGCAATAGCAATTTAAACAGTGAGGATCAGAGATTATTAAGCATTTTGATCTTGGACATCTAATTCAGCACTGCCTTGCACTATGTAAGTAAGTTACTTTAGAAGTATGTTTTCTTGTAGAAATAGCTAGGACTGTAAAGATTAGTCTAAGTGTTTTTTTTCTTTTATGAACTGTACTACTGAATTATTTTAAGTTTCTGTGCGATCTCTGAACTCTTGAATAGCACTGTGGTGTAGTAGTATTGTCTTGTGTTTTTAGTATTTATTATTAAATATTTTTAAACCCTTTTCAACTGTGTCTGGTTTATGTAGAGATAAGTTAAGCTCTAGAGTACATTGCATATTTATGGAGTTTATTGTACAAAGCCACTCTAATAAGCCTTAAGACTGAGTAGTCACACTTACCATTGGATAATAATATTGCACAGTAATAATTGGACACCCTTTTAAGGGCCTTTGGGTAGCTGATAATTATTAGGTGGCGGTGGTAGTAATTACTACCATATAGTCTGGGAAAAGGAGCACAGCTGGAGAGTCTGTGTCAGTCTTTCCCAGGAGTGTCTGTGAAGTTGTATAAATACTTATCTCAAAGTGTGTGTGTGTGTGTCAGCTACTTGGGCAGGGACACGAAGCACTGGTTGGACAGAGAGGGTACTGGAGGTTTTAGCTTGCCAGCTAGGCTGAGATCTGGACCCTATAGCTGTGCCAGTGGGGAGTCTTATTGGGGACCTGGGGAGCAAGGGAGCAACCAGCCCCAGACTGACTGTGATCTCTGTGTGCACTTAAGGGAAATTGTACTTTACTGTTTGTATTTGTTATCCTTTCCTCTTATATGAGACACCCGCTCTGGTATTAGTGGTGAGGATTGAGGCTCCTTGATTGCTGGGCCAGGGAGCGGGCATCACACACTTATACAAGTGACTGTGCAGAGCTTTGGTGTAAGCTTTGGTGCAGTTACCACTTCTAGATGAGGGTCGGGCTTGGAATGCATTTATACCTTTCCATAGGAGGGTATAGTTTGCTTTGGTGAAGTTTTTTGTCTGACTTCACCCTTTTTGAGTTCTGGTGTTAGTGCCAGTTTGAAGGTGACTGATTTGTGGTCAGATTTAACTAATGAGGGTCCAACAGTTGCAGTGGTGCATTTGTTTGTCATGTTAGTGAGGACCATATCTAGTATGTTTGTTCTTCTTGTTGGGATTTGAACAATTTGTGCCAGGGTATTTAAGTTAACAAAGTCAATGAACTTTTACATTAGTGAGTTAGAGCTAGAGTAGCTTTCCCAGTTGATGGTGGGATAATTGAAGTCTCCCATGACCAAAATGTTTGGCAATATTTGGATTGACTCCAGTTTGGTAAGTAGGCCTTGTGTGTATCATAATCCATAAAGGGGGAATCTATAATCTAAATGGCAATGCTCAGATCTGCTCTGAGCTACAACAGAATGGCATTAAATATACTGATCTCAAGGATATTGCCAATATCCTTGCAGATCGATTTAGTGCCAACTTCACCCCCCTCTCACCCCCTAAAGGGCCCATCTCAATAACAAAAGATTGCCAAATTCCAATAATCATGGCCACACAGGTAGAAACCACAATCTCCAAAGATAAGAATACAGCATCCATGAGACCAGATGACATCCCAGGCTGTGTACTACATGAACTACAAAATTAACTGGCATCTCACCTAAGTGTCATGTTTAATCATAGCCTCACCTCAAGCTTTGTGCCCACTGAGTGGCGCACAGCTACAGTTATCCCGCTCCACAAGGGAGGATCCACCTTGGATCCCGGGAACTACCGTCCCATCAGTCTGACAAGCCTGATCTGCAAGGGCATGGACTGCATTATCATGGAACTTATAAACAAAGACACTGGAAACCTTCAAGCACTGAACCCCACCCAGTTTGGGTTTGTGAAGGGCCGATCTTGTCTCCTGAATCTGATTGACTTCTTTGAATCAGTCTCCACAGCTGTGGACGAGGGTAAGGCGGTCCACACAGCCTATCTGGACTCACCAAGGCCTTCGACACCATCCTCCACTCTGGAATCATAGATAAACTTACTAAGCTGTGCATAAATCCCTATGTCACTCGATGGGTTGCCAACTGGCTTACTGACAGAACCCAGACTGTAAAAGTAGCCGACTCCAAATCCAGCTCCAGACAAGTGACAAGTGGAGTATGTCAGGGTTCAGTCCTGGGACCACTCTTGTTTGGCATCTACTTCTCTGAAGTACAGGCCAACACTAAGGGACTCTGGCTAACAAAGTTTGCAGATGACTGCAAACTGGAAGCCATTATTGAATCCCCAAATGATGTGGATATTCTACAAAAGGGCCTTACAGAAACAGATGCCTGGTACCAAAGCCATGGGCTCAAGCTTAATGCCAAGAAATGTACAGTTATCCCCTTTGGAAAAAAACATGTAGCCATGAATTACCACATAGGTGGCAGGGCACTAAATATTGAAAGTGTGATGAGAGACTTAGGGACACAGGTGGACAGTGGTCTCACTTTCGATAACCAGATCACCACAACAGTCAGGAAATCCTTCTATGTGGCACACCTCATCACTAAGGGCTTTTCATCCAGAAAAAAGGAGGCCATTGTCCCACTGTACTCATCCCTCATTAGACCCATTATAGAGTATAATGTCCCGTTTGGTATGTACCTCACATGACATCTGCAACAGCTGGAAAGGCCACAGAAATACCTCACTAAAAGAATCACAGGCCTAAAGCAGATGCTATATGCTGACCATCTAAAAAAACTCCAGC
This sequence comes from Protopterus annectens, assembly GCF_019279795.1. Classification (NCBI taxonomy): domain Eukaryota; kingdom Metazoa; phylum Chordata; order Ceratodontiformes; family Protopteridae; genus Protopterus; species Protopterus annectens. Next base: position 1,468,381,655 of record NC_056732.1, on the reverse strand, counting down.
TATACTCTGTGGCATATCATCTACTCAGAGGTGATCTCTGCTTAACATACAAGGCCATGTCAAACCCTGAGCTGTTGGACATGCTACACTTAAGGAAATCCCAATCCCTCAGAGCCACACGCTCCAGGGATCTAAATCTTGTCATCACAATGAACAAAACATGCTGGAGGGATAGGTTCCTGACCCAGAGACTCCCCATACTCTGGAATAGACTGCCCATACATGTGAAGCAGAGTGCCTCATTGGCCCTCTTCAAAAGGAACCTTGATGATTGGATGGGAGATAGGAAATTCACCCCAGGGATCATGTCAGTCACCCTGCTAGACAGGGGCCCAGAGAAGTAAATATTGTGGGAAGAAATATCCAGGGAATTGTTATGGCTAGGCTTGCATAGGCCCTAGGGCTGATAGCCTTGTACCAACCTATGAACCTATGAACCTATGACTCGAATGGGGGACTTACGCACAGTAATCTGAACTTGGAGTAACTCCATGTAGTTGTCCAGTCTAACTTATCGTGAGGTGAATAAATCTGTAATATAGATAGAACCACTGCTTACTCCAAGCCTTAGACTAATCACCCTTCAACAGACAGTTTCCAGTCAGCACACTTCTCTCACAAGGGTGCAGAAGGTCCCCTTCCAATCAGAAATGGTTTATAAATGGTTTGGAAAATGTGCACAGAGTACAACAGCCACTACAAACAGATATATGCAATATGCTACAGCTACTAGCTACACTGATTTAGGCAGGAAACACTCACATGTTTGAAACAGCAGAAAAGCAGCAGTGAGGCACTAACAAATGTTTTAAACAGCAGAAAAACAGCAAGAAGACATTAAAGAATGTTTTAAACAGTAACAAAATCAGTTATTTAAAACACTGCTTGGCAAGAAAACAGAACAAACAGAACATATGCTTTGCAAACAGTGAAAAGTAGTAACAATTACTTTGCAATCAGAGAAAATAGCAAAGCAGCGTAGCAGCAGTGAAAACAGCAATAACATATGATTTAACAGGGACAGTAAGGCAGACAAATGCAGTACAAACAGTGCAGTTTAATTTACTGGTAATCCATAAACAGCAGTAACCCCAAGGACTCTATTCACCTATTTGGCTTCACCCAGCTAATAAGCTCTACCACCAAAATCAACAAAAATGCTAACGGGCAGTCCACATTGGATTGGATATTAACAAACAAACCCCATAATATAAAATCCTCTGGTTGCTAATCAGATATTAGAAGTGACCACCTTTCACCCCATGTAATTAGACTACAGCATGGTTCACCCAAACAATCTATAAACAAGTACAAGATTTAACCAAATTTGACAAAGGCAAATTTATTACAATCCTGTCCCACTGTAACTGGAATGTATTAAGAGTTATGCCCCTAGACGAAGCAGTTATTTACTTCATTTACACCTGCCTAAAAATACTAAATGATTTAGCACCAGTTAGGACAAGAAGGGTAAAAACTAACACAGCACTGTGGCTGACAAAAGAAACCAAACAGCTCATGCTGCAAAGATATAAAGCGTGGAAAGAATGGTATAAAAGTAAAACACAACATGCCTACTAAAATTTAAACATCTCAGAAACCATACCAAGAAATCATTCTACAGTAATCTCCAACAAAAACACCAAAACAGGCACAAACTTTTTTGATCCTCTTTAAGTAGACCATTACACCATGGCCATACCACTACACCATATACTTCTAATTCAAACAACAGAGAATCCATTGACACTCAGTTTAATACTCATTTTATCCAGTCAGTTCTGTCACTAATCAATGACCACCTCACTTCAGCCCTCCAGCTTCCATCGACTCTGAAAAGCAACTGTCTTTTAGTTTTCAGCCCATCCTAACATCAACAATAAAAAATACTAACCAAATAAAAAGAAAATAAAAAGCAACAACCTCAGCTACCAATAACCTTCCCACTGAATTCTTCAAAATGGGTACAGAAGCACTAGCCTTCTCTGTCTCCATTCTGATCAACCGGTCAATAACTGAAAACTGTCTCTCATCCATCTCAAAAAAATCCATTATTTTACACCTTTACAAAGGAGGTACTTCAACAGAGTTAACAAATTATAGACCTACTGTTATCCTATCACCCCTCACAAAAATCCTTGTGAAATGTATTCACTATCAGCTTATGAAACATATAATCAAACACAGCCTCTTCTCCAACACCCAGCACGGTTTTAGGCCCATACACATTACTAGTATTACTGGCCTTTTCCACATCACCAACATAGTAGATCAATACAGAAATGAGGCCAACCTCATTTTTTTTACTTTCCCTTGACCTTTCCAAAACATTTGACACTGTATCCCACCAAAAGCTCCTTTCTGAATTTGCAACACTAGTGTCACTTACCCCTTCCTCTCCTGGTTTCGCAGTTATTTATACAGTCATCAGCAGGCATCTAAATGCTAACAAAATCTTTCAGCATTGCAGTTAATCTCTTTTGGTGTTCCCCAAGGGGCAACACTTGGTCTCCTTCTATTTAATATTTTCATAAATAAACTTTATACCACTACAGCACTTGCCACTCTCATAAAATACAACAATTCAACACTTATCTGCTTTACCCCTTCCATAACAAAATTACAAAAAAAAAAAAAATCACTCAAAAATCCTTCACTGACACTGAAATATGGCTAAAAAATGTAATGCCAAAAAAAAAACTTATGCTATTTACACCAAGCCAACACCTTAAGCAGAAACACACATTTCATATTATCTCAAGTAATAACACAAAAATAGAAACAATAAGTCAAACTAAACTACTCTGATTCATAATAGATGACAACCTCAAATTTGATCACCGCATACTTCCAGTTATCAGGAAAACTCACTAAAAAATTGCAATAAACTCTTACTATGTATCAATAAAACAGTCAGCACTGCTGGATACTCTACTCCCATTATATGTAAAACCTCTGGAATTAAATTCCCACACAGTCAAAACAATGTAAATAGTATCAAGTCTTTGCTTAAACAGCACCTATGCCAAAGATTGCTCTGTTTTTCCTGCTCACATGGTTAGCCTTACTCAGATTACTTTTCTCCAACTCTTGCATTCATTTTGCTTCCCAATCCTTTGTACCTTATTGCTCCCCCTCATACTGCACTAATGTCCTAAGCTCTTCCTCTTCCTCTTTCTCTCACACCCCACCACTAAGTAATTTCCTCCTCTCTCCATTTATCTTCCTGCACATTTACATAATTTCTGCTTTCATACCTCTGCTATCATCAGCTTTAATCAACATTACTACTTGTCTGTCTGTAAATTATTACTAACCTGAAAAATAGCCCAGTTTCAGCTTTTCTCTGTAGCCACCATGCTATAAGTACATTAACTGTTATTGTATTTTATGTTTCTGTTTAATAATTAGCTAATGTATATTCATTTTTCTCTTATTATTTGTGTTAAAATGCTATGTTCATGTAGAAAATGGTAAAATCATGTAAATAAGCTCATGTACAGATGTTTTAGCCTGCAATAATAAATGTGCATCATGTGTAACTTAAATGTGGAGTTTTTCTCCCCGGGCCTCCACTTGAAATGGATTTTACCCAGTCAGACTTAGCCCAGTCAACAAAGACAAATAAATAAATATGTCTGCTGCTTCACAATAGCATGTTAATCTGCCATTAAGCATGGAATAAAAAAAGCAAATTGCTGCCATCTTGTTTGTACTTGCTAGACAAGACTTTGCTGTTTAGTGAGTATAAAAAATAAATAAATACAGAAAAAAAATCAACTAGCAAAATAACTACAGCAGTTGTTATAAGGGCTTGCTGATTTGCTTTCTCATTGCTAACCAAGGCTTCAAAAGGCATGTTTAGCAAGGTGGCTAAAAATAATGAAAAGTAATGCAAATGTGTGTGTGTGTGTGTGTGTGTGTGTGTGTGTGTGTGTGTGTGTGTGTGTGTGTGTGTACCTGTGTGTGTGTGTGTGAGTGTGCATAAGAAAGAGAGATAGAGAGAAACAGTGAGCAAGCAAGAGAGAGAGAGAGAGAGAAAGCTCTTATCTGTCAACTTCTTTTCTCAAGAATCCTGGGCAAAATTCCCTGGAACAGACAGTATTCATGTGGAAGTTTGGAAGTTAGGAGGTAAGAAAGTAATGACGATTTGAAAGATTTTGTTTAATAGTATTTTAAAAGAAGGGGAAGCAACAACATCTTGGAAGAAAGGTGTGGTGGCTATTACTTATTACCCAAAGAAGGTAAAGATCTGTCAGACCCAGCTACATATAGATATATTTCAATTTTAAATTATCATTATAAAGTGTTTATGCCTTTACTGTCTAAAAGAACGGTAAAGGTGTTCACAAAATTGGTAGATAAGGATCAATTTGGTTTTGTGGAGGGGAGGCAAGCATTCAACAACATTAACAGAACAATGATGATCTAGGGGGAAGGAGAATGCAAAGAAATACCTCTGTTATTGGTAGGTCTTGATGCAAAGAAAGCATTTGGCAGAGTAAGCTGGGATTTTATGAGTAAGATAATGGAAGCATTTGCATTCCCTGATACAATAATAAGGTTAATTCAGCAAATATATGAGAGACTGGAGATAAAAATGAATGTGGGTTTGTTTCTCTCTGATAAGTCATGTTTGAATGGAGGAACCAGGCAGACAAGTCTCTTTCACTTTGTTATTTGCTTTATACTTAGAGCTATTGACAAAGAAAATAAGTGACCCAGATGTTTAAGGATGGATGGCTGGTAATCAAGAAAAGTTGGCTTTATTTGCAGATGATATTATTAAAAGGGCATCTTGGCATTATGGAATATTTTTGAGACAGTTTTGTCTTTTCAGGATATAAAATAAAAGAAGATAAAACAAAGGCTATAGCTATAAATTATTCACCCACAGACAGACTGGTTCAGCAATGCTTATATTTATGAGGATGTAGAAGTATGTAGGAGTATGAATTAGAGAAGATTCTGCTATGGCAGGTAACGATATGTGGGAAGAGACTAGACAAAAGATAATATGAAAACTGGGAAACTGGAAGCTCTTGTTTATGAATATGGGTTGTAAGATACAAACATTCAAACTGATTTTAGTCCCTTTAGTTTTATATTAATATTATTATATTTTTTATCAACCACAGAGAAGTTGTGGACAATAATTGATAAATAATTGAAGGAATTTACCTGGGAGGGGAAGAGGGCAAGAGTTAATTAGGATAACTGGCTCCTCCAAGTAGAACAAGGTAACTTAGGATTACCTTATTGGTTGGGATTTTTAGAACTACACAGTTAAGGTTCATTCATATACATAACACAATCAAAAGGTTATAATTCAAAGTGGAAAGGGATGATTATGCCTATGACAAGTTTAGCAGTTTTAGACACAGTCCAAACCAGAAAAAAAAGTGTAAAAGAAGGGTTCCAGTCACAGTCATACAGCTCCAAAAAGTAATTAAAATAATAAAACAATGTGAGCACTTTCATCTCACCACAGAGATTTCTTCAGACAAAGAGTACCAGCCACATCACTTTCTTATATACCTCTACTAATTAATTGTTATGAAATTCAACCCCTTTACCAAACCTTTGCATGACATACTACAAACAAGTTGGTGTATTTTTAAAATCAGTAAGGAACTTAACAAAATTGTGTGGAGTAAGCCCAAATTCTTTATAGAACTGGAAGGAATTTTAAGGAGCTTCTCAAGGGAGAATCACCTAATACGGATGAGACAAGAAGGGGAACAACAGCTTGTGGAGCATGTAACTACTGCTCATGCATAACTAGAACAGACAGTTTGACATTAGATAATGGGGTGGGAAGCAAAATTTACTTTAAGAAAGGGAATTGTGGAACAACCAAACTGATTTATTTAGTAAAGTGTGGAGGTTGTTCTTGCTTCTTTATAGGGAAAACTGAGAGTGCCCTTAAAATAGAATATTCGAACATCTTTATGACATAAGGACAAAGAAAGACGCTAGTGCTTTATATAAACACTCCTTGGACTGTTCTAATTATGTTGGTTTCCAGTTTGATATTTTAGATTTGGCTAAAAATAATCCAATGGGGTAGGTATTGCAAGTTGAGTCTTTTAAAAAAATACTTATATGGCAACTTAGGTTACGAGCTATCTCATCCCCTGGTCTGAACGAGTAGGTGTCTGTCAACCAATTTTAAAAGAAAGAAAGGCTATTATAGGACAGGTTTGACTTAAAATGTATAACACTATCATTATTTAAATATTGGGGGACTAAAACTTATTATTCATCTGGTTTGAATACGTTTTTTTACAAAAGATAAGGATTTGTAAGACTTTTTAAGTGCTACATTTGTTTTATCAGGTGTTTCTTTAAATTATTAACTCTGCTTATTGATGTAATGGGTAATTAGTAGGGGTATATAAGGAAGTGATGTGGCTGGTACTTTTTGTCTGAAGAAGTCTGTGGTAAGACGAAACCGCTCACACTGTTTTATTATTTTAATAAAATTTTTGGAGCTGTTTGACTGCAACTGGAGCCCTTCTTTTATACTTTTTTCCAGTTTTAGACAGAGTCCATTTCAAGTGACTGTTTTTGCAGCAGCACCTATTTGGCTGATCAGTTTAGTCACTGCATTTTATTTGCAGTTGTTTCTACAAAGAAGGAAGGTCATGAGTGTTTTCACTGATTTTATGACTGGACTTTTACTAGCCCTGTAGAAAGCATATGAGAGATGTAAAGGTTTATGCATTAATACATACAGTTGTCCATTCATTATGTGATGATAGGAGGTACTGCCAGCCATGCCAGGAAAAGTGAGGCGGTGGATGAGTAACATATGCCAGCACAGCTAGCTGAAATTTTGTAAATAATTATATGTCATTTGTATATCAAACTGATTTGTACAGATGCTTGTGCTGAAAATGTATTTGTGAGGTTTGTTTGTGTTAAAATGTAGCAATAGTATTTCCTGCTGGACAGTAAAGAACTGTACATGCATTATTGTAACTGTTTAAATGTATGCATTGTAACAGCATATACTGGGAGAGAAGAGGTTAATCCACCTGACTTCCTGACTTTGAGAAAAAAATATTCTTGAAATTAAATTACTTTCTGGGCTAAGCCATACAGATGTTATCCCACAGTTTTGAATGGAGCCAGAGATGCAATGTCTGTGCTAGACAACAGGTTGTAGCTCCTGTAGGAAGAGTGGAATGGTTTTATTGCTTTATGGCTTCCAGATGCTTTAATAAAACTTAGCTAAAAGGTCTAGTGTGTATTGTAGCACATAAATGCTAAACACTTGTAGTTTCTAGTGATGGAGGATAGTGCAGGAAACAGAGTCAGATGACCAGATGTGTGTGATATCATTCTGTAAGCCAGAAATAATATTTAGATATTAGTAGGAGATTGCTCTCAGCAGTCTGTATTCTGTCTTGGATCTGACAATAAGGACCACTCACCCACATTATCTTGCTTTGCTCTATTCAGTAAGTAGGAATAGTAATTCTTTAGGTTAGTCAGGAAAATATAGTGAGAATAACTAAGCATTGTTTTTTTCTGTAACTGTGCGACTCTTTCCAGCTGTGTTAATTTCAATATTTCCTGTGTCTGGAACTCTGGTGTTTACTGTAAATAGATATTTTCATATTTTCATGTTCTTTTATAATTTATTATTAAATATATTTAAAGTTTTCATTGTGGCTGGTGCTTTATAGAAAATATTTAAGTTTTGAGAGTATTTGCACATATTTATTTGGTGATAACTCTGGCCACTCATAGGTTCATAGGTTCATAGGTTGGTACTAGACTATCAGCCCTAGGGCCTTTACAAGCCTAGCCATAACAATTCCCTGGCTATTTCTTTCCACACTATTTACTTCCCTGGACCCCTGTCTTGCAGGGTGACTGACGTGATCCCCGGGGTGAATTTCCTTTCTCCCATCCAATCGTCAAGGTTCCTTCTGAATAGGGCCAAAGAGGCACTCTGCTTGACATGTATGGGCAATCTATTACAGAGTCTGGGGAGTCTCTGGGTCAGGAACCTATCCCTCCAGCATGTTTTGCTTATTGTGATGACAAGGTTTAGATCCCTGGAGCATGTGGCTCAGAGGGATTGGGATTTCTTTAAGTGTAGCATGTCCAACAGCTCTGAGGTTGACATGACCTTGTATGTTAAGCAGAGATCGCCTCTGAGTAGACGATATGCCACAGAGTATAGCTGGAGTTTTTTAAGGCGGTCAGCTTAGAGCATCTGCTTTAGGCCTGTGATTCTTTTAGTTAGGTATTTCTGTGGCCTTTCCAGTTGTTGCAGATGTCTTGTGAGGTACATACCAAACGGGGCATTGTATTCTATAATGGGTCTAATGAGGGATGAGTACAGTGGGACAATGACCTCCTTTTTTCTGGATGAAAAGCCCTTAGTGATGAGGTGTGCCACATAGAAGGATTTCCTGACTGTTGTGGTGATGTGGTTATCGAAGGTGAGACCACTGTCCACCTGTGTCTCTAAGTCTCTTATCACACTTTCAGTGTTTAGTGTACTGCCGCCTATATGGTAATTCATGGGTACATGTTTTTTCCCAAAGGGGATAACTATACATTTCTTGGCATTGAGCTTGAGCCCATGGCTCTGGCACCAAGCATCTGTTTCAGTAAGGCCCTTTTGTAGAGTATTCACATCATTTGGGGATTCAATAATGGCTCCCAGTTTGCAGTCATCTGCGACCTTTGTTAGCCAGAGTCTTTTAGTGTCGGCTTGTACTTCAGAGAAGTAGATGCCAAATAAGTGCTGTCCCAGGACTGAACCCTGAGGTACTCCACTTGTCACTTGTCTGGAGCTGGATTTGGAGTCGGCTACTTTTACAGTGTGGGTTCTGTCAGTAAGCCAGTTAGCAACCCATTGGGTGATGTAGGGATTAATGCCCAGCTTAGTAAGTTTATCTATGATTCCAGAGTGTGGGATGGTGTCAAAGGCCTTCGCAAGGTCTATATAGGCTGTGTGAACCACCTTACCCTTGTCCATGGCTCTGGAGACTGATTCGAAGAAGTCAATCAGGTTCAGGAGACAAGATCGGCCCTTCACAAACCCAAACTGGGTGGGGTCCACTGTTTGAAGGTTGCCAATGTCATTGTTTATAAGTTCCATGATAATACACTCCATGGCCTTGCAGATAAGGCTCATCAGACTGATGGGGCAGTAGTTTTTGGGATCCAAGGTGTATCCCTCCTTGTGGAGTGGGATACCTGTAGCTCTGTGCCACTCAGTGGGCATGAAACCTGAGGTGAGGCTATGATTAAACATGACACTTAGGTGAGGTGCCAGTTCATATTGTAGTTCATATAGTACATAGTCCAGGATGTCATCTGGTCCCATGGATGCTGTTTTCTTAGCTTTGGAGAGTGCGTTTTTTACCTGTGTGGCCGTTATTACTGGAAAGTTGCAATCTTCCGGTATTGAGATAGGCCATTTAGGGGGTGAGGGGGGGGTGAAGTTGGCACTGAATCAATCTGCCAGGATATTGGCAATATCCTTGGGATCAGTATATTTAATGCCATTCTGTTTTAGCTCAGAGCAGATCTGAGCATTGCCATTTAGATTCTTGACATAGTTATAGAATGCCTTGTGGTTGTGTTTGGAATCTTTGGCAATTTTATTTTCGTAACTAGCTTTGGAGGATTTTATGAGGGATCTCAGTTTCTTACTGAGGCTGGTAAGGAAGTTTTTTGCATCCTGTGATTTTCCTCTTTTCTGCAACAGTTTCTTCCTTTTGTTGTAAAGTTTGTTTATGGCAGTGGACCACCAGATTGGCTTCCTTTTTTGGATGAGAGCATCTTGGTTCTATTTGGGATGGCACGATTCATGCATGAGTGGATGTGCTTGTACAGTGCCTTAGTGTAGGATTCAGCAGTTGAACTTTCAGTTCCTGTCTGCATGGGTGTCATGAAGTTTGTCAATTCTGACTTGAGTAGCATGATGTTGGCTTTGGAGAAGCTTTTTATGGAGGTTTCCTTACTGGTGGGTGGGATGTGAATGTTAAGGGTGATTAGCTTATGGTCAGACCTGACTAACGAGGGGGTGACCATAGGTGTGGAGCATTGATTTCCATGTTGGTAATGACCAGGTCTAGGATACTGGAACCCCTGGTGGGACTATGGATTAGTTGATTCAGGGCATTGGAATTTATGAATTCCAAGAACCGTTGTGCAAAGGTGTTGGTACATGAGTAGTTTTCCCAGTTAATGGCAGGGTAGTTAAAATTACCCAGTATTAGGGTGTTTGGTTCTATCTTAATATTTTCCAGTATGTTTAGAAAGGTGCAGTGAGAATCTTGGGGCATGGTGGGGGATCTGTAGCAAACTACAATTTGGATTGCAGTCTTACCTAGTGTTAGTTGCACCTGGAGAATTTCAGATGCATTGTGTTGGGCAACTAGCCTGGTGGTGTGAACATCCCTGGTGAATATTGACACTCCTCCATCTTTAGTGTTTCGGTTCTGGTTTGGTGGCCGAAAAGTGTGGTAAGAGTTGTAGCCTGATATTGCAGGGGTGCTCTCTGGAGCCATGAACCAGGTCTCATTTACTGCACAGATATCAATGTTCTCCATTTTTAGGAGTGCCTCGAGAGACTGCATTTTGAGGTTTAGACTTCTAGCATTGAGTAGCATTACCTTCAGATTTTGCATGCTTGTACCTGTTACGGTGATGGTTTTGTCCTTTGAACTTTGCCTAAAAAAAGCACTATGGGGGTGGCAAGAGCCTTAGCCAGTAACCTGAATCCCAGGGCCGACAGGTGCAGACCATCTCTGGCAAAGCATCATGGTCTGTCGATCATGTCATCCCAGGCAGACAGATACTGGATCCCCTTTGAATGACACCAGAAGCTTAGCCAATTGTTGAAGTCAATCATTTTGTCCTTATATTGTGGTGTCATTCTGGGCGAAGGCAGGATACTACTCAGGGCTAGGGTCATACCTGCCTGGGCCACATGATCCATGAGCTCTTCCATGTCTCTTTTCTCGTAGTCCAGGGAGGAACGTCTCAAGTCATTCACTCCAACATGGACAATGACAGAGTCATATTTGTACTTGTTGTGGAGTGACTTGAGTGCATGCGTTATGTAGTGGATCCTGGTACCCGACAGGCAGCTGACTGTAATTCTCTCCTTGTTCAACCTGGTGAGTGGGACATCAGTGTGCCGAACTATAGAGTCACCTATGACTAAAGTGTTAGGTACGTTGTCTTGCCTTAGGGGCTGTTGCTGGGTGGCACACTGGTGTTGTGAGCTATATGACACTTTGGTTGTGACTGGTGTTTGTTTGCGTTTCAGCTTCAGAGGTCCTTATTGCTTGGGCTGGTTACAGTTAAGGGCCTCTGCATATGTGGATTTAGTGTTGCTATATTTGGGTGTTGGTGGTGTGGGTTTAGAAGGGCTATGTGTTGCTTGAGGTGTAGTGTGGGTGTTAACCTTCTCCTCTTGACCGTCTTGCACAATCTTGGGTGGAGAGAGCTTTGCTTCCATTTTGGCTATGTAAGTGCATCTCTCACAGTTTGTAGTGTTGGGTTGTAGGAGGAGAGGGCTGTCTGTGTACATGAGGCAATTGCTGCATTGCCCCAGTATGCCCAGATTCACCAGGTGGACAAGAGAAATCACCAGAAGCTGACCCTTGGACATGCCTGGTTTGGTGCTTTTTTTTTTTTTTTTTTTTTTTTTTTGTAAAGTACAGGAGCTGTTTTCCCTTACCTAAGCAAGGTACTTTGCAGTTATAGGCTGTTTAGTGCCTACGATTAATTTCTCCTTATTAACAAGGTGAGTTGAGTGCTTGTATCAGTTTAAGGCTTCCTAGTGCTTTCCAGCAGGGATTAGAGCTAGTGCTAGTCACAGGGATGCTTAAAGGTAAGATGAAAAAAAATGCACACTGCAGTGTGCACTAGAAAAGTTAGATGTGAAAGTAGGTAACCTACTTTTTACCTGTTTGAAAAATTAAGGTTTAGTGGAGGGTTACTATTTTTAAAACAGCAAGATGGATTGAAAGGGGTGGTCACTTTTGTATTCTGGTACTATGGAATACAGTAGGATGGCCAATAAATTTAAATAGTTGAAGGGGAGGGATTTCAAAAATGATGATTTTGTGATTACTCACACAAGCCAGTGAAAGCAGAGAGGAAATGAAATATATGGTCAGATTAACATAAGAGGCAGGCAACTAGAAAGACAGTGGTATTTAACAAGACAACTGTAACTGGGTGGGAGAGTGGGAAAAAATTTCTGCCTGACACAGAAGAGACAGCCTGGCAGCCTGGCTGTTTGGTCAACATTACCATTTGTATTAATATTAATTTCACTCAGTATAATTGTATACCCTTTTAAGAGCCTTATAGTAACTGACTGGTGACAGTGAATCTACCTTATAGTCTGGGCAAATTGGTAGAGTGGGTAATCTGTGCCATCCTTTCCTGTGTGTGTGTGTGTGTGTGTGTGTGTGTGTGTGTGTGTGTGTGTGTGTGTGTGTGTGTGTGTGTGTGTGTCTGTGAGACAATTGAATCTCAAAGAGTGTTTGTGTCTCAGCTACTTGGGTAGGGATATGAAGCACTGGTTTTACAGAGAGAGTTGTGGAAGACTTGGCTTGGGCATTCGGCTGAGGATTAAACTCTGAAGCTTTACCACTGGGGAGACTTACTGGGGACCTGGAAGGAGGCAGATAGAGAAATCCAGACCCCAGGCTGACTGTGTTCCCTGTGTGCTATTAAGGGGAATTGTACTTGCTGCAGAGAGGTCTGCATCTGGAAATAATGAGTCTATCCATTTGTATTCCAAGTGAACATCCCTCTCCAGTGTCATTAATGAGGATTCAGGCTCCTTGATTACTGGCCCAGAGTGGAGATGTCACACCTTTCATTCAATATTTTATTTTATTTTATGCTGATTGGATGTCACATCAAGCGTGACCATCATCTAGAGCCAAAGTCCATATGTCAGGTGGGTAGCCCAGCTGTAGGTATTCTTCCATACCATACACACACACACACACACACACACACACACACACACACACACACACACACACACACACACACACACACACATTCATATCTATAAACAATTAAGAGTGTTTGCTCGACCTACTAGATGTCATTGGAATTTGTGAGGAATTTGGAGCACACAGAGTCCACTTCTAAATCATGAAGCCCATAATACCAATGCTCACATGCTCAAAATGACTGTACCATAAACTCAGAATCACAAACAGCTAAAGTCACCCAGGGCAAGTAAACACTTGTTCAACAATGAACACAAACACACCGGCTGATATAACAACCACCAAGATGGGGAGCTGTGCCCCCTACACTCCCCCTAACTACATATATACCAACTCCAGGATCACACTACAGTGGGGAAATGGGCATATTTCTACATGCTGGGCAACTGTTTAGAAGGGTAACTTCAGCATTCATGATTCTGAGTGTACTGTATTGTCATTTCAAGATTATGAACACTGGTATTTTGGACTTTGGAATTTAAAAGTGGATCTGTGTGATATATATATATATATATATATATATATATATATATATATATATATATATATATATATATATATATATATAGATAGGTGTATCTGAAATTATCTAACCAACATAAGATTAACAATAAAATGATTGACAGAAAAATAACATAAAAAGTTGGTGAAGAACGTATGTATAATGCAGTAACTCACAAAAGTGCAGCACCTCTAGAGGTAAATTTGCTTTCAGATAATGTTCAGAAATCCCTATGAGCAAAAATGGGAAACAGGGGAATATAGATGGATGGATGGATATGATATATATTTATGTGAGAGTGTAGTGTGTGCATGTATGTTTACATATAAACACATACATTGTATATATGTATACATACCCACTTGTTTATGACTGTGTTTATATATGTATGATTTATGTAGACATAAAAATTCTTTCTCATACCTAAAAATGGTTAGTTAACCAGAACATAACCCACAATAGTCAGTACTAACTTTAAGTGTGTTATCAGTCAAATCTAATTAAAAAAAACTCTAGGTGTCAGATTAACATACTGAAGCTACTGACAGGGCAAGTCATCTTAAAATTCAAGGGCAATTTAAGACATTCTAATAAAACAGCATCAGAAGGACACAAGCTGTGAGCTAGATAATGCACATGTAACTCTGATATATGAGCAATTCAAATTGTATGTGGAATCAATATGTTGGTTACTTATGAGCCAAGATGCCAGCATAATCTGTGAACTGTTTCATGCCATGTAAACTGCAGTATATTATAGAAATTCACATTATTTTGTGCATAACACCTTTCCCCTAAAAAAAGTAATTTATTAAAAGCAACACCTACATGCACATGCACGTGCACTAGCATGCACACACATAAATACAAAAGACACCTCTTGTATCTATCTGTATATATACCTGTATCTAGCTATTAATAGAAAGACAGATGCATGCACATACACGACTACACATGCATATTCACACCTGTGTGCACACCCACTCACACATATTTCATTTAACATTATTTTAGTGAAACCAGTTTAGCAAACATAATTATAAATACTTACCAAGCAAAAATACCACAATCAGACTGTTTCACAGTACCCATGACTTTACAGGTTAAGCTTTACAAACTTTGCCATGATGAATCTATCTTAGAAGAACCATCAAAATGCCATATGTATACTTGAAATAAACACAAATACACACACACAGAAAGGCACACACACAGACTCATACATGCACACATGAACACATACACACACACACACACACACACACACACACACACACACACACATGCGGACACACTCACGTGCTCACTTATAGCATTTTAGGAGTTTTGCATTGAGGAAAGACAGATTAAGCTGATACTTTTACTGTAAAGAAAGATTCTTGTACACTTAGCTATGCAAGTCTTTGTTATAGCTAGAAATCAGCATTACCTTTGCTTTTGTTATAGCTAGAAATCAGCATTACCTTTGCTTTTGTTATAGAGGCCCATTCACATATGCCTCCACACAGAAGATGCTCTAGCTGAGAATCGAACGGGACAACGTCTTGCTGTGAGGCGACAACGCTACCGCAGCACCACTACCGCGGGGTGAAAAAAATCATAATTTTATAAGTACTGACAACCATGCATAGTAACCTATCACAAACAACTAAAATATCAAAATATGCAGAAAGAGGAGAACAAAACATGCAATGCTTTCCAGCAAGCGGGACAGATAACTAACCACAACAGGCTGGTAGGTTAGATACCAAACTAAGTGCTAGGCTATCATTTATGAACACTACTGTTCATCCAGGAGATAGAGAGAGAGAGAGAGAGTACTTTTTACAAAATGTCTTCCTCCCTGGATATTTAGCATTTTTCATGGTTTATGCAGGGTATTTCATGAATTAGTAGGTCATTAATGACACAGAAACATTGATATGCACTTACAAAGATGCCTCTGGGGAAGACAAACGTTACGTTTTAGGGCATGCCTCAGTGTGCACACATCCGCTGTGCACTCTTCTTGTCCTTTCCATGCTTCACTTTATTTTCCATGTACTCCAGGCATCTTTGTACACTTGGATTGTATTTTATTTTTGCAAGGCATTTCATAGTCAGACCTCCATCTCGGGGGGATAAATTGTTTCTTAAATCAGACTTGGTATTTTAGTGGTTACCTGTGGTCTATTATCTTCCTCTGTATTCCTATTTTTCATTTACTGAAAACTAGTTTGTTCTCAAAAACCCAACTTCTGTCATATATTCATTTTCTTAGCACTTCCAGAGAGTACATGCCTGGACTCTGACCTTTTCTATGTAATCCAGCTCCAGCATTTATCATTTCATTTTTGTAACCATATTGAGCTCTTGTCTACCTGCATCATTTGTTTTTCTGTCTGTGGCCACTACCTTTAGTACTGAAGATGTGACTTTATCATTGCTTCGTGCCTCTGAGAACTGACCTCAGCTTCTGTTGAGTGCACTCACCCAGCTTCACCCTCCAGTAGTCTTTCATCGGTATCCTCCATATTGTATTGCATGAGTTAGTTAATCTAGGACTGATTGCAACTTCCAGATGTTCAAAACCTGCTGTAATGTCAACCACCCCCAAAATGTGTACCTTTACTGTACATTGTATTTCCTACTCTTTGTTATCTGCAAGTGGACTATCATGGTTTCAGTCCCACCAGACTTCTGTATATCTCAGTCTGTATCTGCAGCTGATCTCACCTGTAGCACTTTGCTAGGTGGCCTTCCCAGTTTCATTCAGAGTTGAGTCATAGAATTACCTGCAGAAAAGTCTGTGGAAAGTGAAAGTAGCTTGAGGCTTTGTGCCTTTTGGATGAGCTGGCCACTTACACTAATCTAGATAGCATACAATGTAACAATAGACGGTATAACATACAAACCCTTTATCATGCAGTACCCTAGGCATTCGTCATATCTTTTACAATTTTCTGAGTGCAATTATGTCTTGGTCTCTGCCACCATATGACCTAGCAATACTAGTTTCCACAGCTCCATCCTCTTTCTTTTGGCTGACTTTCTTGAGATCCACACTCATGGTACATTTGCAGATCCTAACTAGGCTGTCAAGATCTTGAACTATCTTGCATTAAAAGTTAGATATCTGCTCACTGTAAAAGTCTTTCCAAGACTTCACAGTAACTATTTCTTGTATCCCCGACTCCCATACAGGTTATTGTTGCTGTTCCTATTTGTTCCCTAAGTGGTAACCCAAACCAAATATATACAATGGGACAAGCATTAGCTTTCCATTCTATAGTTATTCACTGGACCATACATATAAGAAAAGCACCATCGTCTTCCTTATAATTCTAACTTCCATTCTGGATGTAATGGTCCCTTCTCTATTACCATATTTATATCCCTTTTAATTATACTCAAAGTCTTAGACAGGTCATGGGCTGCATAGCATTTTATTCTTTATTTTAATTTTTCCATGTTGTATTTTATTTTAGTATATGGTATGACAAATATATTGAAAAATAGTTATTCTTAACAAAAGCATCTGTTCATCATGAGGATATAATGTGGCATAATGGCTACTGAGGCTGAGAAACACATAGGTTCATAGGAGATTACTAGGCTATTGAGCCTAAGGCCTTTATAAGCCTAGCCATGTTATACCCTTGGTTCCTATATTGACCAAGTTGTATGGTCTATATTTGCAGCATGAGTCTATGATCATCATCGACTACCTTTATCCAAGAGTGACATAAGTGATGTCTCTGGGGTAAATAGTCTTCCATCCAGTTTTCTAAGTTACACTTAAATAGAGTCATTGAGGATATCTGTTTTATATGAATTGGGAGTTTGTTCCAGAGCAGTAGCAATCTCGGGAAGACATAACTGTCTCTCCTGCATGTCCTGTTAGTGTCGCAAGCTAGGTTAAGATCCCTAGAGTCAGTGAAACTTGTCCCATTTGACTAGTGGATGTGATGCATTTCCATTAGGGCAGGGTCTGAGAATGCTCTGTAGGCCTGGCATAAGTCACCTTTCAGTAGCCTATAAGATACAGAGTACAGTGACAGGGCCATCAGTCTGTCCATGTAGGTCATGTGTTGAAGACCCTGAATTTTCTTGGTGAGCCTCTGAGGTCTCTTCAGCTGCTGCAGGTGCCTGGTGAGGTACATAGAAAAGGGAGCATTGTACTCTATTAGTGGTCTGATCAGGGATGAGTACAGGGGAGTTATAATATTCTTAGCTCTGGATATGATGCCCTTACTTATGAGATGTGCAACATAAAAGGCCTTCTTTACCACTGTGGACACATGGTGATCGAAGATAAGGTTGCTAACAATCTGTGTTCCCAAATCTCTCACCACATGGTTTGAGCTAAGGGGGTACTGTTAATATTGTAATTTTCAGGGACTTCTCCTTTGCTGAAAGGAATGATAATGCATCTTTTTGCATTTAGTTTAAGCCCGTGGCTTTGGTATAAATCATTTGTCTGTGTAAGCCCTTTATGTAGTATGCCAACATCACTGGGGGACTCAATGATTGCACCCAGTTTGCATTCATCTGCGAACTTGGTAAGCCACAGGCCATCTATTTTCACCTGGACTTCTGAGAAAAAGATTCCAAACAGTAGGGGGCTCTGCACAGATCCTTGTGGTACACCACTGGTAACTGGTCTGCTAGCAGAGGTGGAATTGCCAACTCTGACTGTATGCGTTCTTTCAGAGAGCCAGTTGTCTACCCATCGAGTGACATATGGGTTAATTCCTAGATGAGTGAGTTTTTCAATGATGCCTGAGTGGGGGGGTCGTGTTAAAAACCTTGGCCAAGATAGGCTATATGTACTGTCTGGCCTCCATCCAGGGCTTTGGTGACATTCTCAAAAAAGTCCACCAGTTTTAATAAGCATGTTTTACTCTTAATGAAGCCAAATTGTTTTGGGTCATGAGTTTAAAGGTCACCTATGCCTTTGTTGATAAGGTCTATAAGGATTCTATCCATGGTCTTGCAGATAAGGCTGGTTAGGCTTATGGGTCTATAGTTCCCAAGGTCAGTTGATGGACACTCTTTATAGGTTCATAGGTTCATAGGTTCATACTAGGCTATCTGCCCGAGGGCATTTACAAGCCTAGCCCATCGTTTTGTGGCTTACGCCACCCCTTTAGTATGGGGAACTATACCCATTATTTTGCTGTGCCTCTGTCGAGCAGTGACACTGAGGTAATCCCTGGGGTATATCTGCGATCTCCCATCCATTGGTCAAGATTTCTCTTGAACAAGGCCAGCGAGGTGCTCTGCCTCACATGTACCGGGATTTTGTTCCACAGCATAGGGAGTCTTTGGGTGATGAATCTATCCCTCCAGCACGTCCTATTAATAGCCGTGTCGAGGTTTAAGTCTCCCGCCTTGTGGCTCTGATGGATCCAGATTTTTGAGGTGAAGCATATTCATCAAATCTGGGTTTGACATGGCCTTGTATGTTAGGCAAAGGTCACCTCTGAGCAAGCGTGGCGACTGAATAGAGCTGGAGTTCTTTCAGTCGGGCAGCATAGGACAGATTTTGAGACCCTTTATCCTTTTAGTGAGGAACTTTTGTGGCCTCTCCAGCTGCTGCAAGTGTCGGGTCAGATACATTCCGAATGGGGCATTGTACTCAATCATTGGTCTGATGAGTGATGAGTAAAGGGAGACTATGACCTCCCTTGATCTAGATGAGAATCCCTTCATGATAAGGTGGGCAATGTAGAAGGTCTTCCTGACTACTTTAGCTACATGGGTGTCGAATGACAGACTACTATCAACCTGGGTCCCCAGGTCCCTGATAACTTCTTCTGTGCTCAGTGGATTGCCACCTATTTGGTAGCTAGGGGTAACCTTGTTTTCCCGAAGGGTATGACTATGCATTTTTGGCATTTAACTTTAGGCCGTGGCTCTGGCACCAGTTATCCGCTTCTGTGAGACCCTTCTGAAGGATATCTGTGTCAGATGTGTTTTCTACTATGGCCAGTTTGCAGTCATCTGCAAACTTTGTCAGCCATAACCCTCCTGTGTTTGCTTGTACTTGAAAAGTAGATGCCAAACAAGAGTGGGCCCAGGACTGAGCCCTGTGGAACACCACTTGTGACAGGCTTTGAGTCTGACATGGCGCCAGCAACTCTGGCCCTGTGGGTTCTGTCACTCAGCCAGTTTGCAACCCATCTTGTGATGTATGGGTTAACATTTAAGCTGATGAGTTTTTCAATGATACCCGAGTGGGGTATTGTATCGAAGGCCTTAGCCAGATCGAGGTAGGCTGTATGGACTGCCTTTCCTCATCAATGGCTTTGGTGACTGTTTCAAAAAGTCAACCAAGTTTAAAAGGCATGATCTGCCTTTGACAAAGCCAAACTGGGTTGGATCCAAAGTCTGCAAATTCCTATGTCTTTATTTATGAGGTCCATTATGATCCTCTCCATGGCTTTGCAGATAAGGCTTGTCAAGCTAATGGGCGGTAATTTCCAGGGTCGGTGGAGGCACCGCCTTTGTGAAGTGGGACCAC
The DNA here is from genome assembly GCF_019279795.1 of Protopterus annectens. NCBI lineage: Eukaryota > Metazoa > Chordata > Ceratodontiformes > Protopteridae > Protopterus > Protopterus annectens. Next base: position 1,468,361,632 of record NC_056732.1, on the reverse strand, counting down.
AGTTGCAGTGCGCCACTCCTGGACGTATCCAGAGGTAAGACTTTGATTAAACAGCTGTCCTAGCTGTGGGTTTAATTCCTCATTGAGTTCGTGGAGCACACAGCCGGGGACACCATCAGGTCCCATGGATGCTGTGTTTTTGCTTTGGAGAGAGCAGTTCTCACTTGGGCGCTGGAGATGTTTGGGGGGCTGCAATCGTTTGGTATAGATATCTCTCCTTTTGGGGGGGGAGAAGTTTGCACTGAACCTGTCAGCCAGTATGTTGGCAATGTCTGTAGGATCAGTAATCTTCACATCATTTTGAACTAGTTCTGAGCATATCTGGGAGTTTCCTCCTAGGTTTCTAACATAGCTAAAGAAGGCCTTATGATTGTCTTTTGAGTCTTTAGCTATTTTTCTCTCGAAATTTGCTTTGGATGATTTTATGAGAGCTCTTAGTTTTTACTTATAGTGATCAAGGGTGTCTTACCTTTTAAGGATTTTGCTCTATCTTGTAGTAGCTTCCTCCTTTGTTGTAGAGTTTGTTTATGGCTGGGGTCCACCAGACTGGACGCTTGCCTTTGGTACAAAGAGTCTTTGTTTTGCTTGGGATTGCCTTATCCATGCAGTCCTGCAGGTGCTGGTAGAAGGCATTTGTAAGTGATTCAGTGGCTTGAGTACTGTTTTCCGCCAGTTCGGGGCCTTAAAGGAGACCACACTAGTCTTTAGAAGTGTGAAGTCGGCTTTTGAGAAGTTCTTTACTGTGGTCTTTTTATTTCAGGTGGGGGTGGGATGAGGACCTCCAGCGAGATTAGTTTGTGATCTGATCTCACCAGTGAGGGGTATACTTCCGGTGTTGAACATTGTGCTCCCATGTTCGTGATGATGAGATCAAGTATGTTATCTCCTCTTGTGGGGATGGTGACTAGTTGTTCCATGGCATTTGAGTTTATGAATTCCAGGAACTTTTGGGCTAGGGTGTTTGGGCTTGAGTAGTGTTCCCAGTCTATATTAGGGTAATTGAAGTCACCTAGTATGATGGTGTTTGGTGATACATTTATCCCCTCTAGTGTTTTCAGGAAGGCCATGTGAGGTTCCTGAGTTTGTGAGGGTGGCCTGCAAAGGCATGCAAAGGAATTACTGTTGCTGTTTTCCACTCAGTTGTGACAAAGCCAGTACTTAGCCTGTGGTTGAAGAGAGTACCAAGTGGTTCTGCTAGGTTTTGTTTGAGGCCATTTAGTAAGCAGCCTGGGATGTTATCCACTTCCATACAGATTGTGTTTTTAGTCATGGAGAGTGCAGTTATGACCTGCTATTTGGAGAAACTTGGTAGAGGACTGGTGACAGGTACGCTTTGGGGTATTTTGCTTGTGGTGGTGTTGTATCATCTTTTATTATACCAGTTAGGGGTACATATATTAAAGGATGTGTCATGGAAGGAAACTGCACAGCTCCTGTGAAATACAGAGCAGACAAACAAATGAGAGAGAGAGAGAGAGAGAGAGATAGAGAGAGACTCTCCATGACAACCAATGAGCAGCAGATTCCTGTTACAGCTTATCATGGCTAATGACTCTTGAGAAATTTAGATTCCAGACCTGTTGTCTAGATAGGGCTTTCAAAGAGAATTATTTTAGCAATAAACCATGATTGGGTAAGGGTTTCACATGATTTATCCATGGTTAGTGTGCTTGATCGTGAGAGCAAAGCATTTCTTAAATAATGCCTATGATGAATGGCACTTTAGTGTTCTTCCACCTTCTTAATACTTCACTGAGGTACTGCTCATGGGTAAGGTATATACAGCTGTAGACTTGAACAGTACATCAGTACAGTCCTGGGGAATTGTGGTAAAAGAAAGCATACTGATATTGGTTTGTTTCTGTGTCTTTTTTTAATTATTCTTTATTTTTCTTAAATAACAGCATTACCAGAAGCTCAAGGGACAGGGCAAACTATATGAGGATAGTGGTGGACATTCTACTTAAGTTTGGACAGTTGAGAGGTCTGGTTTAAAAGACTGACATCAGTCGTATTACCGACACTTTACCTTTTCACTTCCAGAATTTTGCAGAATGTCCTGAATTTTCTTTTCATATTTTACTGTTTCTGTCTTAAAATGTATGAAGATAGCATATCCTAATAGAAAGTCTAGTTGCTCGACAATAGTTAAGCATCCAGACTCCTTTCTTTTGGGCTATACATTATTTACAACAGTCACGCTGACTGCGATGCTCAGTCAGCATGCACACTTTGGAATAGTAATGCCTTTTTTTCCTTATCATTTGCTATATGCCTTTTCTAAGCCCTTTGAAACAAAATGACTCAGATGCCAATGTTTTTTCTTGTTTGCAGGCAGAGAAGCATACTTAGGTAAAATCTTACATTTAGCTATGGTGTATGCAAGTATATCTTTGGGTTTACAAGCTAACAACGCACATTCTAAATACATAATTTTGTATATTTTGTAGTATAATGATCACGTGTTACAGTTTTGGTTTGATGAGGTGAGTAAGAATCAATTAGTTATAGAAGGCTGTGCGACTCATTTAGTTGTGCATTTGATACATAAGCACAAACCCTGGTTAGGAAATAGATGTCTTAAGGCAGCTAAAAGAACACAACCAGTTATTTTTGTAACTGAATAGTATGCCCTACTAAGCATATATATATTTAACTTGCTTGTTGTTTACCTTCAGTCACAGTACTGCTATTCTTTTTATTCCTACCTAGACTATATGATAGTATTAGTGAAATGCTACCTATGATCTCCCATCCACTCATCAAGATTCCTCTTGAAGAGAGTCAATGAGGGACTCTGCCTAACCTGGACTGGGATTTTATTCCAGAGTGAAGGGAGCCTCTGGGTTATGAATCTGTCCCTCCAGCATGTCCTATTTATTTCAGTGCTGAGGTTCAAGTCTCTCGAGCGTGTAGCTTGATGGGATTTGGATTTTCTGAGGTGCAGCATGTCCATTAATTCCGGGTTGGACATGGCTTTATACATCAGGCACAGATCGCCTCTGAGCAGGTGGTATGCCACTGAGTAGTGCTGGAGTTTCTTTAACCGGGCAGCATATGGCATCTGTTTGAGCCCTTTGATCCTCTTGGTGAGGTACTTTTGGGGTCTTTCCAGTTGCTGCAGGTGTCTGGTAAGGTACATCCCAAAAGGGGCATTGTACTCAATTATGGGCCTGATGAGGGATGAGTAAAGAGGCACGATGACCTCCCCTGATCTAGATATGAATCCTTTCATGATTAGGTGGGCTATATAAAATGTTTTTCTAACCACTTTGGCCACATGGTTGTCAAATGAGAGATTGCTATCAGCTTGGGTCCCCAGGTCCCTAATTACTTCTTCTGTACTTAATGGATTATCACCTATGTGGTAATTTGTGGACACTTTGTTTTTGCCAAAGGGGATGACTATACACTTTTTGGCGTTTAGCTTGAGGCCATGGCTCTGGCACCAGTTGTCTGTTTCCAAGAGGCCCTTTTGGAGGATGCTTATGTCGGCTGGACAGTCTATTATGGCACCCAGTTTGCAGTCATCTGCGAACTTGGTCAGCCACAGTCCTTCCGTGTTGGCCTGTACCTCCGAGAAATATATACCGAACAAGAGAGGTCCCAGGACTGAGCCTTGTGGGACGCCACTTGTAACTGGTTTGGAGTCTGACATGGCTCCAACAAATCTAACCATGTGGGTTCTGTCCTTGAGCCAGTTTGCAACCCATCTAGTGACATAGGGGTTTATATTTAAGCTGGTGAGCTTATCTATAATGCCCGAGTGGGGTATTGTATCGAAGGCTTTTGCGAGGTCCAGGTAGGCTGTGTGGACCACCTTCCCCTCGTCAATGGCCTTGGTGACTGTTTCAAAGAAATCAACCAGGTTTAAGTGGCAGGATCTGCCCTTAACAAAGCCAAACTGGGTAGGATCCAGTGTCTGTAGGTCCCCAATATCTTTATTTATGAGGTCCATGATGATCCTTTCCATAGCTTTGCAGACCAAGCTAGTCAGGCTTATGGGGCGATAGTTTCCAGGATCCGTTGAGGCACCACCTTTGTGGAGAGGGACCACTGTTGCTGTACGCCACTCTTTGGGTACATATCTTCTAGTAAGGCTGAGATTGAACAGTAGTTTTAGGTTTGGGTTTAGCTCTTCTTGGAGTTCATGTAGGACGCAGCCCGGGACACCGTCTGGTACCATTGATGCTGTGTTTTTTGCTTTGGAGAGGGCGGCTCTTACCTGAGCATCTGAGATGTTAGGGGGGCAGCACTCTGCTGGGATAGATATTTGCCCTTTTGGTGGGGAGGGGGGCGGAGAAGTTTATGCTGAACCTGTCAGCTAGGATGTTGGCAATGTCTGTGGGTTCGGTGTATTTTTTGTCATTTTGGACTAATTCTGAGCATATCTGGGAATTCCCACCCAGGTTCCTAACATAACTAAAGAAAGCCTTGTGATTATCTTTAGTGTCCTGTGCAATTTTTCTCTCAAAGCTGGCCTTAGATGATTTTATGAGTGCCCGTAGTTTTTTGCTAATACTGATCAGAGATGCCTTCCCTTTTTGGGATTTTGTTCTATCATGTAGTAGCTTCCTCCTTCTATTGTATAGTTTGTTTATGGCTGGGGTCCACCATGCAGGACGTCTGCCTTTGGAGGATTGGGTCTTGGCTTTATTTGGGATTGCATGATCCATGCATTCCTGAAAGTGTTCATAGAATACGTTTATAAAGGGTTCTGCGGTCTGGGCCGTATTTTCCACAGGCCCGGGGGCTTTGAAGGATTCCACCTCGGTTTTGAGGAGTGTGAAATTTGCTTTAGAGAAGTTTTTCACTGTGGTTTTCTGGGCAGGGGGTGGGGTCGGGATGTGAATATCCAGTGAGATTTGTTTATGGTCTGATCTTACCAGTGAGGGATACACTTCTGGTCTGGAGCATAGAGTCACCATGTTGGTGATGATCAGGTCCAGTATGTTTTCCCCTCTTGTGGGAGTGGTAACAAGTTGTTCCATAGCATTTGAGTTTATAAATTCTAGGAACCTTTGGGCTAGGATGTTGGAGCTAGAGTAATGCTCCCATTCTATGTTTGGGTAGTTGAAGTCGCCCAATATAATGGTGTTTGGAGAGACCTTCATATTTTCCAGTGTTCTCAGGAAGGCTGAGTAGGGTTCCTGTGTTTGGGAGGGTGGTCTGTAGCAGGCTATAAACTGGAAGGCAGTTTTACCCACTGCTAGTTGCACATGGATAGTCTCTGATGCTTCGTGTGCCACCAACCTGGAGGTGTGGGTATCTTTGACGAATATTGATACTCCCCCTCCTTTTGTGGTTCGGTCCAAGTTTTGGGGCCAAAAAGCATGGTATGAGGTATAACCTGGTAGTGCTGGGGTGCTCTCGGGAGCCTTGAACCAGGTTTCTGTTACTGCACAGATATCGATGTTCTCCATGCTAAGGAGAGTTTCAAGTGCGTGCATCTTGAGGTTTAGACTTCTGGCATTGAGTAGCATTACTCTTAGTTTCTTATCCCTTGTGATACCTATGGAGGTGGGTTTGTCTTTTGAGCCTTGCCTAAAAAAGGCACTATGGGGTAGCAAGAGCCTTTGCCAATATCCGAAAGCCCAGGGGTGACAGGTGCAAGCCGTCCCTAGTGAAGCATCGTGGCTTGTCGAGCATGTCATCCCAAGCTGACAGGCATTGGATCCCCTTTGAATGACACCAATACTTAAGCCAATTGTTGAAATTGATCATCTTGTCTTCATATTGTGGCATCATTCTTGGTGAGGGTAAGATGTTACTCAAGGTCAGGGTCATACCGGCCTGGGCAACATGCTGAGAGAACTCCTCTATGTCTCTTTTCATGTAGTCCAGGTAGGTACTTCTCAGGTCATTCACACCAGCATGGACAATGACTGAGTCATATTTGTACTTGCCTTGGAGTGACCTGAGTGCTTGTGTTATGTGGCGGATCCTAGCGCCCGACAGGCAGCTCACCATGACTTTCTCCTTGTTCAGCCTGGTGAGCAGGACGTCAGTGTGCCTGACAATAGAGTCACCTATTACAAGTGTATCAGGTGTGTTGTTTAGCCTTAAGGGCTGTGACTGTTCGGCACACTGGCATTGTGAGCTATGTGTTGCACGTGTTTTGTTTTGGTGTAGCGGTTGCTTGGGTGTCTGCTTTGGAGGTCTCTGCTGCTTAGGCAGATTTTTATTTAGAGCCTCCGAGTATGTTTTTGTGTGTTTATGTGTTTGGTTTGCTGTCGTGGTAGGTCTATGTGAGACTGGAATTGTAGTGAGTGTGGTTTCCTTCTCCTCCTGACTGGTTACGCTAGTACTGAGTTGAGAGAGCTTAGCCTCCAGTTTGGCTATATGGTTGCATCTCTTACATGTGTTGAAATTTGTTGGGAGGAGGAGAGGGTTGTCTGTGTACATGAGGCAGTTGTAACATTGCCACAAGATTCCCAGATTCACCAGCTGGACCAGAGAGGAGATTGACAACTGACCTTTGGACATGCTAGAATAGTATTGGGAATTCCTTTATGATTGAAAAAAAGGGCCAATGGGGAACAAGGTACTCAAGGGGAGTTTGTGAGGGTGTAGTGCTTTTAAATTTTTAGTGCTGACTTATATAATTGCTTTAGTGAGCAAGTGCCAGGTAACTTAAATGCAATGTGTTACAGGTAACTTAAATGCAAAAACAACAAACAGTAACTTTCTTTCAAGTGAAACCAGGAAATAAGTACAGTAAGCAATGCAGATATCACTAGGGATCCACAGAAGTGCTGAAAAGCCACATTTTAGGTGGAATTAGCATTTCAGGGAAATAAAAAGCAAACAAACAACAAGCATACAAACAAAGCTAGATTCAACAGGCCTGGACCTAGTCTATGCTACAGCAAACAAGGTGTACCAATTTCAGTAAAAACAGTTCAAATATGCAGGCACTATAAGCCTTTAACCAGAAATTCCCAGCTCAGAAGGGCAGAGTCCAGCCTCTCCTCCCACAAGAGTGCAGACCACAAACCTTCTTAATGTAAAATAACTGGCCTGAAGCCCAAGTGCTTAAACCAGAACTAATACACTTTTAGAATAACAGAAACTGAGCCCTCAATCAGCAGTTCCCAACTTAGAAGGATGTAAGCTACCTGTCCTGCCACCACGGTGCAGGCCACAAACCTTCCTAATGTAAAACAACTGGTCTGAAGCCCAAGTGCTTAATCCAAAAGACTTAGAATGATAGCTACACTTTAATCAAGTTACTAACAAGCAGTATTAAATGCAATTGAATACTTTAAAAAATGCCTGGATTAGTGCTCAAGTTATACAAACAAAGCTAGATTCAGCAGGCCTGGATCTAGTCTATGCTACAGCAAACAAGGTGTACCAATTTCAGTAAAAAGCAGTTCAAATATGCAGGCACTATAAGCCTTTAACCAGAAATTCCCAGCTCAGAAGGGCAGAGTCCAGCCTCTCCTCCCACAGGAGTGCAGACCACAAACCCTCTTAATGTAAAATAACTGGCCTGAAGCCCAAGTGCTTAAACCAGAATTATTACACTTTTAGAATAACAGACACTGAGCCCTCAATCAGCAGTTCCCAACTTAGAAGGATGTAAGCTACCTGTTCTGTCACTACAGTGCAGACCACAAACATTCTTAATGTAAAACAACTGGTCTGAAGCCCAAATGATTAAACTAACAGACACTGAGCCCTCAATCAGCAGTTCCCAACTTAGAAGGATGTAAGCTACCTGTTCTGCCACTACAGTGCAGACCACAAACCTTCTTAATGTAAAACAACTGGTCTGAAGCCCAAGTGCTTAAACTAAAAGGCTTAGAATGAGTTACACCAAGCAGTAATAAATACAACTGAGTACTTTTAAGATGACGCAAAAGCAAAATAAAGTAGGAAGAAATACAGATACAGTAAACGCAGATAAAAAAATTTTTTGTACCATTTGGGTGATTGTAAAAAAATCATGTTAAGTGTGATATCTTGTTGATTGCATATGTGTTTATTTAACTCAACTGATGTGACTTAATGTGTGAGGCATATCTCATGCTACTGCCTATTTATTTTCTTTATTTATCCAAATACACAGTTGGATAAACTACTATGATTGTGGTGGTGCTGCGGTAGCGTTGTCACCTCACAGTAGGACATTGTCCTGTTCGATTCTCAGCTAAAGTGTCTTCTGTGTGGAGACATGCATGAATGGGCGTACCTTCCTTGAAGGTTGTGCGACAGAGCTGGCAACTCGGCATGTAAAAATCTACTGCCAATCATTAGTGGACCGGAGTTCCGCTGTGGCGACCCCTAACCGGAAAAAGCCGAGAGACACAACAACAACTATGATTGTTTAATTTCTTATGTATACAGCTGTTGAATCTGCCCTGGTAATATTCATCTGTGTTTATAATGAATATAAGGGATTATATTAATAAAATGGAAATGTTAGCTGATAAAAATATTATGGCTATGTTTATTGCTATGGTAGCAAAAGCAATTTAACAAAGGCTTATGAGAGTAGATGGAATTCTCTATGATCTGTTTATTCAAGCTTAATTTCTGGAGCTTTGTTTGAATGTTTGCAAGTTAAAAATCCCCATAGAGATTATATTTATGGTATACCTAGAATTCATAAAACATTAATGGGGCAATAGTTCACAAAACAAAAAATTACCAATCATTGTTGAGCACAAATTAAAACCTTTTGCTAAAGCACTACTATCATTTATTTTGGAAATGTCATATTTTACTTGCAAACTCCAAATTTTATTTTTCAAATGATGGTGTGTTTGTTATGGTAGATGCAGCATCTTTCCATATAATAATGCAACAGAGTTTGGATACTGAATGGTGTAGAGAGATGTTATCCAATAGTATTTTGATGTATTTTTAATATGTAAATAGATTTACAGTTAAATACTAGGCTATTAGTTTGCAGACTGTTACATGCCTAGCCAATAACCAGAGGTCACAACAAACCCAGTGCCTTGTATCTGGGAGGTTAAGGCCTTAAACATTATACCATTTATTTTCCAGGATACGATTTGCCAGCAAAAAGTGTTCTCCTTATGGGGGTTGGTATGCCTCAGTCTTTGTCAGATTTGCAAATACTGGTTTGCCGTATTGGAAATTGCATTATGAATTCTGTTGTATTTTTGCAGTAATGTTAAGTAGTAATAACAAAGAATCTCACTACAGCCCAAAATCTTATCCATAAACCACAGATAGCTGCCCCTCTTTAAAAAATGTACTGCAACCATACAGAACATTACACTCCAATAACAAATCCCTCCTAGCTGTAAGTAAATCAAACATCTCGGTGGGAAACTCACAATATTCTTACTGTGTTACATAACTATGAAACTCCATTGCACTACAGCTAAAACTAACAGAAAATGGCAAGTGCATTGAAAGCCTACTAAAACAGTACGTACAGCACTCCTGGCTCCACTCTTGCTCTTCGCCTGGTTAATACCTCCCAAAGTAACTTATTAAGCTACTGTACCTCCGACAAACCATACCTCAGTTGTCCTAACTCATCACATATGGATGATGATGATGATGATGAGCTTTGTATAATTTCACTTTTCTCTTCTACTGTAAATAATAATTCTCTATTGTTTTGTCTCTCCTTTTCTCTCTGAAAGTTGTTTAATTTTTCTCTCTCATTTTTACCTTCACTTTGTAACTACAAAACTAAATGCAAATGTAAATAAATGCTTTTTCCATTTGTTTTTAGTTTTTCTTTCTGGAAATAACATTTTTTCTAAACAGCTAACTACCATGTTTTCTTGCACTCTATAATAATCCAAGACACAACATTATCTACAGTGTAAAATAATGTAATAAAAATGTCTATGTATTGTGAACACTTGTAACTTATGAATGTAAATGTGGAGCTTTTCTCACCGGGCCTCCACTTCTATTCCTGTCAGACTTTCCCAGGAAACAAAGACAAATGAATGAATGAATGAATGAATGAATGAATGAATGAATAAATAAATAAATAAATAAATAAATAAATAAATAAATACTCTTCCATTCTCCATTAGGAATATTACTACATTATCAACTTTTAAATAGAAACTTAACTTACAGGCAGGATCTGAGGTAATATCTGAGAATGTTACAGAGTCTATGCCCTGTGTTGCCTATTAGGCCCCAAAACACGTTATTAAACCAAAACTGTAAAATGAATTCATGTCCAAAGGATGTCCCGAGGGTACTACAAATTTATGACAAGAGGATACTTTGAGAGTATTGTTATAAATAAGACAGATGAAGCAGTAGCACAACATGCTTGGATATTGTGCTTTTAAATAAAACACAGATCTTAATCTCATGAGAACCCTAAGGTCCTTTAAACTAGATAGGCATGAATGCAGTCTAGTGGTGGTCTGTGCCAGAATGAATGCCCTGAAGTGTTCCACCCAGAGGGACATGCAGAGAAATATAATGAAACTTCCTATGCATGTGATAGAGTCAGGAAGACACTGGTTTTGAGTAGTATCTTCCCTCCACCAAGAATGATGCCTAGATACACAAGAGCTTTAAATCTTTAACAAATGGCTATGTAGTGGATGTCATCCTAAGGGGAATCCGAAATGTGTCAGCCTGGGATGAGATGGTAAATAAGACTGCCTGTTTCACCACAGATGGGGCACCCCTCTAATACCATAAGACTGCCTGTTTCACCACAGATGGTGTACACCTCTCATACCATAAGACTGCCTGTTTCACCACAGATGGCATACACCTCTCATACCATAAGACTGCCTGTTTCACCACAGATGGCGCACACCTCTCATACCATAAGACTGCCTGTTTCACCACAGATGGCGCACATCTCTCATACCATAAGACTGCCTGTTTCACCATAGATGGCATACACCTCTCATACTATAAGACTGCCTGTTTCACCACAGATGGCGTACACCTCTCATACCAGGGCTTCCGTATGCTGGTCTAGTCCTTTGCTGCTTCTGCAGTGCCTTTTTAGGCAATGTCTCTCTTCCCTACTAGACATTCTGACATAGCAAACTCAAACCCAAATTCAGACAACATCATGGTGGCACTGCTCAGTGCTAAGAGTCTAAACTAATACAACTTGAGGTCCCTCTGCTACACAGACACATTCATATTTGTGTAGTTACTGATATTTGGTTTCACTTCAAAGGCAGCACTCCTTCTGTACCAGGATGTATTGCCTGTTATGTCTTCAAGCCCTTGGGCAGCTGTGAAGGAATATCTGTATTTGTCAAAAACACCATCACTTCGCATTAGATTACCCACAACTCTAACTTGGGAGTTCCTGGAGATCCACATCACTATTAACAAATCTAGCTTTTAGTTCATTGGTAGCTACTGATGTTCATCATTCAGTCATTGTTGCAGTATTATGGGATGCATCTTACCAAGGATACCATATGTTTGGTTAGTCTAAAAAAAAAAAAAGGTTTAGGCACCTTCCTCTTGTGCAGTACACCTGACATATAGCTATATCTATACTGGCACTTAAGGGATGTACAAGTGTGAAAGACCATAGAACATTCTTGCCACCAGTCTATGGGTTGTGGTCTGCCAGATGTATGGCCTGTTCCATCTGCATTCAATGTGGGCAGCTAATTGCCTCTTCAGGGACCCTTCTGTTTTCCTTAGATTTCTTGTGCAAAAAAATGATACTATATGCATGCCATCTAAGAGGGGGAAATATTACTGGGGTTGGCTGATATCATAAAAGGATAAGCATTTTAAGTGTTTATTTTGCATAGTATCTGAACAGAATTATAAACAGTGTACAGTTTGTCAATCTTTTTTTACTTGAGACCATACAAAATTGTTTGTCATCTCTTAAATTATATTTGGAAAATAAATGTTTTCAAGACTTGACATGATCTAGAATGGCCTCTGAGCCATCCCTCATCAGCTTAGAAAAAAGTCTAGCATACTGAATGAAGACATAAACCTACCCACTTCCTTCAGTTGATCAGAAGCTGTCATCTCTTCTGAGGCTCAAGGTCGACTAACTTTTGTGGCTGTGCCCATTATTTGGGAGGTTGATGAAGCACAGGCTGCTACCACGTCCATCCTGACACGACAGCTGATAAGGCTGCAAAGGGACAATAAAGCTGATACTCTCTGAGGGAACAGGAGAGATTCCTCAGACTCTCATTAAAGAAGATGTATCAGAGACTCTTATAGAGGTACATCTGGGGCTGGATCCTCTCCAAACAGTATCTTTGATTACATCAAAGAAAAGAAAGTAAAAAAATAAATCTCCCTTCCTACTCCTGTGGATCCATTGCAGGAGTGGTTTAAATTATCTTGGGGATTTTTTAAGGTCCATATGTACTTACAATCACCTCACTTCTATTCTCCTACAAATTCTACTTCCCACAAAAGAAAAATGGAATTTTTTCTCAAGAAGATTGAATCTGAATCTTTGGATTATTCCCCCTAAATTCATTTTCTCACAAGCTATGAGTCAAAACAAAAGCAAATGATATTTTCTCATCATACTGTTATCAGGAACAGATATCCTTTGGTGATGCCAACCACAAAATGAAGTAACACTAACTGGCAGGGCACATGAGTCTCAGACACACAGAGAACATATTATATGACTTCTTGTGCATGGACATTCTAAACCCCTGGTATTTCTGGCTTCATCATATGTTAAGGCCAAACTTGTAGATACTTTTTTCAACAAGGGTAACCTGTTTGAATAATTTTCTGCTGAAATATTCAAATAAAAGATGCAAAGGGAATGGTAATGGAAGGCTTTAAACAGCTTTTTTCTCTCTTCACCAGTCCTAAATTCCAGAGGAACTACGTCTCCAAGTCTAACTCCTTTTTCTACAAAAAACAAAAATCTTCTCAGCAAAAATATGAGAGGTTTTTAAAAATAAATTGCAAGAAAAGCAAAGGTCTGATTTCAAGGAATACAAGGGATCCTTCTACACAAAAGTTCCAATTTCTGACCACCCCTCCTACCTCTATTCCATCTCTCCAATTTTTCAGTTTTTTATTGTTCCAAGAAAAGAAGCAACACAGAGACCAATTCTGGACTTATTCACTCTAAACACACATCTAAATGTCCCAAAATTCAAGACAATGACTATCTAAAAACTCTTTCCTTCAATCTTACCTACACTCTTTAGTTACCCTTCAATTGTGTATATCTTTTACCCCTATTCAAACAAACCACAGAATAGTCTTAAGACTCTTTGCTTTTATCTGCAAATATCTGTGTGAGCTGCTCAGTTCAGGCCTAGCATACACCTCTGGCATTTTCCAGCCATTTCTGCCTGCTTAATGATCTCCCTTTTTCTTCACATTATGTGGTCAAACAATTTCTTAAAGATGTCCTTCATATCAGGCCTCCCAGAAAATTTATTTGTCCTCACCGAGACCTGAATCATGGTCTAGAAAAGTTGACACTTCACCTATTGAACTTGCCTTCTTCCACCATTTTAAAATTCTGTATTTGGAAGACATTTTCATGAGTGGCTTTAAATATGCCAAAAGAGTATCTGAGTTTCAAGCTGTCAAATGTATTTCCCTTTTGTAATATTTCAGAAAGTCAGGGTGAGCCCAAGGACTAACCTTTTTTATACCAAAAATTGTCACTGATCTATCTTTAAATTAGTTTATCCATTTGCCTGCATTCCTTCATAATCCTTAGAATAAAGAGGAAATAATCCAGCATTTACTAGATGCCTAGAGAAAACTTAGATGCTACCTGAATAAGACACATCGCTATTATTAAAATCTGACCAATTATTCATTTTTTGAGGGAAAGAAAGTGGGCCTTCCATCTATAAACATATACTTTCTAGATGGGTTTCCCTTTCTATTTATTTCTGCTATTTGTCTCCAGGGTCAGGTAAAATCATTCTATTTATTTCTGCTATTCCTCTGCAGGGTCAGGTAAAATCACATCTGCAGCTTTTTTTTTTTTTTTTCAAGGGCTTTGGGTCTCTATGAGTGCTAGAGGCAGCTACTTGGTAATTCATTTACACTTTCAATAAATATTACAAGACTGATATATTTTCCGGAGCTAGAATAGTTTTTGCTAGAAGCATTCTTTTAAGTCTTACTGAACTCCAGTACTGTTACTCACACCTCCACCCCTTTTGCCTAAAAGGTCTGGGAATAGTCACATAAATCAAAAATACCCCAACAGTGATCTAATGTTGAACATAATACAGTTATGTAAGAACTGGTTATAACATTAGATGTTTGAACAGATCACTGCTGCAGTATATCCCCCTCTCTAATTTCCCCTTTGTTCTTCTTCTGTCTCTATCCACGGATGAGGTGGAATCCCATAATATTGCTTTTTCTGTTTTTATGTTATTTGGGCTGAGGCTTCTCTTCTTGAGCACTAGCCTCATCCCTTTTTTTCCTGGGGCATGAAAGCTGTGAGGATATTCGTGTTCAGATGTCTATTTAGTACTAGCACTTATTTTTATGTATAGGTCACAGGTCAGATGTACAGAGTGACAGGAAGATGCCTAAACATTTGTATTGTGGCTGGGCATATTATATCTTGGGCAGAATATGCACTATAAGTCAGCAGTATGCAACAGTGATCTAGTCAAACATCTACTATTAATGTAAGTTCTTACACAACTGTACTAACCCCATCAATGTCTCCCCAAAATCACAGAAATTACTTTACTACCTGTGACATTATGAGGTATAGCCAGCTATGCCAGGAGAAGTAGGGCAGTGGATGTGTAACATATACCAGCACAGCTAGCTGGAATTATGTAAAGAATTATATGTCACTTATATATTGAACTGACTTGTACAGATGTTTTTTCTTGAAAAATGTATTTGTAAAGTTGCTTGTGTTAAAAATGTATCAACAGTGTGTTTTGCTGGACAGAAAAGGAATATACATGTACATCAGACTGTGCTCTATTGTAACTGATTAAATGTATACATTTTTAACTGAGGATATAGGAGGAAAAGAGGATAATCTCAAACTTTGAAAATAGTTTGAAATTAAATTACCTGGTTTAGGCCATGAAGATTGTATCTTACAGTTCACAATGCAGCCAGAGACAAAACATCTGTACTAGGATGTTTCGTGTTTTGTCTTTTTGGTGAACTAATTGCTACTCTGGAAGGGTGGACATTTGAAATAGTTTTATGACTTCCAGGAGCTGCAGCAGATCTTAGCAAGCCTGTGTGTGTGTGTGTGTGTGTGTGTGTGTGTGTGTGTGTGTGTGTGTGTGTGTGTGTGTGTGTGTGTGCATTATTGACACATATGTGCTAAATCCTGACAGCTTCTAGCCAAGGGGAGTGGCATAAGAGCCAGAAGTCCGATGACCAAATGTATGTGAAATTGTTCTGTAATCCATCACTAAAATGATATTTTAATACTAGGAGAGACTGAAGTCTCATTGTACTTTGTATTTGTAACCTGACAAAGAAGGATCTCTCACCTACTTCATCTTGCCTTGCTCTAGTAAGTAACCAGAGAATAAAGATCAGTCAGAAAAATATAGTGACATTAGTTTATTGTTTTTTCTGTAACTGTGTGAACCTGTACACGTGTTATTTTAATATTTCCTGTGATTGAAACTCCAGTGTTGACTCTAAATAGAAATTTAGTATTTTCATGTTTTCTTATTTATTTACTTTTCATTGTGACTCATCTTTTAGAGAATATTTTAATTGCTGAGAGTGCTTATATATATATTTGGTGACAACTCTGACTGCTCCTGAAAGCCTTGCTGTTGGTCAGACTACCATTTATATTAATATTAATTTCACTCAGTATAATTGGGTACCCTTGAAACAGCCTTAGAGTAGCTGGCTTTGGAGTGTCTGGTGGTGGTGCAACTACCTTATAACCTTATAATCTGGGCAGAAGAGGACATAGCTAGTAAATCTGTGCCAGCTTTTCCCAGATATGTGTGTGTGTGTGTGTGTGTGTGTGTGTGTGTGTGTGTGTGTGTGTGTGTGTGTGTGTGTGTGTGTGTGTGTGTGTGTGTGTGTGTGTATTATTGACACATATGTGCTAAATCCTGACAGCTTCTAGCCAAGGAGAGTGGCATGGGAGCCAGAAGTCAGATGACCAAATGTATGTGAAATTGTTCTGTAATCCATCGCTAAAATGATATTTAATACTAGGAGAGACTGAAGTCTCATTGTACTTTGTATTTGTAACCTGACAAAGAAGGATCTCTCACCTACTTCATCTTGCCTTGCTCTAGTAAGTAACCAGAGAATAAAGATCAGTCAGAAAAATATAGTGACATTAGTTTATTGTTTTTTATGTAACTGTGTGAACCTGTACACTTGTGTTATTTAAATATTTCCTGTGATTGAAACTCCAGTGTTGACTCTAAATAGAAATTTAGTATTTTCATGTTTTCTTATTTATTTACTTTTCATTGTGACTCATCTTTTAGAGAATATTTTAATTGCGGAGAGTGCTTATATATATTTGGTGACAACTCTGACTGCTCCTGAAAGCCTTGCTGTTGGTTAGACTACCATTTGTATTAATATTAATTTCACTCAGTATAATTGGGTACCCTTGAAACAGCCTTAGAGTAGCTGGATTTGGAGTGCCTGGTAGTGGTGTAATTACCTTATAGTATGGGCAGAAGAGGACATAGCTAGTAAATCTGTGCCAGCCTTTCCCAGATGTGTGTGTGTGTGTGTGTGTG
>NC_056732.1:1468087711-1468344462 GCF_019279795.1 Protopterus annectens | reverse complement strand
AGCCAATTTATGCTTCTTAAGAGTGAAGTGGCGACTGTCATGGCACCCATGCAGATGGACAATGCATATGCAAATGCTGAATCGTACACAAATGCACTTTAAGCACTCACATAAGTGCAGTGATTGTGCCATTGAAACAGAACCAAGATTCAACCAAACACAAACAGGAAGGCAAACTGGTGGTACCCTGCCTTAAACTGCACCACAGAAGGTAGTAACTGTTGCAAGAGTGAACACACATGAGTGGAGGTGATCCCTGGTCAGCCTCAGTAAGATGCAGATACACCATATAAAACCACACAAAGCTACTGTGAAACTAATCAGCCACATATTATGAGGCCAAACACAGAGCATTCTATAGATATTTCATGAATCGTAATGGCAACAACAAGACCTGCCATGCTTCACAGCACTATGGCATGAGAAGTACTGCACCTACAGAAATAGCACCTTTTCATCCAGAGAGGGCCTTGGATAACCTAAACCCACTCTCACCTCCCCCCTAATAGGTACACATATTTATATATCCATGTACACTACAGAGCCCCTGTAATAACAACTATGCAGGTACAAGCTGCACTCTCTAAAGCCATACATATAGCTTGCATGGGACCTGTCAACATCCCAGGGTGTATCCTACACAAATGTCAGAACAATTTGCTCTCCACATACACATCATGTTCAATCATAGCTTCGTGTCAGGCTGTGAACACACTGAATTGTGCACAGCAACAGTTATCACACCCCACAAAGGGGGAGACACCACTGATAACGGGAAATAGTGCACTACTACCCTGCTGAGTCTGGTCTGTAAGGCCATGAACCTTGATCAACTTATTTGATGTAGTCAGTACAGATGTAGATGACAATAAGGTTGATTCACACAGCATATCATGACCTTGCCAGGTCTTAGGACACCATCACCCATACTGTGTTCCAGCTACACTCAGTAAACTAGGTGTATATTCCTATGTCACAGGAGTGGTTGGCAACTGGACTGCTGGCAGAACCAACACTACAGAAGGTGTCTGACTAATACACACACATCAAACCAGTGTGAGCTACAATAATACAGGGTTAATTCCTGGTACTCCCCCTCTTTGTTATCTATACCACACAGACTAACACAGAAAGCATCTGCCTATTGAAGTTTTCAAATGACTATGAACTAGGAGTAATAGTTGACTCAGTGAGTGCTGTGGGCAACATACAGAAGGGCCTTTGTGGGTCAGATGTGTGGTGTGTGACTTATGGCCACAATCTGACAGCTAAGTATTGCATTGTCATCCCCTATGTTAAAAACCCTGTACCCGTGAACTACTACCTAGGCAGCAGTCAACATAATGGAAACTGTGTGTGTATGGGATGCAGCTGGCCAGTAGTCTTTCCTTTGATAGTTACTTCACCACACCAGTCAGGTAGTCGTAAGTGGCACCCCTAATCATGACAGGGTGCCATCCATGAATATAGAGATCATTGTTCAGCCATGCTAACACTCAAGTGACCCATAATAGATCATATATTTCCTTTAAGGGTTATTGGCCATGTTCAGATGGCCTACACCAGCCTTCCCAATCCCTAGCTCCATTATGTAGCATGATGCCTACCCTGAATAAAGCCATGTCCAACCCAAAGATGTTGGACATGCTACACTTATACATCCTGATTTCAAATAAACACATACTTCATGGACATCCACCTTTCTAGTACAAGGATCACAACATGCCTGACAGATCCCTATCCCTTACACTTTACATACTCCTGCCATACTATGCATCCCTGTCCAGCAAAGCTGCACATTGCCCTTCTTTGAGACATGGTGTGATGACCGCATGGCAAATATATCAGTAACCCTGTGGATCAGTTCTGTGGCACTGCTTGAATTGGCCACTGAAACTTACTGTCTGTTGGCTACAGCTAGGTAACCTTTCAGCCTAGGCTCATAAATGGTCCAGGGCATATAGCCTACTAGTTCACTATGACCATACATGCTATAGTTGATATCCAACCCTGAAAATACCATCAAGCTAGCCATTGTCCCATGTGTTTCATATGTATAACACAGGTAATACATGGCAGGATGCTAAACTGCTGTACAGTGCCATGTAGATGTATATGGCAAAACACATACATGTAAAGCTTTCTTTGAGCAAGTCTGCATGGTCACAGGCCATGTCTCTTAAGGCTGTGTATGTACTATATATGTGACATATACACAGCAGTAAGGTCTATTGCATTAATGTGAACACATCCAGGCATGTGCTGATAGGTAACAACACCAGTACAAGCAAACAGACATGCCCACATCAAGACAACATCCACATGGAGTATGAGCAATGTCATCACTTGACACACACATATATGATGATAACATCAAATCACCAGTAAGTGTCAAATGTGTGTGAGTTAAACATGTCAGTGGTGTCAGTGTCATGTAGATTTGCAAAGACATATTTGTAATCTTAATAAATGTGATGCACGTGTATGTTCAGCTGTACTTCTGTACTTCTCTGTGAGTTACTGTGACCTGTCTCCATCATTATATCTTCCAGGTATGCTACGTGCTAGGCTGCCACCATACACCCGCTTGGAGGATGAGGTCCTCATTCCATACCTCCTCGACAACCATAAAACACTCTTCAGCCATGTGCCACAGGATGCACAGCAGCGGGATGCCCAGTGGGAGGAACTTTGCAAGAGGGTAAATGATGTTAGCGGCCATAATCGCACCTATCAGCAGGTGCACCGACACTGTACTGACCTCATTAGATGGGCAAAGCAGCATGCAAATGCAATCGCCAGAGAAAAAGCTGCAACAGGTGAGGGGGCTACTCACCCATCCCCCACTCACACGTACCAATGAGCTACTGGCCAACCTGGAGACACCTGCAGAACTCCATTCACAAACTTTAGCTGGTATTGTGGAGGTGGATGTCTCACAACCACTGAACCTGGAGTTGTCTGGTAAGTCACTACTGCACATATAACACAACTATACTTCATATAGTTACGTGTTACTGTACAATATGTAATGTAACATCATATGCAAGGCATGTATGCACACATGCCACATACTATAGTTTGCTACTCTATGTATGCACAGATGTGCATACTGCATAGTATAGTCTATTGTACTGGCTTATGTGCTTAACATGCACAATGCACCCTGTAGCTATCACACAGGTGTGGATAATGATCTTACTGCTGTGACACTCCTATTTAGGTACCTCTGGCATTTTGCAGTGACAGCAGCCTGTTGCAGGTGAGATTGTTATTATTTATCAGGCTTGATAATGCACAGATCATATTAATTGCATGCTATTTGCTATGTGGCCATTTAACACACATACACATAATGTATGGTGATCCTGTTAATATATACAGGTCAGCTCTGCAATGCATCACAGTGGTTACCCATGTGGAATAATTGAAGACTATATAAAACACCTACACTAAACCTTACAAACTCTCATTGCCAGATGTGAGGGCAGCTGTGAATACAATGGTAGAGGTGTGGTTCACTGTAGAGACATGTACTACAGATCAGCATTACACATGTGGGGAATACAAACAGTACTATACCGAGAGCATATGTGTGCACACACTCTAAATGTGTTGGAGCTGGAGTATGACTAGCCCACAGGATTCATCCTTGTGGATTATACCCTTGCTATGAATGTCACACAATGTCATGTGCTATCTGACATGTCCATGACATTTAGTGGGCTGACTGCAATACTGCTTAACTATCCTGCAAAACATGGTATCTCACATCCCAAACATGCCACCCTGTGTCTGCATGACCCTGTCCTCAGTGGAGCATATGACACCTATGGGTGTATGTCATATGGGACAACACTGACATGTGAAATAGATGTCCATCACAACCATTGGACAACACATGTTTATACATGGCCATGGAGGATGGCCAGAGACATGAAGCAACACACACACAGTAGAAGTGATGTACATGTGTGTACACCCTGTTGTTCATTGGTTCAACACAATACAACTATGGCCTTTGTGTAATGGTGATATTGCAGATGTGACACACTAAACATCATACAGGCCTGTGCACAGCTTGTGTAGGCATGACATCAAGCCACCAAATAACATGTCTTGAACATCTTGATTGTGTCACGACATGAAAGCACTCACCTATACAGTATCCAAATACATACATGTGTTGCACAACATACACATGCAACCACATCAGGCCACAGATACAGTGCATTCACCTTGCTGGTGTCAGACATCACGGTCATGCTTGCTCCTTGTGTGTGAGGTACACAGATAGCATGTGGGACATGGAGTACTGCTAAGTTAGCCATGTGTGGGCATAGTTGCCAGGTATCTGCAATATGGTTGCAGATGTACAGGGGTGTCATCTGTATACCCTTAAGTGACCTGTGTCACACATTCCACATTAGGGTTTAGTGTGCATACACCTCAGTCATGTGAGTCACATTCCACATTAGACATGTATTGTATCTGAACACAGTCATGGCTATGAACTGTGTCTGTAACTCACACTGTATAGCAATAGTGAAGCCACATGATGCCCTGCAATGGCTATGCACATCAGCTCAATGTGCAGTAGGTCACTGTATATCTGTAGGGTGGACTGACAACATTGCGTCAGCTGAAGGTCCATTTTAGTATAACACATCACTGCATTGGGACACCATTACCTCACTGTATATTTGAAAGCACACCATTGTGTTAAACATGTATGCATGTCATGCAACACGTCAGCAGAAGACATGTCATGCTACATGTGATTGGCATGGTCATATGCCACACATCAGGCTGGTGTACTGTTAACCTGTGCTGGTCTGTGGCACCATTGCAAAGTAGGGACAGCCATGTCAAATATGTGTGTACAGCCACATGCACATTGCCTGTAGGCTCAGCTCAGGGGTAAGCAGAATAATGTTTAACATACATGCACTGATTTGGGAGAGATATGCAAGCAAGAGCTCAGGCAAACATAGTATTCACTCAACATATCCTTCTGCTTATATCCTCCTCACGCATAGGGGCAGTGGCCAACACAAAGCATCAGTGGCAGATGTACAAAGGTCAGCAATGGTCTGTTAACATGTGGGGTATGTTGCACAAAACATGGCAGTGTGGTGCAATGGTGCATTGTGCATGCATGGTGTTGCAGGTTTGGGGCATAACCTTCTAACACAAATGGTGCAACACAGGGATGTATGCTAACTACTACTATAATTGTATAAGGTGCATGCCTTCTGCTATAACACATGCATGCTGTTCTGTGCAACACAGGGATGTATGATAACTACCACTATAATTGCCTAAGCTGAATGCCTTATGCCATATCACATGCATGTTGCATGCCATTGGGTGCCATAGCATGTGTCTCTTTGTCTGTCTGTGTCTGTCTGTGTCTCTGTGTGACTCTCTGTGCATCTGTACTGTGTTGTATAACTTGTAATGTACAGTTATTGTCTGCCCCTCACAGGTGTTGATGTAGGTGCGTTGCCCTCCTGCGGCCCACCTGATGTTAGTATCCCCACAGACTCTAGCAGTGATGATGAAAGTATGATTGAGGCACAGGCTGGGTTGTCAGGGGCTGAATCTGTGCCATTGGTTGCCATTCCACCTGTATCCCCCTCATCCCCACACACAGTTCTCATGCCAACACATACCCCATCACCAGTGGCCATAGAGGAAGGACAGTTGGTGGGTGGTACCATGGAACAGGAATGTGTGGAGACTATGGAAGGTGTGTCTGCACACCATAATCCCAGCCAACTGACTGGTGATGTCCCACACAGGCATGTGCCCAGTGCTGCTCATAGGCGGACCTCTGGCCAAAATGCCCCTGCAAGACATCACACATCAGCTGGTGTCATCAGACACATGTTTCAGGCTGTAATGGAAGCACAGGCACATGCTGAATGGCACAACAGAGAAGGTCTGAGGCTTCAGAGGGCTGCTGTCCATTATTTAACTGACAACATCCAGGCAATTGCAAATGCCCACCATCATCTTGCAGATGTTTTGGATTGACAATTGGGTGACATGGTGGGAGTCCTTGACCGTGGCATGTCAATCCTCGAGCGTGAAATGTCTGTGCTGGAACATCTGGTGGGAGTGAGGCATCAGGCATATGGATGTAGGCCAGCTACATCACCTGTTGAAGGTCTACGTGAACATGATACTTCACATGCCTGCTGCCATAGTGCAGCTAGTGCTGTGGTGTCCACACCAGAACACAGCAGGCCATGTACAAGTGGTCCTGGATGGTCCCAACAGGGACATGGTTCCAGTGGACATATGTTATCAGACAGTACCCAATCTGGACCTCTGCCTGGTAGTGCCCATGCAACCCCTGGCAGGCGCAGGTCACGTGGCCGTGCCCGGACACCATGAATTGTAAAACCTGCCCTGTACAGTCTGCAGCTGTCATTAATACCCCTGTGTAGGCCAACCACATGCCAGACCTGTGTGCATACATACACACACACACACACACACACACACACACACACACACACACACACACACACACACACACACACACACACACACACACCAGAAACAAATGTAGGGCACCTCAACACACACACGCATAACATTCACACACTCCCAATGAGATCAAAGGCCCTAACCCACACCCATGATGTCATCCAATGGTGCAGCGTAGGCCTCTGGCAAACATTATCACCCTGTGCATATGATGATGCCTGTGCCGCATCCCTGTCATCCACACCATCGGTGCAGGGACATGCTCCTATGGTCTGATACACAGGGTGAACATACTAGGAAGACAATTGTAGATTACAATTGTTGAGTATTGTTGACAGGTAGCAGACATACCATGTACTACAGTTTTAGAATGCATTTTGTACTTTTGACAGTATGTATCATGTGTAACAACAGTAACTGCATGTTGATCTTGATGCTCTGCCTTCCTCTTTCAGGTGTAATTGCATGTGCCGGGGGATGTCAGTGTTTGCGGTTAGTGTCCCTTATGTAAATGTAGACTACTCACAGGTCTGTATGACAATACCTGCATGCACTTTGTAGCTTCCACATCACAGTTATAATCTACCAAGTTTCAAACATGTTTACTGATCTAATGATCCAAGAGCATGATGTCTGTGTAGTAAGCTACTGTGGCCAGTGCTGTCACATCCATAATGGGTGACATCACAGGTATAGTTATTTGGAGCGGGGAGGAGGTAAAAGAGTGGTTTAGCAGATGACAAGGGTAAAGGCCAGTGGAAAAAAGGGTTTCTCATTGGGAAGCAGTAATACCCACTCTCATGCCAGGATGCAAACACACATACACACCCTCAGGGATTCACAGACACAGTAACACACCCAGGGATTCACAGACACAGTAACACACACTCTGACACACACACACAGTTGCCAGTGTTGGGATGAGAACCCCTGCCTATGTGCAAATCATCATAGTAGTCAGAATGGCCTAAGATCAAGGACATCAACAGGGATACTAGATTGCTGTGAGTGTATGTGGGGAGGGGAGTTCATCAGTAGACTATGTAACAACAAGCCTCAGTCCAGGGCGTACATGTTTACAGGTGGTTAGAATGCCCTTCTAAGATTGATGACATCAACAGGGATACTAGATTGCATTGAGTGGATGGGGGAGGGGGTCTTGTCATTTCACTATGGTAAAATACAGCCTCACTCCAGGGACCGGACAGCCATACATATATACACACACACACACACACACACACACACACACACACACACACACACACACACACACGCACACACGCACACACACACACACACACACACACACACACACACACACACACACACACACACACACACACACACACACTGTGGCATTCACAAAGATATACACCTATGTCACACACATACAGACACTTGACATGTGTGAGATTCAAACACCTGCCTATGTCTTGCTTTCTACACTTTATTCTGTACAAATGTCTACAACAGTGTACAGGAGAGTGAAAAACATTTGGGATGTATTCCCCACCATATGTGACATATATGGACACACACACACCCACACGTGCCAGTACTTTAATCAAACACCTGCCAATCTCATGATAGGTATTACAGAGTTACAGCACTATTGCATGTGTTAGAAAGCATACTGACTCCTTTTTTGCCAACTGTGCTGATATATGCACAATATATGCACAGGGGAAGTGTTATTGTTACAGGTGTCAAGAGGTTTGCCTTCAGTGTCACCCTTACTGCATTCTACATTGTGTGTCTTCCCCTTCAATTAACAAAATCATAGCTTAGCTGTTACACAGGTTATTGTCTAACGAAACAACACTTCCCTATATCAACACCCCCTACACCCAAACCAACTCCACACCTCCCTCCCTTCTTCCTTTCCACAGCACCCACCTCCAACATAAAAAAACTACTGACAAAACTGAAACCCACAAGACTAGCAACTGACAACCTGCCCACAAAATACCTAAAAATAGCAGCTGATGTTTTAGCTTATCCCATCTCCATAATAATCAACCGCTCCATATCTGAGTCCTGTGTGCCAACCTTATGGAAAATATCCCACATCATACTCCTACACAAAGGCGGTCCCTCAGCAGACATCTCCAACTACCGCCCCATTGCCATCCTCTCGCCTCTCTCCAAGATACTCGTAAAATGTATCAACTCACAGATCTCCAATTATCTCCCAGACAATAATCTCCTCTCCTGCACACAGCATTTTTTCAGACCACACCATAGCACCACAACTGCTCTGCTGTCCTTTACTAACACCATTCTCCAACAGAAACGCAATGGCCTTTTTTACTCTGCTGTATTTCTTGACCTGTCGAAGGCTTTTCATATTGTGTCACATGATCTTCTACTGTCTGCACTCTCCAACCTCTTCTTTACTATACCTGCCATCAGTTGGTTCCACAGCTATCTACACGGCTGCCAGCAGTCAGTTGTCTGGCACAATGATCAATCCCCTTGACTCCCTGTTACTCTCGGCATTCCCCAAAGCTCCATCCTTGGCCCCTTGCTTTTCTCCATTTTTACCAATGACCTGTACACCGCCACCAAACATGCCTCCCTCATACAGTATGCAGATGACTCCACTCTCATCTGCTCAGTTCCAACTCTAACAGAACTACAACAGATCACTCAAGCATCTTTCTCTTCTGTTGAAGGTTGGCTATTAAATGCTCAACTCCTCCTCAACCCAAATAAGACCAAACTCCTCATCTTTCAACCCTCAAACTCTACCCGAACATCCCACATTTCAACATACTTGCCAAAGACAACACTTCCATCTCACCAACAGCCCACACTAAGCTACTCGGTGTACAGATTGACAACACACCCAAATTTGACACTCACATATGACTCAAAATAGAAAAAGTCCACAAAAAACTGGGTGCCTTGTATAGAAACCAACAATATCTAACCAAATCAGCCAGAATCTCTACCGCAACTTCCTCAACCCTACTCTATGCATCACCCATACTCACAAATCTTCGACAATCAGACCTAAAGAAACTCAAAGCCTGCTATAATAAAATTGCAAAATTTGCATCAGGGGACTCCCACCGCAGTCACCACTGTGTCTCCCTTAGAAACCTAGACTGGCTTGAGCTCCCTCAACTCCTACACCTAACCTATCTTACCTTTGCTCATAAACTTGTAAACCACCCTCTTAAAATTCCCTCACTTCATACACTTCTCCAACCCTACCAATCCTCCAGACCCCTTCACTCCTGCAACAAAAATCTACTCCAAGTCACCAAACCCAACAACTCTGCAGGGGAAGCGCTATTCTCCTACTCCATATCCAAAATCTGGAACTCACTTCCCACTGCCATAACTACCCTCCCTTCCAGCAGTCTCTTTAAAAATGCTCTTAAAGCACACCTAAAATCTCACTGGCTATGTCCTTGTCCATACCCCAACTAACCCCCCTTTCTCCTGTACCACTAATTAGCTGCCATTTCTACTATTAGCTGTCAACAGGTTATCAGTATTTTATTACTATTTCATATCCTTTAACTAACAGATGATTGCAGTACGATGTTTACTCTTTTCTCTATGTGAGAAATTAGTACTACTAGGCAAATGTCTTACACCTTATATTGTTATTATATTCTGACACTGTTTTTTTCCCTCTGAAATGCTAGATTATACTCTTATATTATGTGAAATTTTGCTTGTCTGAATATATGGAGCCTTCCTTGTGATATTATACTCTGATATATAGGTAATTTCTCCTGTTGAACTGTGTCTTTACTATAATTATACTGTTTCTTTTTTCATCTGATATGCTAGATTGTACTCTTATATTATGTAAATCTCATATGTCTGAATATATGGAGCTTTTCTCCCCGGGCCCCGCTGAAAATGGGCATATACCCAGTCGGACTTTCCTGGTCAACAAATGTAAAATAAAATAAATAAATAAGATAAATTATAGGAATGGTTGTAACACACCTGTGAGCTGTCCTCAGTAATCATTCATCTGCAAAGTAGCCCCACCACTTAGTAGTTATGTCAAAACATCTGTCCATACCTAAAGTACAGCTTACTGTACTTTGAGCATATCACCATATACAGCTGGCAATGTTGAGGCTGTATTGCAACTGCATGATGTACTGAGACAACAGTCACCTTCAAATATCAGACACTGCACATGCATGGAATTTAAACGCACATCAGTAGATGTACACATATGCAGTCTCCATCAGTAAGTGGACTAGCAGGTCAAGAGGATACATTCCACACATTTCCCACACCATGTGTGAAACCTAGCTGAGCATTACACCATAATGGATGTTGTATTCATGTACTGGTAGGACACACAACCATCTTCACTGAGTAGCCAAGTGTACATTTATGCCAACAGCACATATCAGCAAGACACACCCAGCGATATTCCATGTCATGATCCCACAAACTGTTAGTTGACAGTTCCACTATGAAGCCAGGGCACTGTAATGGTCAACAGTGAGCACATCATATTTGCCACATACACATCATATTTGCAACACACAACTCATGATTACTGGAAGAGTGCCAGTAATGTGCTCTGTTTGAGCTAGGCATTACACTTATTCAAGTATGTGCGAGGTCTGTGGCTTGTAAACATCTCACCCCAGCATGTTCTGGCTATTGTGGTAATAAGGTTAATGTCCAGACAGCACACAGCATGCATGGCTTGCAGTTGTTAACATGGGGTATATGTATGAGCTGTGAGCACACATGGTTGTACATGTCATGGACATATCACCTGTAACTACTCAGGAACATACAGAGCATAGCTGTATTCCCCTGAGTCTGTCAACACAGGCCATGTGTGTAGGTCCTGTGATCCTGTTATTTGGGTATGTTTGTAGGCATTGCATTTGGTGGACATGTCTAATGACATACATGCCACGTGGGTTGTTGCATGATATGATGGGTGTCACGGGTGACCAGTAGAGAGGGAATATTACCTCTGTCAACATAGATATCAAACCTTATGTACTGTTCGCATTCAGCAGCCATGGACTTATCTTCCATGTGCATGTGTGTAATGAATGTAGCCACCTGTATGTACAAAGGACAACAACAGCTATGGTATTTTCATTTATGTTGTATGAGTGTGGGATGTACATATCCAGGGCAGGTACATCTAGGTCATATCTAACCATGGGGGTGTTGGTTACTGGTGTACAGCAACAGTCAACTGTGTTAATGCCGACAACTTCCGAGGGACCCTGGTATGTGTACAACTGACCTGGTTACAAACAGTGGTATTATTGCACTGCAAACACATTATGCAACTGTGTCAGTACATGGGTACTTTGTACAGTTAATGCAGGGCTAGGTACAGTCCACCAGTCGAAGGTTATTTGGTGTTCTACCATACTATTTCATACCACATTTATGGATGTGTGTTGGTAGTCTGGTGACATGGTGGTGGATGTATATGAGGATACAACCTAGAATGCAGCTTTTGCCACTGTCACCTATACCTGACTCATCTGTGATGAATTATGTCAGAGTAGTGGTCTTTACTTGTGAGTAGCCTTTATGAATATGTGGACACCACCACATGGAGTGGTCCATACCAGTGTTATGACCCACATGTCTGGACCTGAGTTATATGGCGGTAGTGCTGTTGTGCACTACAGAGCCTTCAGCCAGGTGTTCCTCACTGCACAGATGTCAGTATTCCCCATTGTAGGTTCTACATTGAGCAAATGGATTACAAAAGCCACACATCTAGCACTGGTTAGTATGAGCATCCAATACAATTGTCTTGTAGGTGTCAGGGTGTTACTTCTGTGTTTAGGACTTTTGCCTTGGAATGCCACTATATGGGTAAATGCGACCTAGGTATTATCCACACTCCCTTGAATCATGGATGGATGTTCTCTGTGACAAAGGCTTGTTTTCTTTCAGTCATGACATCCTGGAATGACAGACACTAGACAACCTCATAATTACAGCAGGACATTGACTCATTGTTTTGGTCAAGCAGTTGCCACTCATACCATGACATCACTGCGAGTGGCAGTATTGTGCTTGCTATCAAATGCTGCATCTAAGGTGACGGACAGCAGCAGACATTGTGTAGATGACCAATGTCAGATATACTTATTGGAGCAGTCCTGCTAATAATGACAACTACTAACACAGCAGGGAGAGGTCATCTTGACACCTGCACCTCAGTACCATTAGACAATGGGGCTCACATATTATGCTTGCACATGCCACTGTTCCAAGTATAATGCCACTGTCCACAACCTGATATCAATGTATGCCTTTCAGGGCAGCAATGTGTGTGTGACACATGCTGTAGTTTGCATCCACCTGTGTGTCCCAGTTAACCAACTGTCTGTCACTTCCACACATGCATGATTTATATACTTCACATATATGGCAGTACTTCACGTACATGCATGCATGTGTATCACACAGCACAGATGCAGATATATAATTTACGGGCCACATACAGGTATCTGGTAGTAAACCTGTATGATGTGCATATATACTGACAGTTAAGATGTACACAGCTGTAAACCTGTGTGTTTACAATAGGAGGCCATTACAACGTGTTCTGTACATCTAAGTGTATGAGCATGCACACTGTGCTACTAAGTGTATGAGCGTACCCACTGCCACCTTGTGTAATTTGAGTCAGTGCATCCAAACAAACCCTTTGTTTCTAAGTGTATGAGCATGCCCAGTATAACCTTGTGTAGTTGTAGTCAGAGTGCATCCCAAACAGCCCTGTGCTACTAAGTGTATGAGCATGCTCACTGTCACCTTGTGTAATTGTAGTCAATGCATCCAAACAAGTCCTGTGATTCTACATGTATGAGCATGACCACTGTAACCCTGTATAGTGATAGTAGCTGTCCATTCTACAGATGGGCAAACTCCAGTTCAGAGCTTGTTGTGCTAAAACTATACCTCTCAGGCCTACCTGTGTCTTACCTGCAGATGATGTGTCTTGTTTGTGCATACAGGTTGTAATGGACTGCTACTTTAAACACACAGGTTTACAGCTATGTACATCTTAACTGTCAGTATCCCTGTTGATGTCCTCAAACTTAGAAGGGCATTCTGACTGCCTTGAAATGTGTAATCTCTTTGGTGTGTCTTGTAACTGCGTAGTACTGTAATAGTGATCTGTAGATAGGCAGGAGTTTTGATCCCACCACTGGCAACTGTGTGTGCGTGTGTCAGCAAATGGCTGAGTGTGGTTGTGTGTGTGTATTTGTGTCTGCATCCTGTCATGACAGTGGGTTTTACTGTTTTCCAAAGAGAAACCACCTTTAGCACTGGCCTTTATTCTTGTCATCTGCTAAACCAACCTTTTCCCCCCTCCCCACTGCAAGTAATCAGTCCTGTGATGTCACCCA
Source organism: Protopterus annectens (assembly GCF_019279795.1). NCBI lineage: Eukaryota > Metazoa > Chordata > Ceratodontiformes > Protopteridae > Protopterus > Protopterus annectens. The sequence continues at coordinate 1,468,330,573 of NC_056732.1, read as the reverse complement.
GCTCAGAAACAGAATCAGATTAAGTGTAATGGTATGGGTTCTGTGGCACATACCCCAACTGCATACCACTCTACTAGTTACCTTTACATAGGCAAGACTTGTAAGCACAATACTGGCAAGTGTGTGTGTGTTTGTGTGTGTGTGTGACTACCATGTAGCCAGGCATACACATGTGTTATGTCTTTTAATATGCTGCACACCATGGTAGTCATCTGTGGTGAGTGGAGTCTACAAAGTATTACATAGTTAGGAATGGAAAAGAATAGACAGTCAAGAATGATTACTGTTGGGTATGTTATTTTCCTGTGCCACTGTCGAACCGTGACACTGAAGTGGTCCCCGGGGTGTATGTCCATACCCATCATTCTCCCACCCAAACTCCACTATCCTCAGGGTATATTTCCTTAGCCATCATTCCCCACCCCAAACTCCACATACACAACAACCATCCCTTCTCTGGTGAACTGATTAAGATTTAAATGTTATAAAACAAGAGTTGCCACTGTTTTGTGTACACGTCAATTCCTTTGGAACCCTTTTGTGTCACAAAGGGTGTTCAGAGATGTTTATATATATGGCTATAGCTGTGTCTGTGTATATGCATATATATATATATATATATATATATATATATATATATATATATATATATATATATGTGTGTGTGTGTACACATCCCATAAGTGCATATATTTATTTAGCATTTAGTTATAACAGTTGTACATATGTAGACTTGTCTATGTTGTTTCACAGAGTACAGTACATTCAAGGGTACTGCACATATGTACACAAAGTGACTGTCCCATTTGTTTTCAGTACTGTGGAATACCTGCAGTAAAATGTGTATTATAAAAACCATGAAACATGTATACAACCCAGATGGCTTAATGGTAAGTCTAGTGACCTTGATGTGCATGGTCCAGGGTTTAAGACCTACAAGGGTTGTTGATAATGTCATTTAGGACTGAATAAGACAGTTGTAAGTGGCTGTAAATGTGTTTTTGCGACAGTAAGCAGTGGGTACACACAGGTAAAAGATGTACAACTCACAGTACACTTGAAATGCCCTTCTTTGACAATCCTGCTGATGTCACCCACCTAGACATACACCTCTGGGACTGCTGTAACCCAGTAATCTCTGTAGCATGTCTTGTAACTGCATAATGCTATAATGTGATAAACTAGTTTGGTAGGTGTTCTAATCCCAGACTTGCCAACTGTGTGTGTGTGTTTGTCTGCCTAAGAAAGGAACAATGCTTTTTAGAGTACGCACACTCCTTACAATTCATATACTCAGCTTTGGCAAGGGTGCTGATGTCACCCACCTAGAAATATACCTCTGGGACTGCTGTAACCCAGTAATCTCTGTAGTGCGTCCTGTAACTGCGTAATGCTATAGTGTGATAAACTAGTTTGGTAGGTGTTCTAATCCCAGACTTGCTAACTGTGTGTGTCTGTCTGTCTGTGAAAAGAATAATGCTTTTTAGAGTACGCACACTCCTTACAATTCACATGCTCAACTTTGGCAAGGGTGCTGATATCACCCACCGAGAAATACTCCTCTGGGACTACTGTAACCCAGTGATCTCTGTAGCACGTCGGGTAACTGCGTACTGCTGGAGTGTGATTTAGAACTGTGGTAGGGTTCCATCCACAACCATGGCAGTTTTGTGTGTGTTGCAATGTCTGTGTAGGGAGCAATGCATTATAGCCTACTCACTTACAGGACATTTACAATGCCCTACTTTGGTAATCCTGCTGATGTCATTTCTTGTCAAATACACCTCTGTAGAACAAGTTCCCTAGTAATCCTCATGGTGAGTCCTATAACATCGCCATGCAGCAGTGTGATATAGATCTTAGTCATGGGTTCCATACCCACATGTCAGTTGTGTGCGTGTCTTACTGTCTGTTTTGTGAGTAATGCATTTTGGGCTACTCACAGGAAACTTGAAATGCTCTACTTTGGTAAACCTGCTGATGTCATTCCTTGTGAAATATACCTTAGGGGAAGGGGTAGTCTAGTAATCTCTATAGTGTGTGCTCTGACTGCGTAATGCTGTAGTGTGATAAACTAGTTCAGTAGGAGTTAATTTCTAAGACATGGCAGGTGTGTGTGTTTGACAGTCAGAGCATGTGTGGAGGTGGCTGTGTGTGTCTAACCACTGGACTTGTTGAGGAGTGGGTTTTGTAGTTTTCCTATATGGTGGCCATTATATATGTCACAATGTCCACCTCACGAGGATTACAGATTTCAATCAGCCAAGAGACTGGGTTGGCAAGCCATACCCCTACATCTGATAAAAGGCCTGGTGAACAAAGTAAGCAACCCTACTATTACCCAGAATACGGTCTGAACCCATGTGTCATACACAAATACACTTGCCTAGAAAATCCCGCTATGTTGCTAATACCCTGCACATTGTTGACAGCTAGTAGGCATGGTGTGATTGCATTGGGCTGCAGAGGGCATGGCACTCTGTCCACCAGTACAATAGGCACATAATTGCAGACAATGCACCTTCACTATGTTTCCCACTGGACGCCTGCAACATATGTGGTGCCATCAAATGTGATCCACAAAGGACATACAATGCCTTACACACATACCCTGTATGGACAGATGCCACTGACACCAGGGAATACCTGTATAATACTATCAATGCAGGTGCAGGGTCAACCTGCTGTCTATTAGCAGGTCCTGCCACACCAGGCCAGGATTGGCACATCTGATGATAACAGTCTGTGTACACAACATGTGCCAGGCAAACCAGGTACACTTAAACATGTCACTGTACATTAATGTCAGAAGTGCACATGCCAGGCAATGTCCATGTCAAGGACTATCAAACACAGACATGGCATGCGTTGCAAAGCAATGGCCACACACAGTAGTAACCAGGATGACAGGGCGGTTAATGCACTGCTCATCTGTGTGGGACATTGCAGACATTACACCCCTGAACCACACTGTAGACCATTGTCAGGTGGCCTGATGCCAAGGATTACCCCTCACCCAGCCTTGTACAGCCATCTTGCACAGCCAAACACTACACACCCATGAAGCAATGCACACATGTATGTCAGTACTGGCACCTTGTGTCTGCATGTGGAGTATGATGTTCCCAACCACAGTCACACACAGTATAACTCCCATTGGCATATTGATGTCAGACACGTTCACATGCCCTAGCCCATAGAACCTCAGGATAACCCCTGTGGTGCATGTAATACTTTGCTTTACTGTAGTGTGGCAAACTAAGTAGTTAGGAAGTGTATTTGTGAGCCTGCCAAAGTGTGTCAATGTGTCTAAGTCCCTTAGAGAGTGTGGTTGTGTTGACAATGACATCTGTTCATGTGGGCAGCCATGTGTGCTACACCTAATGTATGTCTACTATATCTCTGTTGCAGATGTCGCTTACCAGCACACATATATGTTCTTACAGCACACAAACATGTCAGCTATGTGGCACATGGAGTAACTGCATGCACTTGTAATAGTAATGGCTAGTCAGTCAGGGATTTGAACCCCTGTACCGGTAGGTGTGTGACAGATTATGCTTAGGTTTTAGTCTCCCAACCCTTCTCTGATGTACTTTGCCTCTGTCTGTCCCTCCCACACACTCTCTGGTGGATGTGGAGATGTACACCTGCTCAGCAGCAGCTTGTGTTTTGTAAGTGATGGTCATGATCGGGTGATGGCCTCTGCACCTATTGCAGTCCTCCTCTAGCTGATTGCATGTGGAACAGCTGTGGTGACATTCCCATAGCCAATTGCATGGAAACACAGTACAATATCTAGGAACATCATGTTGGTGTTTGCCCATGACAGTCGCTGTGAGTGGAACCTGGATCTGGTGTTTGGTAAACAGCATCACAGATGAAATCTGGATATTACTCAAACAACATACACAGTGGAAAATAGCCTAAAGACAGGAGGGTGATGTGCTAGACATGACTACAGCATGTAAATGTAGGCATGCTTCATTCATACTACTGCCAATTTAACAAGTTGTGTGTGGTAATGGCTAGTCTGCATGTTTTAATAATTGACAAGACAGTGCTCTGTTTGTGAAGAAACCCCCATCTGTAGGGTCACCTGTGGACTGGTCAGTATGTGGAGCCATTTGTTTCTTGTGTTATTCACAGAACACACATCTGTGAACTGCAGAAGCATAGTGTGAGGACTGCAGTCAGTACACGGTGACAGTGATGACAGTTACTGCCATTGCATCCCTGATTGGACATACATCACATAAAACAGTGATATGACAGTCACTGTCTGAAGTTATCACAGTGACATGCCAATAATGGGCCACTGTTCATAGCTGCAGTCACAAGTCATCTACTCTTTGGACAGATGCCTTGCAGTATATATGCATGTGTTGTGCTCCCTCTGCAAATGTATGACATCTGTTGTCTTGGGTGGATGGTAATATCTATGCATGCTGTTATAAGTAATCCTGAATGCTGTTGACTATTACTAAGCCTTATCTGTGTTAAAACTGCAACATCATAGGCTGTATGGGATTGGAGGTCCCGGCGGAACCACCTGTCCCACTTCAGCTGGCCATGGCACCAGCACATCTGGGGCCCAGCCTTGGACCTCCACCTCTGTTGGCTCTGCACCACCTTCTGGTGGAACCACCACTGAGGATGGGGCTTGCCCCCCTGGGAGCAAGTCCAGACAGGAACTTGTCAGTCATCGTACAGTCCAAGCCATGGTGCGTAGGGGGCTCAGTAAGGGATTTCGAGGCCAGCTGTGCCAGCTCAATGGCAGAGTGTCACATTTAGTGGGTGAGCCTGCCTCTCCTAGACAGCCCACAGCACAGCCACCTTTGCGGCTGTGAAGGTGCAGTGGTGGCTGCCCATGGGTGGGGACCTATGTCCCTCTGTTTCCATTTGGGGGCTCATGGGCTTGTGACTGCCAAACACCCCTCCACATCCAAGATGTATCCACCCCATGTGTCATATACTGCCCCTGTATGCTGTCTTGTCTGTCATCCTACCCAACCTATCCTCCACAAGCATACCTACTCTCCTTCCCCAACATCCCACTCTCACTTTACGAAAATGGAAACAAAAGGCCAGTCTGTTCCCAGAACAACTTTTTCCCCATACATAGCGGTCCATTTCACACACGTATCCACTGGACACATGTAACCTTTTTAATTTGCATCACAACATACTACTGTTGTCCTCAACCCTCTCTCAGGCACACGATCCTGGTATGCACATGACTCATAAAGGTTCCAGGTACAGGTGATGCAGATGACCTCATTGTACACACGACACTACCGGTCCCTCCATGGTCACCCCATTTAACTTTTTAATGATGATGATGTTGCACACAGCACCTTGCAAGAGTATTGTTCTCACATAATGAGTGGACAGGAAATGTTTTGTTAATGTAAATAAAATGCTCAAAGTAATGTATTTGGGCAATGTACAAATGTTTGAGTGTATTAATGACACATGTCTGTCTGAGGGAGTCTTGATATTACATAGGACAACACCACTACATAATACAGGAGTTGCTGGTGGTTCCCTTTTCATTCTTTTTTAATGCTTTGTTGTCACATGGTATATCCTTGATATATCCTTATATATCAATATATATGTATGTATATTATATATATATATATATATATATATATATATCTGGACAAAAACACATGCACATACATCTACATAATGAAATACATTTCCTATACTGTTGAATGACTGTGCTGGATGCTATGTTTGTGATAACATCTGATGTCTGTATATCTGCCATGGCTTAGTGGTGAATCGCATTGGCTGTAGTGTGCAGGGTCCTGGTTTCAAGACTTGCAGAGGCCATTTATTTTGTTGCTGGGCAGAACAAGGGCCGTTGGATTCAGAGTGATTAAGGCACTTTTAAGCAGTTGTGAGCGGGTGTGCGTGGGTTTGCGCGACGGTAAGCAGTGGTTATTTTTGGTTACAGTTCCTTACACTCAGTTACCTTCTTGATTGCTTAACCTGTGTAGGCAGTGCTTACCCCTGCGCAAACAAGCTGAAACTCGCTCACTGCTGCTTAAAAGTGCTTACTCCTGCTTACCCCCGTGCTAATTTCTTTAAAAGAAAAGAAACAAGGGGTGATAGGAAAGTGGTGAAAAAGAGACACAAAGAGTGAAAGACAGTAGGCAAGGTACCTAGGGATGTACAGGAAGGGTGTAGGGAAGGTCCATAGCTGTCCATTTCTTCTACAGCAACGACTGTGCATATGCAATAAATTTGGCCCTACATTTGTACACTCACAACCCTGAGAGAGTGGTGAGGACAAAAATAGTATGTTGTGATGCCAATTAGAAACATTTACATGTGTCCAGTGGACATGTGTGCAAAATGGACAGCTATTTAGGGGGCGTGCTTTTTTGCGGGAACAGATTGCCCTTTTTTTCTTTTATGTTTATGTGAGAGTGGGATGTTGGGGAATGGGAGTAGGTATGATCGGGGAGGATAGGTTGGGTAGGATGACAGACAAGACAAACAAGACATGTACAGGGGTGGTACATGGCATGTGGTGGGGAAACACTTTGGATGGGAGGAGTGTTTGGAAGTCGCAAGCCCATGAGCCCACAAATGGATACAGTGGGACTGAGGTCCCCACCTATGGGCAGTCACCACTGCACCTTCACAGCCCAGAAGGTGGCTGTGCTGGGGGCTGTCTAGGAGGGGCAGGCTCACCCTCTAGCTGCACCACCTGGCCCTCAAGCTGGCATAGGTGGTCTCGAATCTCCCTGTCGATCTCCCTACTCACCACTTCCCGGACCGTACCACTGGTGACAGGTTCCTGTCCGCTCCTACTCCCGGGGGGGGCAAGTCCCATCCCCTGTGGCAGTTCCACCTGAAGGTGGTGCAGGGCCAATGGACTAGGAGGTCCCAGGCTGGGCCCCAGATGTGCTGGTATCCGGTGCCATGGCCAGCTGAGGTGGGACTGGTGGGTCCGCTGGGATCGCCTTCCCATACAAGCTATGTTGTAGTATGTTTAAGGTAGATATGGGTTAGTAATAGTCAACAGCATTCATGATTAGTTATATCAGCATGCATAGATATTCCCATTACCCAAGGCACCAGATATAAAATAGTTGCAGAGCAGGCAGAACACATGCATATAGCGGTAAACAGTGGCCATTACAACAATGTGCAGGTTTCATTGATGGCAACAGGACACCAATATGAGAGTATTTTAATATGGCACATGCATAGAAACAGATGTGAATATTTATAAACCAATAGGGCATATGTCCCAAGAAAGGTTAGGAGTGTAGACATTCCAAATGAGTTGTGTAAATCAGTTATTTTTCACATATGGTAGGGGTGAGAGAGAGAGAGAATGAGTTCAATTAACAACTAATAAATCCTTGTAGTTTTCACAACATTCGTAGTCACTGCAGCGGTCTGTCCCTTACCTGTATTATTACACTACCCAATGGTGTTATATTGTACAATGGTATGTTTGTAGATTAGTATGCACGGGACCCGTGTCTTATGTACAGGCTTGACAAGATGCAGGTGTTAAAGCAACATGTTTTGAGACTGCTATCATACACTTTGGGTGAGATGCTGGGATGACAGGTATGTTTGCATGTACATTCTCTGACTATATACAAGTCTGACTATCAGTTATATATCATTAACAGCTGCCTACATTTCTTGGATCATCACACTATTTTGTCAGGGGAACAGGGCAAAAGGCAGGTGATGTGGACCATTTATCAGGACATACTGAGCAGATTGGAACAGTTGAAAGATATGAATATGCATACCACTTTCTATTTGAGCATTCTAGCAAAATCTGTACAGTTGTTAAGTGTATACATGCATACAGCTTTCTCTGTGAGCATTCTAACAAACTGTGTGCAGTTGTGTGGAATGATTATGCATACAACTTACTGGTGCTCCTGGGATCTAAAGCCCTGCTGTGTGTGACAAAAGCATTACAGTTAAGATCACTGTGCACTATGCTATCAGGCAATTGTTGTGAGGCTTTGCAATGTATTTTGTCTAATATGACTGACCTGTTTGCACTTCCATCATTGTTATACAGCACTTTATACATATTTTATGTGCATACCACAGTGTGGGTAACACTGCTTACTACAACAGTACTATTTAATAACTGCAACAGTACAACAACATATGACTGCAGAGTAAACAGAAGCAATACAGGGGTTGCACCTTTATTTGCAGCATATTACACAATTCTGTATACTGGTACAACACTTTCTGAGACTCTTACATTTATTTGTTATGACAGTACATGCAGGCTATTTACTAACCTGCCTCTTGACGCATCCTTTGCAGCCTAGCATCATAGGCTTGCTGGTTCACAGCACGCTCATCTGCAGCTGTCAGAGAAGTACATTGATATTTAACATACCTATCCATAGTATACACAAGCTAGGCAATTATTAACTACATAGTGGAAGGAGTACTTACTCAGTTCTGGGGCATTCTGCATCTGCCTTGCTTCCTGGATCCACTGTTCCAGGACATCCCCCCTTTGCCGCTTCAGGTCTGCATGGTGGTGCCTGACCTGCTCACCAGTCCGTGGGATACCTGTGGCACTAGTGAGGTCATGGTTGAGACTGTCCCAGGCCTCTGTTTTGTACTGCGAGCCCTGGTACTGGCCCTGCAGTAGTCTCCTGTCATGGTGCTTTACCAGGAGCCATACCATGAAGTTGGACTCCTGGATGCCCCAGCGCTACGATCTAAAGCAAGTGCCTTCTCCCACTCCAGCCATTCTGCTTGCAGGGGGATGCTACAACCAGTTATGAGCTGTATTCCCACCTCTTTGGTTTAAGTAGGGCTGGATTCCTGCACTTTTCCCTAATTGGCCATTTTCGAAAAGGCTAAGCTATGTCTTATTCATTACAGGTTATATATGTGTCTGGTATCCATCATTCATGTGTGCATACACTGTATGGGGTCCTGGGGACTTCATAACTTTATTACAGTGACACCTCAACTCTATGTTTACTGCAGTACTCCAGTTCACATATTTATGGTCTGTGGCGGGTTATAGAACATTACACTGTACATTGATTCAGTTCATATGTTTGATTTGATTTCCCTGTGGTGAGGATTAGTTTGCTGATACCTTCTTTACATGTATTGCTATCATGGCGTAGTGGTTAACTACTGTGGCGGTGATGTACAGAGTCCTGAGTTCTAGCCTTGCAGAGACTGTTTATTTTGTTGCTGGCCAGAACACGAGCTGTTGGATACAGAGTGATTAAGGCACTTTAAGGCAGTTGTGAGTGGGTGTGCGTGGGTTTTCTCGGAGCTAAGCAATGTTTACCTCCGGTTTCAGTTTCTTTCACTCAGCCTCTACATTGCTTCACCAGTGTGGTACTCGCATACCGGTGGCCAAACAGGCTTACACTCGCTTGCTCCCACACTTGCAAATGCACTGCATTTGGTGTTTGCATCAGACACTCACACCCCTAGGTGGGGGTGACGACTACAATAATACCTTGTGATGCCTATTACATCGGCTTACATGCCTACAGTGGGGTGTTGCGACCATGTGTTCATAGGTGCTATGTAGTGGGTTATGTAATGACACATATGGTCATATCGTACTTAGCCATTTAAACTGGACTGTGCTGCGGTGGGACACATATCGGGAATGGCTGCTCATTAGGCGTAAGCATGCTGGTCAACTGTACAGAATCTGCGGCCTGTCCAGGGTTTGCTTCATACTATTGGTGTGTTCCTCTTACAATCTGCACCTGTCTGACAAATACCTGGGAACTGACACCATTAAATACAGACAAGCAATTGGGTTTAGGACCCCACATCCTTCAGCCGAGTCATGCTAATGCATACCTATTATTCTGTCAGCTTTCTAAGGTTGTAAGTGGAATATGTGCTTTCTGTCCTTATTTGTTCCCCCAACGGTTTATGTTCTGTACAGTGATTTTGCTCTTAGGGGTTGAGAGGTATGGGTGTAAGCTCTGCCCATTTTGGAATATTACTTACATCCCGGGGGTGGTCCTAATACAACTGCGCCAGCCAACACCTGCACGCCTAGGCCCATAATTGCATATCCATAGTTCCCCCACCTGCCCCTCCTCTACAGCACTCATCCTTACTGTGGGTGCAGGTGGGGTCTAACCATACCACTACACAATGCCCACTCTCCACATGTCAGGACCCATGTCATACGTTGTGTCGACCCATGGGTTATCAGGCTTGAACAACCTACTGGTCCGTGTACGTATACAGCCTGGTTTGATGAATCATTACAGGGACTGACTCCGATGATCATTAATTTTTGGGGTGTCCCACAAGGGACATTGATCTCTTTCTTTCAAGATTAGACTTGGTAGGTCTCTCCCACTGGTAGTATCCTGCCTGTGGTCTGGGAAGCAGGGGTGTGTTTACTTGTATCATGTGTTTGTATGTTTCACCTGTCTAGGTGGGGGTGATTGATGCTACGTGTTACACGTTTGTTGATTGGACCCCTCACCCCCATTTGCATGGCCTGTGAACATATGTAATTCATAACTGCGGTATCATATCCTAGCTATTTACATGTGTATATTTAAACACACACACACACACACACACACACACACACACACACACACACACACACACACACACACACACACACACACATACACACATATATATATATATATATATATATATATATATATACATATATATATATATATATATATATATATATATATATCTACATTACTATATACAGATATATCTGTGTATGAATGCATACATGTATATATTTATATATTGCTGTCTATGTATATCTCAAACCTATGGGTGTATGGGTGTCTGCATATGTATATATCTATATGTGGGAATTTATATGTATTCTGTCTGTGTATGTATACATTTGCACTATGGAGAGGATGAAGTATATCTCCATGTAGCTATGGGTGGATATACACACACATTCCTCTACATATATACATCTACATCTGGTTATTCCGTTCTCTGCCATGTAGATTAGACTTTGCTGCAGTGGGACTCGTAGCAGGTATGGCTGCTCGTTGGGTGATGCCTCTGCCCAATGAATACTTTTGCTCACATCCCTGGGCTGTCCGGATAGACCCACATCAGCTAACACCTGCTCACCTAGACCCATAACTAGCTACTCATAGTTCCCCCACCTGCACCTCCTCTACAGTACCCATCGTTACTCTAGGTGCAGGTTGGGTCTGAACACACCACTACACTCTGCCCACTCTCCACTTCACGGGACCCATGTCGTACATTGTCTCGACCCATGGGTCATCAGGCTTTCCCAACCTTGTATTCTGGGTATGTACACACCCCAGCCAGAATGGTCATTGTATTGGCTTCCTTTGTTTATATGTCAATTTTTGGGGCGTCCCACAAGGGACGCTCCTGTCTGTTCCAAGATTACATTACACGGGTGCACTCTGTCCCCCCCCCCCCGGTTGTATCCTGCCTGTGGTCTGGGGAGCAGTGGACTATTTACATTTTTTGTGGGTTTGTGTATATGTTTCTTCTGTCCTGCTGGGGGGGAGAGGTCATGCTACGTGTTACATGTTTCTTGTTTGGGCCCCTCACTTCCATTGGCATAGCCTGTGAACATATGTCATTCTTGTGTGCTGTCTCCTATCATAGCTGTATATCTGTGTATATCTATGCACACACACACACACACACACACACACACACACACACACACACACACGTGCACGCATGCACACACACACGTATATATATATATATATATATATATATATATATATATATATATATATATATATATATATATATATATATATATATATATATATATATATCTGTAAGGCAATGCATACCCCTGCGCAAACTCACTTAAACATTTAAACATGCATACTGGTGCTTATATATGCTTTCTACTGCTTATTTATGCTTAAACCTGCTTACTAGTGCCTTATTCATTATGACACTGACACTTCACTTCAGTTCACTTTTAACTGTTATTATGCAGGTTATACAGCAGACAGATGTCAAAATATGTTCATATACAGATTACCAATGGAAAATGGTATGTGCTGCAGTGGGATTTGGAACGGGAATATCTGTTCATTAGGTGGATGCTCTAACCACTACACTATTACTATGCTGCTTCAATTGCATATATACCCATATACCCATGGATCCTAGTTCCCCAAACACCCACCCCAACAATTCACTGACACAGTAGTCATCCATTCTCCAGATGGATACAAGGTGCATCCACACCACTACATATTGGCCACTCCCTACTCCTGTAGACACATCCCATGGGCTGACTCACTCCACATATCCTCAGACATCCCAAATTTTTAGTCCGCAAACATTGGTGAAATGAGTGACCAATAGGACACTATTCACAATTTTTGGGTTGTCCCACCTGGGACACACATGTCTTTATTTCAAGATTAGACTCTATACTTCATTACATCATTACTCCCATTAAAATGACACTACAGTAAATTAATAACTATGACTATGTGGTAACGCACACATTACACATGAGTGCTAATAATGTACGGGTTCGGTGAAATTATATTACAAATAGGACAGGTTTAGTGATTGGCGTTGCCGTAGCAAGCAGATCACAGGAATTATTCCATGAGTGAGAAAAGCAGTATATATACAATTAAAGAATTTAAATTGGGCATCTAATGAAGTCCAAGGAATGTGGACGAAAACGCAAGGTGGAATATAAGGCGTTTATGTGTTTTTTTGTCAACTATCGTTTGGAATAAATTAAAAATCCTCAAAGTTTGGCAAGTTCATTTTTTTCATCTCCACACTACCTGCACTCTTGTTTTTATATTACAAATAGGACAGGTTTAGTGATTGGCGTTGCCGTAGCAGGCAGATCACAGGAATGATTCCATGAGTGAGAAAGTCCTCACATTTTATTTTTTGAGAACAGCACTGACTTCGGACAAAGTACACACTTCTGCATTTTTGCAGATTCGTCCCTTCCCTCTTATGCATAACTTATTATTCTATCTATTGTTGAGGTTTGTAGGGGCACTTTCATGTTATTTATGTCTGCAAAAGGAATGAATGCGTTACAGGGACTGTACTTCTACATATAGATGTATGCATGTGTGTATGCATATATACTTATAACGAACTTGTTGACCTCCATGAGGTGGTCCAATTAGAACCACTCCATCCAACCCTGACATGCCTAGATCCATAATTTCATACCCATGGTTCCTCCACCCCACTCGAGTTCAACATACATGCAAACCATCCATTCTCCGGTTACTATCGCAGCCATGACACACTTCCACACATTGCTCTCTCCTCAGCTTTAGGGACCCTACACATATGTTGTCCCAACCCATGTATCATCAGGCTCTCCCACCATTTAGTCCTTGAACATACCTGCCCTTGCTTGTGTAATGGTTGGAGGTCCAACCATCCTAGCAATTTTTGGGTAGTCCCACCAGGGACTACCCAGTGATTGTTTGTAAAGTAGACTTAGCAGATCAACAATGTTACTCCCATTGGTAGTATCCTGCCTGTGGTATGAGTAGCAGTGCTTTGCTCACCTCTGCCCAGCTTGATATGACATATGCTGACACCACTAAATAATACTGAAGTTGCTGTTGATTCCCTTCTCATTCTTTTTGTATGCTTTATTGTTACAACATTCATTCCACATCTACATAATTAAATACATTTCCTATGCTGGGCACTGCTTACATCCGCACAAACGCACTCAGACTTGCTTACTGGTACTTATATATGTTTACTACTGCTTATTTGTGCTTACACCTGCTTACTAGTGCCTTATTCATTACACTACCACTTTGATTGAATGACATTAGTTAAACATTTTATGCAGTACTCCAGTTCACATTTACATGTTATTATGTAGGTTATACAGCAAAACGATGTATAAATATGTTCATATACACATTCCACATGGAAAATGACATGTGCTATAGTGGGACTTGAACCATAAATGCCTGTTTGTTAGGTGGATGCTCTAACCACTACACTATTGATGCTAATGTTGATTTTACATGTTTTTTTCTATTTGGATGATTTTGATGTGTAAGCTATGCTAAGCAGGGTGCAGTGACACGCAAACACGCTGCACTTAGCTTACACTTTCAGTAATGAAGCAATACAAATGTAAAATAGGGACACGGGGAATCTAATTGTGATAGTTCTAGGGACGGGGCTCAACATTCCACCGCGTGCTTGTGTGTTTACTACTTTGATTTTATTTCAGCGTCCGTGGACACTTTTGTATGCTTAGCATACATTTCAGTATCCACGGACACTGACTTAATTGCTTGCTATTACAGGCGGGCTCTAATAGTAAGCATAGTAGGTTGTGCAAATGTGGGGGCATGTTTAAGCCTCCGTAGAGCACTTAAACCCGCCCCCAGCACTCGCACACATTTCCTGTGCATGTCGAGGGTGTGGCAGCACACCCTCATAAATATTCATATGGTGCTGCTGCACCATCTTTAAGGAGGACACTCGGTGCAAGGCTAAAACTATCCTTGTGCTGAGCTTCATGAATCCCGGGAATTGTTTATTTATTTATTTATTTGATATTTGTTAACTGGATTAGTTGAGCTGAGCCTTATAACCCGTTTTCAGTGGAAACCAGAAGAGAAAAGCTCCAGCTTACAGAGATGATAAAATATTCACATGAAAGTATTAAAAAAATAGTACAAAAATGCAAAAATTATAACATGCAATGCTGAAATAACATAGTTTCAATAGACTAACGTGATAGTATGTAAGTGTATATGCACTGAATTTTTGTATCTATAGAGCGTTTCTCCCTGGAACTATGCTGAAATGGGCATTGTGCCCAGATTGACTTTCCTGGTAACTAAATGTCAAATAGAATAAATAAAAATGCTTAAATTTCAAACACTACCTATGAAAAGTTACTTTACAAGCATGTATTTGGTGATGAACTGCTGATACAAATAGAAATACAACAGTGACACAGACATATTAAACTCAATGGGTATACAGTAGCATAGAAGTTACAACAATGGGCCAGATTCAATAAAGCCTACACTAAGTACACATGATATGTATTCAATAAAATCTTTATCACATTTTTTGTGCTTTATAGTCACTTAGAAATATTATAATACACTTTGTGATAACCTTTATGAATCCTTGTCAATATTTGACATTGCAAGAATATCAGTAGGAAAATTAAAATTAGGAGGAAGAAGGTGTGGGATATGTCTGTGTTGCCTGTTGACTCAGAACAGTGTATACTTAGTGTGAACTTAGTGTAGGCCTTATTGAATCTGGCCCAAAGGTTTTGACTGAAATTGCAAACAGGTACATTACATGAGATGTCTACTTAATTTAGTGAACATCTTTGAGAAAGTCACTAATGCTGTAGATGGTGCACATGCAGTCTGATACAGTAGCTGGGTGTGGGCAAGGCCTTTGACACTATTCCACATATTAGCATTATCAGTAAGCTTAAAGGCTAGATGGCCAATGTTTATAAGCTAAATGTTGTTCACTGAACATCTGATATCCACTCCTACAGCAAGAGCTAAACCATACAAATCAGTGGTGTGTTACAAACAGGCTTAAATTAAATGCAAAGAAATGTAGCATTGTCACATTTGGTAAACAAATCCCAGCAACAGCTTATACTATAGTCATCACTTAAAGACAATAGTCAGGCTGTCCTTCCATCTAACCCATTTAGTAATTAAAGGAAATTTTATCTAAGTCAAAAGAAGTTATAAATCCTCTGTAGTCTGCCATGATCTGGCAAATTATATAGCAATAACCCACGCCTGGGTGTGGGTAATGCTAAATTTACCCACGGTTGGCGTGGTTTGGTCCCGAGGGCAAACAAACAAAGCCAACCGTGGGTAAATTTAGCATTACCCACACCCAGAAGTGGGTTATTGCTATTATACCATGACATTATTTAAGAAAAGAAACTATTACTTTTCTTAAATAATGGCATAGTATAATGCCTGTTTGCTGCCCTTCCGCAGATGTCTGGCATCCGCGGCAGTTCTGATGTACTGCACGCCTGCGCAGTACATCAGAGCTGTGGGCAAAAGCAATGGAGAAAGCAAGATCTCCGTTGCTTTTTTTTAGTGTTTCGCTATGTTAAATGAGATCTTGCTTTCTCCGTTGCTTTTTTTTAAAACACTGTCTCGCTATGTTAAATGGGTTTAACATAGCGTGACAGCTTTAAAATAAGCAACGGAGATCTCCGTTGCTTATTTTAAAGCTGTCTCGCTATGTTAAACCCATTTAACATAGCGAGACAGTGTTTTAAAAAAACGAGTTATACTAATGGAAAAAAGTCCGGGCGACCGGACCTTTTTCCATTAGTATAACTCAATTTACAACGGGCACGCTGGCCAATCAGCGTGCACGTTTTGGGGGGGTCATGGTATAATAGAATGTAATCCACTGTTTAGTATGTCTCTATCAACTACCAAGACAGGTTTGAATGAAGCTTTCTTTCTGTACTCTGTGGTTTATGTCTAGTCTTATGTGTTGTTAAAGACCCGACCTTCTTCTACTGCTCTACAAAACAAACTGCTTCACAAAGACTTGAATGTCCGTCACCAAATAAACAAGACAAGGTTATTACTCAGAATGTATCCAATGTCTAGAATAATCTTCATTTACAACCAAAATAGAGTGATACATTCATGGTGTTTAAGGCAAATCTAGAAGATTGGATGGGTGTCTGAAAATTCATTCTAGGCCTAACTTAATTTGGCCTCACGCAAGCAGAAGGTGCTCTGTGAGAGTAGGTATTTGTAAATTCTATGACACTATGAATCTATGACAGCCACACAGACAGATTATATACTTAATTTTTACAAGTCAGTTTTCTTGTCTTTCTTTCTAGATCATTATTTTCTCCACACCCGTAAGTGTAATTTATACTGAAGTTGTTCTTTTCCTCTCCTTTAATCCTTAAACCCTGCTTGCATTCCCAGTCATTTCAGTGGTTATTTTTGTGATTTAATTCTTCTATTTCCCATGCCATGCCTTTTGCTTTCTTTGCTTCTCTTTCATTGTCTTTTTTCACCTCCATCTCAGCAGTACTTGTACATTTATTTTATTTTCCACTTTTACAATGACCCCCATTATACATATTTGCTAACATACCTTGAATCAGTTAGGGTGCTCCCCAACCTCCAACATCATTCTGCAATGCTCTCATTTTCTCTCCTTTTCTTTGGCTATTCTCACTCTCTTCTCCCTCACTGAATAAAGTAATATAGAAGTTTTGAAGTCCTGTGCATTGTGGGTTTTAAACTGATATTTTGACTTGACTGTAGACTTTCTTCACTTTGACTAGTTAGTAGCATCTGTGCTATTTATCGTTGGTAGATACATTTTAAATCTGTGTGTGTAAGGCTTTGATTCTCTCATCAGCTTTAGCCAGTGAAGGCAGCCTGAGATGTTACTTCACTGTATTATAATTGCTTGATTTCCTTAAATATAAAACAAATATATTTCAGCACAGCTGAAAATGGATTTTTCTTATTTTTTGCAACAAGTTAAGCTTTGACTTGTTGTTGTTGCCTCAGCCAGAAAAGCCTGTGCTGTAGCCCATGTAATCCTAAAGGGCATGTTTAGTCATTCTATTGAGATCAGCGTACTACTTTATACCTTGGTCACTGATGTGTGGTTATGCTTTTTTATTGCATTTAAAGATTGAGATTATATTATTTCAGGGATTTTTCTTTTCCTTAAAACACAGTGATTGTAGAGTTACTATGTATTAATGCTATCAGTATGCAGGACATAGCTTCCTATTCTGTCTGCCACATGGGGGTTTCTTTCCCTACAAAATGCTTTTTCCCCCTTCATTTTTGGAATGTTAAATGTATTTCCTTTTTGACCATTGTGCTTTTTTTGTGATCACAGTTTGCAGTGTCACTCACGAAAGAGTCATACTGTTGTCTTTCTTATTAATTATGACTAACGCTGACTCATCAACATGGATTTATATTATTGCACAGTTAGTGTCTACTGCTGAACCAGATGTCTTATTCCTTGATCGTGTAATGCTTCATTGCTTCACAAGCCCACTGATATTGTTATCATTCTTTTTACTATATTCTAAATACTATTTCTTTCCTCCAATTTCATAAATCGACAGTGGGTGGTTCATAGGCTCAGGTCATTGCCTTTGGGTTCTATGGGATTTGTCTCAGTAGACTAGGTCCATCTTGTGAATTTTCCCACAGTATAGAGTACTCTGTCCAGGGGTCTGTAGTGTATCCTGTTAAAATAGCAAACAACAGACTATGTGCAACTGTATTCATACTTAATGTGCTATTTATTAATACAACCAACCAAACATTACTGTCAAGATATTGACATCTTCTTTATAACATGGATTACTGACAAATTCACTGCACTTCCTCAAACATCTTTTAGTTCATAGTCAAGAGTCCAGTTAGACAGTTGATTTTATACAGTCTATGTTTATAGATTATTTCTTCCGATAAATCCTCCTGAAACATTATTGGCATATCTGTGGCTTTACTGTGGACCACACCAGTTGAGAATATTGTTGGCCTCACCAGTTTTCTGTTTCCTTATCAGTTTCTGAGAAGGCCAGGATGAAGTCTTGTGACATGATAGCCATTTCGCTTTTTGCACTGTCAGCCATTTTTCTTTGTTACATAAGGTCTGACAGTTGAGTCTTTGTATGTATCTATCTTCTACTGCTATTTCAGAAAGTCTCTATTATCATAGCTATCTGTTACCAACATTTTCTAAGCCTACAGTATATATTTGCTGTCATGCAAACATATTTTCCTAGGCTGGTCACACTTGTTTGCTATGTGTTTCTTTCTTCATAATTTGGAGGCTTTGTAGCAAATATTGTTTCTAAAACTACCACATTGTTATTATGAGGGAAAATAACTTTATTTTTATATAATATCTGTCAATTCCCCCTTTTTATTTAAAAAAAATCAAAAATTAGATTTTTTGCAACAAAAGTATTCAAAGCATTTTGTATAAGAAAAACAGTCTTCGTTGTTTACGTGGTTT
Source organism: Protopterus annectens (assembly GCF_019279795.1). Lineage (NCBI taxonomy): Eukaryota > Metazoa > Chordata > Ceratodontiformes > Protopteridae > Protopterus > Protopterus annectens. Next base: position 1,468,311,511 of record NC_056732.1, on the reverse strand, counting down.
TCATCAGTAGTTACATTATTTAAAATAGAAACCTGATTAACAGTTTTACTGATACAGATTTTAATGTACATACATGTTATCATAAGCAGAAAAATGATTGATATAAATGCATTTAAGGCTATGAGGATGGTTCCCCACCATCCAGAAAAATAATTGTTTTAACCAATCACTCCATTCACTGTTCCAGGGTTTTCTGGATTTTACAGATACTTTGTCTATTCTATTTATATGTTCCCATATGGATTCTGACTTATTTGGAATATATGTACAACATTCAGCTTCTACCAGACACATACACCTATCCACCCCCACATGACGCAAGCACAAAATCAAGTGCCATTCAGGTCTGCAACATAACTGTTCATATTGCTATAATTTCTTCTGTAATGTCAGTTATTGCTCCATAAGCGGCATTAGCCAGATGTTCTAGCAGCTTAGCTACTTTTCTTAATTTCCATATTGCTTTAGGTGCTCCATACCAAGGGAGAATATCTGCTCCTGATATCACTCATCCCCTAGATCTAATCCATCAAAATCTAAATTTTGATTTTACCTCTTCCTATAATTTCTTATTAGAGCTTTTAGTAATGCCTCAGTGATCCTCATTAATGGTAATACATACCCTACATTACATGTTATTGTGCAATTATATGGTAACCACTTGAATGCATTTCTCCCACATATGTTATATTCACCATCAGATAGTGCACCTAAGGGTTCCTTGTCTGTGTTATCAGTGATGTTATTTGCAAAATGCCATATAGGTTTATCTTTTCCTGTACTCACCTATTACTTTAAACATTAAGTATTGTGTCTCCATCTTCTTGTCCGTGTTGCTTGCTATTCTGTTTAGAATTTCATTTGCCATTGCATGGTTGTCTGTTTTGCTTGCATTTTTTAACTTTCCTCCACATAATTTCCATGCCATAATATTCCAAGTCCTGCATTGTTTCAGCAATGTTATGTTACATCTGCTATTGTCTACTGGGATTGACCCCGTCTGGCTTATACGTATACAATCATTTTTGAGTTCTTCTAACTGTAGCGTAGGAGCTACCTACCCTTAACTACTCTGCATGGTTTAGTTCTGTTTAAAATTTGCATTGTCTCATTTTCTGATAATCGTTCTACATTGAGCCCTGTCTTATCACCTGCCATAGGTATTCTTGCACATATCCAACAGTTTGTCTTATTAAAAGAAGCTGCATACATTTTTTGTATTGTTATAAAAACATTAAAAGTCTGGTGTCCATTTATTCATACTGACATCTGTTTTCCCCACCAGAAATACATTACTCATTTGCACATATATTATTAACATCAAAAACAGAAAACTCAGTTTTTAAACATGTCTTCTCACTTTTTGTTATCTATTTTCCCTCTGTTCCTATTCTGAAAAACAGACAAGAACTCATTTATCCGCTTTTCATTGCTTTCCCTGTTTTATTACTTTGTACTGATCCATTTCCTTAGGCTTTTTTACATTTTTTAATTTTAGGACCAAAGGCCCAGTTATTTCTTTACTTCAAAAGGTCCTTGCCTGTTACTATCCCATGGACCAGTTTTACTGAATTTTTGGCCATGACTTTACATCTAATTTGAATGTTTTCTTTTTCTTCTGACAATACTGGAAACTTTTTCCATAAATGGATTGCTTGCTCTCTAGCTATGTCTTGGCATATTTCTTGCATGTCTTTCATACATTGTTGTTGATTTGCTGCCTCCAGCAGTGACCTCTCACTCCAGGTTTTCGGATCAAAAGGGAACTGGAGGGCATTTTCTTACCTGCTATCACTTTAAATGGGGATATGCCCATTTTACTAGTGGGTGTTGATCTGATTCCCATCAGAATGTTAGGTAAATGTTTTCCCAATCGTTTCCTTTTTCAATGCACGTATTGTTAGCCTGTCCTTTAAAGTTCTGTTCATTCTTGATACTATCTCATTTGATTGTGGATGATCTTTGTTGAATTCCTAACATGTCACATAATTCTTTCATCATTTTAATGAGAAATTGTGGTTTGTTGTCTGATTCTATCACCATGGGCCACCCCCAGTGACAAAAAACGTTTTTCCAAAGTACTTCTGCTATTACTTTGGCTGCCATTCCTTTGGTCAGAATTGCTTTCATCTATTTTGAAAATACATCTATTACTACCAGCAAATGTGATATCCACCTTTTGCCAGAGAAGTGGCCCTGTGTAGTCTACTTGTATAGCATACCATGGCCCATCTGCCATGGGGACACTGTGCAACTGTGGCTTTTTACATTTTGTATTTGTCTGGAGACATATCAGATATTCATCCTGCACAACTTTACACAATTGTTTCAGATTTGGATTCCAATACTTTTGCTTTATGACTGGCCATAACATTTCCATCCCTATATGTCCCAAAATTCGGTGGTTAAATCTCACTAGCTGTTTTGCTAGTTGATATGGAATGTAAGTTAATCATAGTCCTTTTTGTGTAGGAAAAATGTAGAAATGCCTGTCTACCCCATTGCCCTCTAACTCACGCTGCTCGAATTCTTCTGGTATTGCCTTCTCCTTTTGGAGCTTTTCCAAATCTACATCTCATTGTTCCCCCTTGTTTAGGGACCGTACTTCAGAGAACTGGAGTTCCCCTTCAGTTTCTTCAGGGTATAAAGGTTCTCCCTTTTCAGCGGCTTCCTTTGCTTTGCATCAGCTAAAGCATTTCCTCTTGCATCCTCATTGTTTATCTTTTAGTGGGCTGTCAGTTTTAAAGTACTAAATTGTCCCTGCATCTGATACATTTGTATCAGTTTCCATATAGCCCATAAGATGGGATGCTTTAAAGGTTTTCCTGCACTATCAACAAACCCTCTCCATGCCCATGTTGCCAAATTCTTAATGAGTTTATCACATAGGCACTGTCGCTGTAAATGTTTACTGGATGGAAATGCTGCAAAACATATTTGACAGCTTCCAGTTCTGCCCTCTGTGCTGACATTTATCCTGGTAGTTTGAGCAGAAGTGGTTTGGCTCCCTTTTTTACTGTCACTATTGCAAATTCAGTGTAATATTTCCTGTCCTTCCAGAATTGGGTTGGGAAGGGCGGCTTAGGGTTGGGAAGGGTGGCTTAATGGTTAAGGTGTTTGCCTTACAAACACAAGGTACAGGGTTTGAGTCTCACAAGGGATAATTGGCTAAGCTTAAAATGGCTCACAAGGGCAGTTAGCTTAGTACTAGTCTATGTCTATGTCTATACGCAATCAGAAAGTGGTGGTCATGATCTGCTTTTAATGGTGACTTATCTGGCTTTTCCAGATCTGCCATGCAATCATGTGGCTTTCCTTCATATCCAATAAAATTGGATAGGTAATACTTGTCCCCTGTTTCTATGTGTACGCCTCTTTTACTGAATGTAGCCAGCCATTTTGAAAAAAAACTGTTTGACTAACTCCCTCAGTGATTTTGCTCATCTCACTGTTATTTAACAGAGTTTTTTTTGTCTGATGCGGATTTTGTACTATGACCCCTGAAAACATTGTTAAGTATTCTGTCTGTTTTATTCCCCAATAAATGGCCAAAAGTTACTGAATGCAGGGTTAATAGCCTTTTTTCCACTGGAGTCATTTTTCAACTGTAAAAGTTGATTGGTCCCAACTGTGTATTCTTAGAGATATCCCATGAGACCATGATTATAACAGCACTAATGAAAGTGTCTCTTTTCCTGGTGCTGCTTGTAAAATAAAAGGTAGTTTATTGTTGGGAGCTATTAATTCTGTTGCCTATGCTAACTTATGGTTTATCATCTTTAGTGCCTTTTTCAATGCGACTTTACTTTAGAGTCACTTCATAGTTTTGTTCTGACAGCTTTTTATAGAGGGGAAATGTAGCCGCTCCATAATCCTCTATAAATTCCCTATTGTAGTTCATAATTCCCATGAATTTATGTAATTTTGGAATTGTCAAAGGTTTTTGCAGCTCCAGAATTCCTCATACCCTTTCTTTACACGGAGTCCTCCCTGTTGGGCTGATAATTGTACCTAGAAATTTAACTTCTTGTGACATAAACAGGATTTTGTCTTTGTTTACTTTAAACCTTGCCTCTTGCAGAACCTTTTTTAATTGTTCATAGGTTCATAGGTGTGTACTAGGCTAATGGCCCTGGGGCTTTTACAAGCCTAGCCATATGATTACCCTGGCATAGTGCCACCTGACCTTAGTTCCCAGTGCCTCTGTCGAGCAGAGCCACTGGAGTTATCCCTGGAGTGAATTTTCTGTTTCCCATCCACTCATTAAGATTTCTCTTGAAGAGAGTCAGCAAGGTGCTCTGCTTGACATGTATGGGAAGTCTGTTCCATAGCATGAGCAGTCTCTGGGTTATGAACCTGTCCCTCCAGCATGTCCTGTTAATTGTGGTAATGGAGCATGTGGTGCAGAGCGATTGGGATTTCTTTAGCTGTAGCATTTCTAGCAGAGCTGGGTCAGGGTTGGAGTTTTTTGACTCTGTCCATATAGGACAAGTGTTTAAGGCCTATGATCCTCTTTGTGAGATACTTTTGCAGTCTCTCCAGTTGTTGCAGGTGTCTAGTGAGGTACATGCCAAATAGAGCATTGTACTCGATAACTGGCCTAATGAGGGAAGACTAGAGAAAGATAATGACCTCAATCTTTCTGGATGCAAAACCCATAGTAATGAGAAGTGCCACATAGAAGGACTTTCTGACCACAGTGGCAATGTGGTGATCAAAAGAGAAGTTGCTGTCAACCTGTGTTCCCAAATCTCTTATAACGCCTTCTGTGTTCAGTGGACTATCATCAATGTAGTAATTCATGGGAACCGGGTTTTTCTCAAAGGGGATGATGACACATTTTTGGCATTGAGCTTAAGACCATGGCTCTGACACCCAGTTGTTGGTCTCAGTGAGGCCGTTCTGTAGGATGTCAACATCACTTGGGGAGTTAATAATAGCTCACAACTTGCAATCATGTGTGAACTTTGTCAGCCAGAATCCCTTCATGCTGGCCTGAACTTCAGAGAAGTAGATACCAAACAGGAGAGGACCCAGGACCAAACCCTGTGGGACTCCACTAGTGACTAGTCGGTAGTCTGACTTAGAGTCAGCTACTTTCACACTGTGGGCTCTATATGTAAGCCAGTTTGCAACCCACCTAGCGATATAGGGGTTGGTGCCAAGCTTAGTGAGTTTTTCTATGATTCCTAAGTGGGGAATGGTATCAAAAGCCTTAGCCAGATCAAGGTAGGCTGTATGAATCACCTTGCCTTCATCCACAGCTCTGTCGACTGACTAAAAGAAGTCGACCAAGTTGAGAAGGCATGATCTACCCTTCACAAAACCAAACTGTTTGGGATCCAGAGTTGGAGATTGCCAATATCTTTGTTTATTAGGTCCGTGATGATGCGTTCCATAGCTTTGCATATCAGACTCTTCAGGTTAATTAGGCGATACTTCCCAGGGTCTGTAATTGCTCCTCCTTTCTGGAGAGGGATGACTGTAGCAGTGCGCCATTCATTAAGGACAAAGCCTGTGGTGAGGCTGTGATTGAACAGGGCACACAGGTGAGGTGCCAGTTCACTCTGTACTGCATGTAGAACACAACCAGGGATATTGTTAGGTCCCATAGAAGCTGTATTCTTGGCCTTGGACAGTGCTGTTTTAACCTGTGCAGCAGTAATGCTGGGTGCCTGGCAATATACTGGTATTGTTATTGGTCCTTTGGGGGGGTAAAGTTGGCACTGAATCTGTTGGCCAGTATGCTGGCAATATTTGTTGGCTCTGTATAGGAGGTACCATTGTGCAGTAGGTCAGAGCAAATCTGGGTATTGCTGTGGAGATTCTATACATAACTATAGAAGGCTTTGTGGTTGTCTTTACTATCTGCTGCAATTCTGTTTTCATAGCTAGCTTTAGAGGATTTGATTAGGGATCTCAACTTTTTGTTGAGGCTGATAAGGGAGTTTTTCTAGTCTTGGAACTTCACCTTAGTCCACATTAGTTTCCTCCTTATGTTGTTTTTTGTTGTTTGTTTGTGGCAGGGGACCACCAGATCAGCTTCCTTTTTTGGAGGAAAGCATCTTGGTTCTATTGGGTATGGTGAGATCCATGCATTTGTGTACGTGTTCATACAGTGTATTGGTGTATGATTCTGTGGTCATATAAGTATTCTCCATTTGCATGGGTGCCGTGAAGTTAGCCACCTCTGTTTTTAGGAGCCCAAAGTTAGCTTTTGAGAAGTTTTTCATGGTGGTTACTTTTGCGATGGGGGGGGGGGTGGATTTCCAAGGTGATTAGATTGGGTTGGATCTAAACAGGGAGGAGCTGACTATTGGTGTAGAGCAATGGTTGCCCATGTTAGTAATGACCAGGTCAAGGATGTTGCTGCCTCTAGTGGGTGTAATAATGAGCTGGTCCAGGTTCTTGGAATTCATGAACTCCAGGAAACGTTGGGCAAGTGTATTGGTACATGAGTAGTTTACCCAGTTAATGGAGAGGTAGTTGTAGTTGCCAAGTAAGAGAGTGTTAGGTTGGGCCCTAATATTCTCCAGGGTGCTTAGGAATGTGGAGTGCAAGTCTTGGGACATGGTTGGAGACCTATAACAGGCTATGACCTGAATCACTGTCTTAACCAATGTTAACTGCACCCGAAGTATCTCTGATGAGTTATGTTGGGCTACCAGTCTGAAGGTGTGTGCATCCTTTAGGAATATGGAAACACCATTGCCTTTGGAGCTTTGATCCATGTTCTGGGGCTGAAAGGTGAGGAATGAGTTATAGCCTGGTAGCTTTCTGCTACCTTGAACCCGGTCTCTGTTACAGCACAAATGTCAATGTTCTCCATTTTAAGGAGTGCTTTGAGCAAGTGCATTTTGAGATTTAGACTTCTAGCATTGAGCAGCATGACCCTCAGATTGCATTTGTTTGTAGCTGTTACAGTGGTAATTTGGTCTTTGGGACACCACCTAAAAAAGGCACTATAGGAGTGGCAAGAGTCTTGCCCAGTATCTGGAAGCCCAGAGGTGACAGATGCAGGCCATCTCTGGCAAAGCATCCAGGTCGGTCAATCATGTCATCCCAGGCAGACAGATACTGGATCCCCTTAGAATGACACCAGAAACTTAGCCAATTGTTGAAGTCAATCATTTTCTGCTTGTACTGTGGTATCATTCTGGGTGATGCTAGGATGCTGCTCAGGGCTAGGGTCATACCTACCTGGGCTACATAATCCAAGAGCTCCTCCATGTCTCTTTTCATGTAATCCAGGGAGGTACATCTCAGGTCATTCACACCTACATGTACAATGACAGACTCTTATTTGTACTTGTTGAGGGACCTGAATGTGTGCGTTATGTGGCGGATCCTAGCACCTGACAGGCAGCTGACTGTTACTTTCTCCTTATTCAACCTAGTGAGTGGGACATCAGTGTGCCTCACTATCGAGTCACCTATGACTAGTGTATTGGTCATGCTGTTTTGCCTTAGGGGCTTTGGTTGAGTGGCACACCATTTAGGAGGTTATGTGTCTCGTGATTAGTGTTGTATTGTGGTGGTCAAGTGTATTTCTGCCTTGGAGGTCTCTGCTGCTTGGGTAGATTTTTATTGAAAGCCTCCACGAAGGTGGGTGTGTGATTTGTGTTTTTATGTGAAGGCAGTGCTGGTGTGTGTTCTGGAGGGCTATGTGTTCCATGTGGTGTGGTGCAAGTCTTGACCTTCTCCTCTTGACCAGCTATTCTGGTCTTGGCTGAAGAGTCAGTGCCTTCCAATTTGTTTTTTTCCATGTTCCATGTTATTTGCATAGTTTTACTATCTCTGACTGGATCAAAAATATCTTAAATATAATATATAATCCTGTCATCCTTGCTCATGTCCTGTAAGACTGTCCTGATTATCTGATGGAAAATGACAGGACTTTTTTAAAAATCCTGTGGTAATCTAGTCATAACATATTGCTAATTTTCAAAGGTAAAGGCAAATTATGGCCAGTCCTTTTTCTGAAGTGGCACTGCAAAAAATCCATTTGCCAGGTCTGTCACAGTAAACCACTGACTCTGGTTTTATCTGAGCTGCTAATTCCAGAATTCCCAGTATTAGATGCGCTCTTGGTTGTGTGCACTGATTCACCTTCCGGGACATCTGTTACAAAATGATAACTTCCATCTTTCTTTTTAACTGGCTGAATTGGCAAATTTATTGGACTATGTCCCTTTTGGATTATGGCCACCTGTTCCCATTCTAATATGCATTGTTTCATATGAGCTGTTGCTTCAGCTGGAATTGGATACTGCAGTTGGAAAGGAGGGATGAAGTCTCTTGAGCTTCCTACAGTGACTGATACTTTTAATTTTCTGCTATCTGTTTTTGATTTTGCCCATAGGGTTTGAAATTTCTGTTCTATGGTGTCCCATATATCCTTCTGTTCATCTGTCAGGGGCACTGCCCTGTTTCCTTTTCTCTCTATCAAGTTAACTTATACTGTCATACACTTACTGTCACTGCCCACTTTGCTTTCATCTTTTGTCTTCCACAAAATACAGTTAGAGAAACCTATTACTATTCCCAACTTGTTCATAAAATCCATCCCTATTATGGTGGTCCTACAAGAAGGATGCATCAAAAATGTTCTTATTATGGGATCTCATCCTAATCAGATCTAATTTTTATAGGTTTACTGCCTACTGCAACACATGCACTTCTTTCTCAGATCCATCCTTAACCTTCTGTTTGTAACAGAAACTGCTGTTCCTGTGTCTATTAAGACATTTTTCCATAGCTTCCCTCCACCCAAACATCGGTTAAAGGCCAACCATCATTCCCTTACTTTAAAGATACTAAATGAACTATTTGGACACACCTATTGTGAATCTTCATCATCCCCTTATTTCTAGACACTTCTTTAATGACACGGATATTGTGTTCATGCTCCTGATATGGAATCATCCTCATCTGCTGCATATGCAGGACACTGTAATTCCTGAGACACAGCCTGTCTTTTCTTGTGGCCTGCATTATAATGAGGATTTTCCCTATATTCAGCTGTGTGTACATTTCCTTCATTATCATAGTGTTGGTTTTTATAATTTCCTTTGTTTTCTTGAAAAATGTTTGATTCTCAGTGCCGTCATCCTGTGACTTTTGCATTTGTTTTCCTTTTTCAGTTTCTTTATTCGCTGGTTCCTTATCATGTATTCTGTTCTCTATCTGTTTATTTTCTTATTTCTTATGATGAGGACAGTCTTGCTTGACATGTCCAAGTTTCTTACAGAAAAAACATGCCATCTTTTTTTTTTCATCAGGGCTTCCGAGTTCCGGAGGGCCTCTACCTGTTCTCTGTCCTATTGCACCTATCATTTCAAAACCATCAACAGTGCCGAGGGAGAAAATGTGATGTTTGAAAATGTCTCTGTTGTCACTCTTGGCTCTTCTTCTCATCAGCTTGTGAACACATTGCTCTAATGTGCCTGTAATTTCTTCATAGGTGCATTTAATGTCACCCAGAATTCCCTATTAATCTTTTCCATATTTCTGATTTTCCATTTCTCTGTCATCTATGTTATGAGAAATTTGAAAAGCCAACTTAAAATGTTCTGTCTGTTCTGACATTCTGTCAGAAACTGTAATGTTAAAATATTCTAACAACTTAGTTGTCAGAGTTTGTCACTGCAAATATGCCAGAAGCACAGCTGCCATTCTGTTTAATTTTGAATCACGATCACAATTATTAGCACCAATGAAATGTTTGTAACATTTTGGAATTAATACTAAAAAAAATGTTTTAAAAATCATTCCATGCATTACTGGTTGTATATGACAACCAAGCTTCAAATGTTAACATATTGAAAAAAATGCCTTTTTTATCATTCTACTGAGGTATCATCTGTAACAGGCGAGATTGCTGGTATAGATCAGCTGAAGTACCTGTCACTACTTGTATGTCTTTAGGTTTAATAATATCTGAAACTTTTAGCTCCTATATCTGTTTTTGTAATTCTGCCTCTGAAGCTTTGCAGTCTTGTAACTGTTTCTGTAAATGCCCTACTTTTATCTGTAATTCTCCCTCACTGGCTAATGCCCTTGGAGTTCTTGTCCTTTTTGGACTTACCCTTGTCTGAGTGTTTCTGTTTCATCTCCTCACCCAACTGAGCATCAGCGGCAGCATGTATTGCTGCTTCATCTCTTTCCAAAATTACACTAACATCTTGTGACTGTTTCCTGACTTCTGTGTCATGCTTTTTAAAAATTCCATTTGTTTTTCATTAAACTTTATTAAACTGTTTTCCTGTTCTTTGTTTGAAAGTTATTTATTGTTAGTAATGTCATTCCATTGCTGGCAGTAAGTCTTAAACATTTCTGCAGTCTCTCCGAACTGTACATTTTTATTTTTATCTATGAATATCTGCAATTCTTTATAAAAGGTGGATACTGGCATTACAAAATGGCCTTTTGTTTCACATATCATATCTAACCTGACCTGTGTAAATGTTGCTGTTATCTTTTGCAACACAGTTTTGTAACATGTTACACAGAATCTAGGATATTTATCCCCACAGTTTATATATTCAACAAGTACTGGGGAAAATCAAGTGGTTAGTATAAGGACAAGGCAAAGCCCAAAACTAGTAAGCAGTTCACAAACAAAATGAACCACGGCACAGTGTATATTTCATTACTTCTGAAGAAGTCCTATATTGTAGGACAAAAGTGCTTAAGTTTTAAAGTTTTTCATTAAAAGTTATCTCTGCAAAGTGTGCATTTACTTGTTCTGTTGGACTGTGCCTGTTGAAGCTCTTACACTGTGCTGTGGTTCGTTTTATTTGTGAACTGAAAATCAAGTGGTTATTTGTTATTATTGAAGTGTTGCTGGAGCCCATCTTCCATCTTGAGGTATTTTGTGCCATCCGTCATGTCTGGTGCACAATTATTTTTATTTATTTCATTTTTTTTTACCAGGCTAGAACACTGATCAAACAACGGCTAATTATAGGTTCATCATTTCTCATTTTCAGAGCAGGGCTCCAAGCATCCCAAACATCTATCTTTCTCTCAGAATAAGTCTCATTATAACTCACCTAATGTCATTGGCCTGGGCATCCATCTATCAGTAGGGATTGGACTGCTTATCTATCAAAATATGGATACTGGTTTGATCCTGTAACAAGCTTATGTATAAATTACTAAAATAAATAAATGTGCGTTATACAAAAGCATACTTGACATTTGCTATAATGATGTGCTTATGACCACGTGTAACTTTCATATATAGATAAGTTCTGAAATCATTGACACTGGCCATTACGTAAAACTTTGCATTTGTTTATGTAAGTTATTAATATTACATCAAACTGTATGGGTCTTTCTCACATAATACTCTTTGGTTGCTGAAAAATCACTAGCTATTAACATTCCATCAGTTTACAACAACCAGCCCAGTGTAGCCTTGTTTGGAAAGAACTTACACTGCCTTAAAATAAATTCATTGTATGTACAGATACTCCATGTAACTTGATTATATATTTCTGAGCATCAATTATGTCCCCTTTTTTACTAAAAATTGTCCTGTAATGGCTAGAACATATCATTCAAGCAACATTCACACAACCACCTTCCATTTTCATTCCTGCAAAAGGTTTTCACTGGTCATGCTGAATTACTTTCTTCACATTTGCCTCATTATCTGTGATTTATTTGCTTCTTTGACACGTTGCTGGCAGACATATAAAATAGTAACACACCAGATCCTTGGCGCTTCTTTACTCGCTTTTCCGGGTTACCAAATAGAGCCCTAGTCAGGCAAAAACTTCAACTTTGTCATTCTTGTTTTGTGCACCGTACCATCAGCACACACACTATAGTACTGATACAAGCATGAACTGTAATGTAATAGTAATCTGAAACTTAGGCTCACTGCTGTGGGTTTGGTTTTAAAGAACCCTACCTTACCAAGCATTCATTCATTGCTATGTTTCTAACATATTTCCCAGTTCATAACACTGGTGGTGCACACAAAATTGTAAACTAAATCTTGAAATAGTCCTAAATGCATAAGGAATTTATGTTATGTTGTACAGTGCTTGGTACATGGTAGATGGATTGGGAGATTTTATTCCTGGTTACCCTCTAACAAGCAGCTATTCCAAGTGCAAGTAAACCAGTCATCGGAATATAATAAACAGAATTAATAAGCATAACATAACACTGAATCGCTAAGCCTATAAAACAGACATAATTTCTTCCCATTTATTTAAAGGGACCACAAACATAGCCAGTAAACCTTGCAGCCTCACCAAATATCCCAGTCTTCAATGAGTCCATACCAACTATCACATCTGCTACCATTTTGTCTGAAACATTTTGTGGTTTTATCACTCTCCATCTATGAAAACATTTTTGTTTTTCCATTAAAAATGTGCTGTATAATTTACAAATCAATTATACCTGTATTCTTTCTTAAGAACTGCAACTACCCCAGCTGTACTCCTTATAATGTTATAAGCTTGAAAATAAAAACATAACACACCAGAAGTCCCAGCCAAATGTTTATTCACCACCGTTTTAGTGCTTTCATTCCAAAACACAGGAACTTCATCATATATGGGTCCACTTCAGTAGACTGATCTTTGACTTACCTGACTTTCATAATGCTGCAATGAAAAGGCCGACAACCCCATAACACTGATGTCCCGGAACAACAACTTTCCACTCCAGGTAAGACTTGTGAGTGTTTTGGCTGATGTGGCTGGGTGGTACTGCAGGGCACTACCTGATGTGTCTAGATACTGGAATCTTGATTTTGACCAAGCAGTTTACACATTCCTAGTTTGAGTGTCTGCATGCTTGAATCCTTGCTGACTGAAGTTGTGTGGGTTTCTCAGGGGAATCATGAGCTAAGCTTCCAGCGATTAACCTGCAGTCTCCAGTAAATGCCCTTATGAAAAGTCCTTCCAAGCAAACCTTAAGTCCAGATCACAGGTGTGCTATATGTGTGAGCTCCCTGAGCCTTGTCCAGAAGTTTAGGACATATGCCACAACAGACTCCTTTTGGGATTCACACTCATCCTCCCACTTATCATGAATCAAATCTAGAGGTCCCCTTACCCTATGCCCATACAGTAACCCAAAGTGTGAAAAACCTGTGGATTCTAGGATACCTCTGTAAGCAAACAGATGGGGCAAATATTTGTCCCACTCCCTCTTAGACTGGTCTGCAAATGCCTGTAGCATGGTCTTTAGTGGAGAGTTTAACCTCTCTACCAGACCATTAGTCTGGGGATGGTAGGGGGTGGTCTTTAAGTGCTTCATCCCACAGTGTTTCCACAGACAAGCCAGCAGGTCTGACATGAAATTGGCACCTCTGTCAGTCAGTATTTCTTTTGGGAAAAGTACCCTGCTGAAAATCTCTAACAAAGCATTTGCCACCTTTTCTGCCTCAATGGAGGACAGAACTACTGCCTCAGGGTATCTTGTAGCAATCTACTACCACTAGGATATACTATTTCCCTGTGGAACGTGGGCTACAATGCCTCCTCAAACATGGGGAAATGCATCAAGGGAGTCTTGAGCTTGACTCCTGCCTTACCTACCTTTTGGCACTGCTCACAGCTCCTGCAATGCCCTGTTACATCTCTGGTAATCCCAGCCCAATAAAACTTCTGCATAATACGTCTCTTGGTACGCTTTATGCACATATGACCTGAAAAGGGAATATCATGAACTGTGGCTAGAAGTGCCAGATGGTAGATTCTGGGCACTAGCAAATGTTGTATTCTCTCACCCTCTAGCTCTCTCTCAGTGGTCCACTGTCTATACAGTAACCCTTTGTCCCACTATAGAGATACTCCCTTTCCTTGAGAATCAGATGCCTCAATAGCTACATCCCTAAGGCCTTGTCATGTAGGGTCTGAGAGCTGAAACTGTCTCAACTCTCTTTTGGTAACCCTTCCAAGCTCCCCTTCCATAGAAAATCCAGTATCCTCTGACAGTTGTACCTCACTGTCAGCCTGGGTACTACTACTCACCTCTGCCCTTGCAGTCAATTTGTCCAAGAGAACGTCAATACCCACAAGTAGCTGTGGCTCACCTTCAGTCTCACTGCTACAGGGTAGCTCCCTCCCTGACAAAACCACCTCACCAGTCCTGGCTTCAAGTGTGTGGTCTGTTTGGGTCCCCCCAGGCAAGCAGACCCACATGCTTGTCTCTAAGCCTGACTTTGTGTAACTGCATGAGTTATTCCCTATCAGGACATCTGCAGGGATATCCCCAAACACACCAACTTGCTTGCTTCCTTTTCCACCCTCCCAGTCAAGGTGAACCCTAGCCAAAGGTATTTGTAATGGGGTCTTTCCTGAAGCTCTTACTGGAGTAGACTGCCCAAGCACGTAGTACTCCTCTTTAACCTTTGAAGGCTTTACAATGGTTAGGTCAGAGGCTATGTCTGTCTTAGCAGTAGCCTGTTTCCCATCTACTAAGATAGGATATAACCTCATGTGGTAGTTTGGTACCCTGTTGATTCCAGACAGCTTACTGCTGGCATTCTGTCATTCCCACTTACTGGCTCTCCCACATTTTGTTCCCCACCTTGCCTCTGTGGACATCTATATGCCACATGACCCCCTGGTTACATTTAAATATTTGAGCCTTGGTGCTGGACGTGTACATTGACTAGTGGCTTCCCCTGCTACTGGCAGATTTTGTTGGGTCAGTCTAGGCTGCCCACCATAGGTTCCTTTAGACCCATGAGCAGCACTGGGTATCCCTTTCCTGTGCAGTGATGTCTTGCTTGCTAGGTATCAGTCTCCCTTTTTCCCCAACTCATCTACTGTGTTACATCCTCTAGCCACTAAACAGATTATCATGTCGTGAGGCAAAGTGCTAATGGCTTGTTCCCTCACCAAAAGATCTGCCAGCCCTTCAAAAGTGGTGACCTGACACCCACTCACCCATCTATGAAAATAAGTGCATAACTCAACAATATATTCACACACACTTTCATCTGCCTTGTGTCTATGCTCACAAAACTTTTTTCTATAAGCTTCAGGTGTTAACTTCAAACACTCTAATTAATAATTTTTAACAGTGTTATAATTTAAGCAATCAGCTTCAGACAATTTATTAATAGCAGTTACAGGTTTAACCATGGAGTAAGGGGTTCAGGAACCGTACCCACAGCCCTTGGTCAGCATTATACTGTTTACAAACCATTTCAAACATAAGAATAAAACTATCAAAATTATCACCCTCTGTAAATTGTGGAAGAAATTTACTGACCTTTGTTGCTTCTGGGGTTCGGTTTCTCCCCTCCCCATTACCTCCATGACCCTGGCGAAGAGTGAGCATCTCTTTTTCATGTTGGCTCTTCCTCTCATTTTCTTCAGCTTCCAGATGTCTCAGTCTCTCTGCTGATTCTAGTTCTAACCTTTTGGCCTCCGGTTCAAGCTTCTTTAACTCCCGACAGATTTCTAAGTCTTCTGTGGAAAGGTCGAACTGGCCATTTTCTGAGAGTTATTCATAAGCAAGGCCAGTCTTGGTGTCCTCCATATTGCTGGTCTGTTATGCAGCTGTGACTAAGGCTGCAATCATCTCTGCTTTAGTCAGGTTGGCATGCACCAGTCCTTTGTCTTGGCACATCTCAGCTAACTGGCTCCTTGTCAGCTTGCCATACTCCTCTGCTGACATCCTTGCCTGCTCTTCCTGACTAACTAAGCTAAGAAAAAAAATATATATATATATATATATATATATATAAAACTATTGTGATATGAAACACTGAATGTTCAATGTGTGGTTGATTGAGAGTACAAACACATTCTTTAGTGACCACTGCAGGAATTCAATATCCACACCACTGAATTCTAATATGTGGATATCCCACTACTGCCAACCAAGCTCTCTGCATCAAGTGCAATTTCCCTTAAGAGCACAGAGAGAACACAGTCAGTCCGGAGCTGTTTTCTCCTTTGTTCTCCAGATCCCCAATAAGAGTCCCAAATGGCACAGACATAAAGCTGAGATCTCAGCTGAGTGGCCAAACCAAGACCTCCTGCACCCTCTTTGTCCAACCAGTGCTTCATGTCCCTGCCCAAGTAGCTGACACACACACACACACACACACACACACACACACACACACACACACACACACACACCTACCTGGGAAAGGCTGGCACAGGTTTAAAAGCTATGCCCACTTCTGTCCAGACTATAAAGTAATTTTCACTGCCACATGACAACTCTTTATCAGATACTTTAAGGCCCTTAGCAAAGGGTATCCAATCTTACTGTGTTATGTTACTGTTTAATGCAAGTGGTAATTTGACCAACAGCAAGGCTATTAGGAGTGGCCTACACAGTGTCACCAACTAAATATGGAAGTACTCTCAGAACTTAAATATGCCTCATAAATGCCATCCACAACAAAAGGTTTAAATATATTTAATAATAAATAATAAAAGAGCAAGAAAATACTCAGTATATAATCACAGCAACATCAGAGTTCAAAATCACAGGGAATATTTAAAACAGCATTGCAGGACAGTCTCAAATAAATAAAGAAAAACATCTAAATTAAGCTTTGCTATAGTTCTGACTATATCTAGAGAATTACTATATCCTAGTTAACTTACTTATAGAGCAAGCAATGCAGAGCAAGCAATGCAGATGTGGTGAGTGGGTCTTCCAGCTGATGTTGTCAGGTCAAAGAAAAATATAGAATACCCAGTCTCTCTCAGAGAGTTCTTAAATTGATATCTCAAATATTACTGCTGGGATAGCTTGCAGAATAACATCATTTCTTGTCATCTGACTGTATCCCAGGTGAACAAACTACCATTGATGCAGCTGGTAGCATTTAGCATCTACCTGTGAAAATACATAGGCAGGACTTTTCTTAGATCTAAGGCAGATCCTGGAAATCAAAAAACAATAAAACACTTCAACATCTCAAGCCTAGTAATTATTTCTCTTTCATGCCAACACAGATAGCTCCCTAGTACAGACATCCTGTCTCTTGCTGTCATAAAGTAATTTAATGTCAGCTATTTTTCTCAAATTAGCCTCTTGTGTACGAGTTTCCATTGGTAAAATATATACATCTAAACATTTACAATAGTGCAGATGCATTTCTGTTCTAATCCATTAGGGTACACACTGGTTACATTTTTAAGCTCAGTACTTTACAAACCCTTTTCAACACTGTTTTCTGTACCAGCAGTTACATACAGTTCTCATACATTTGTAACACAGCCATCTTACATGAAGCATGTTGACATTCACAAATGACACATAACCATTTACAAAATTCCAGACAGCTGTGCTGGCAGTATCTCCTTTTGTTACACTTCTGCATAAATCATGTTAACATTCACAAATGACATGCAATTATTTACAAAATTCCAGATAGCTGGGCTGGCAGTATTTCCTTTTGTTTTACTTCTATATAAATCATCAACACAAGGAGCTAGGCTAACCACTGCAGTTTGGCCCACCATAACTCCACAGATAGCTGTATCAGTACCATCATAGTGAGCAAGACACCAGCATACTTGGATCGCAGCCTGTCAGCATTGCCTCCAGAACTCCTGGGACTAGTACTGGAGATAGGGACTTTATCACCTGTCAGGAGCTGACAGAGCTGGTGGAGGACATCATGCAGAGGAGCCTTGGGGTCCAAATTTGCAGAGTTAAAAAGATCCTGCATCAGATGGCAAAATCAATGATACATCCAGCTCTGACCCAGGAAACTGAGACATAAGACAGTGATGACAGTTCTAAGAGTGAGGAATAGATTCTCTCTGTGCTTAAGATGGACATGGATACACCTCCAATGTTGCCTATCCTCAATAATGGTGTCTGCCACTCTTTTGTGTCTATCACCATCGCTATCTGTTCTTTGTGTCTTGTATGTCTGCACCTGCTACCTAACCAGCCCAGCCTTCCTGACCCTCTTATTCCTAAGTGACTTCCCCAACAGTTCTCTCTCTCTCTGTCTCTATGATAAAAAGGAAAAAAAATGGATACCTATTCCACTAAAAAAGGACACTTCATACATACCTCTCCACGTTGCCTATGTGTCTTCATGACAAACTTGATTTGGTCAAATTGGCTATACAACATTATTCTGTTGTTGCCAACCATTCCTGGTGTGGTGACTCTCCAAATTCATCAAATTGCACTTATAAATTTGTGTTTATGTTATGAAGAAGTGAATAGCTATAGTACTCTTCCAGCAGCATCCTACACATTCCTTTATTTTTTCCCCTGTGCCCACCCCTCTGCTTGCTCCCCATTTTCACCACTGTCCTAATAACCCCTTTTTCATATGTTTAATCTAGTGAAAAATAAAATCACATACAACACACATGTTCAGAAATGCCACCTACAAAAAGCCTTCATTTTTTATATACAGTGTTTGTGTGGAGCTTGACATCATGCACCAATGCTGAGTGACTGTGAATGGCATTTGACATCCTATGGCAAAAACTCTTCCAGACTAGTCTGGTTGTTGTTGCCCTGAGCTGCTTTACTGTGCTGTACTATAGCAATACAGAGCAAAGGCAGTACTTTCAGACAGTTACTGTAACACTTACTAGGCCCCTGGATGTCGGGAAGTGAGAGTTTCTATGTGGTGTGTTGTAATAATTCACGTCTGCGCTTTACTGTTTTTGCATACCTTTAAGAGTTTGATTCCAGAAGTATGTCAAGATATTATTTTATGTTATTATATAGTACTAATATGTGTACAAGAGCACATATCTTTATTTGCCTGAAACTGGAGAAGTTCATGAACCAAGTCAAAAAGGAAAAACAAATTTAAAGCAGCATTTTCACACTGGAACATTGAAGTATTTGTAAACGTGTTACAGCAACTTATTAAACCAACGTTATCCTGCTTATATGTACATCTTGTTTCTGCTTTATGCCCCTGCTTGCTGATTGGACAAACAGCACATGACAGAATATCTATGAGGAGAAACCTAACAGTAACACACCATAAAGATGGTCAGACGTCCCAGAGACAAAAATCTGTTTCCGTTTCCATCTCTCTCTGTCGGTTCCCTCTTCTTTCTGATCAGTTTTTACTCTTGCATATTATGACACTGATGGATGTGATGTTCACCTAGGCTGATCTTAGAATGTATCCCTTGTGTCAATATATTGTCACTGTCCCTTCAATTATGTTATTTAAACTATGTGAAATATGTGCTCCTATGTAGTGTGCTGAAATAATGTTCAAGTCTATAGACTGCTTTTAGTATAGTGTCAAGGTCCTCATCCAGAATAAAATCAAAAAGTCTTATTGACTCATTTTTATGTAACTATTCTGTGTCTAACTGTTGGCTCCATATTTTATTAACCCATCAGTATCCTCTTCTGTCTTATTCTGCCTGCTCCCTATTGGGAACACTTTATTGTAGAGAGCATTACAGGACAATAATGATGACAAATCTAAGGGTGACGCACAACAAAGTTGGCCAAAAACAGCCCATAAGCAGAAATGTTTTTTGTCATGCTCTCCATCTCTCTTTCTCCCTACCCCCCTTCTGTGTTATCAGTCTGTGTCGTCAGCATTTGTGTGATGCCTGGCATCGAGCAATAATACTGACACAAGTGGCATTTCATGTGTCATGGCAAAAATTATTAGTAACAATGTGCGACACAGTTAATCTTACAGATTTATTTGACAGCTGAAACTCACATGCAGCCTAAGGGTTGTTACAATTGATATAACTGTAATGAAGGATGATGCCGACATTCTCCCTTTCTTCATCTATTGTCACTATCCCATAAAATGTCTGATTTCAACATAAGAACGTAGGCGTTCCTATGTGGTGAGCTCAAATAATCCTCTGGTCTCTACACTTATTTTATTAGACTGTCAAGGGTCATACTGTTATGTAATGCTTTAGCATATTAGAAGTATGTGTGTAAGTGTGTGCATTTGTTATGAACCCACCACTATCCTCATGTTCTCATCATGTTTGTCCTCTCCTACCTCTTACTGATCCATATTGTAAACACTTTTTGTACAAAGCAATAACTCAAACTTGTACAGATTTTCAAAGGCCGTCTAGCTTTCTGCATTTTAATTTGTGGTGAGTTCATCACAACATATGTGAATTACTAGTAAATCAATGAGGACTGAAGTCATTAAGTAATGCCATACGTTTGATATTCAGACTTTAGATACATCAGAAAATGTAGTATCCTAGCACAATTGTAAGTTTTTAAGGGCAGTATTTAAAATGTTTTCCCAACTTTTGGCTTTTGTCACCCATTGTAGTTTGTCTTTGTATATTCAGACCCTGACAAAATAATCATGACAACCCTAAGAGTAACACACCACAAAGATGTGCAGAAATGTACCATAAACTTTGTGTGTCTCTAGTGATGTATCCAAATGTCTCCCTCTCCCTACCCATTCCGTCTCATCTGTCTTTCTTGCCAGCATTTACAATATGTTTTGCACTGAGCGGAACTTGTAATGTATGGGAAATGGCAGTACACAGCTTATGGCAAAATCTTGTGAGATCTGCCTTTGGATGCTTTAGTCTGATATTACTGTGCTTAGCATCACTGCCCTGGGTAAAGGCAGGCTGATAGCAGTATGAGGAGACAATTATCATCTCTTGATCAGACTGTGAGTTAAGTGTACACCATATGCATGTTCCAACTGTAAGTAGTTTCATTGTACACCATATGCATGTTCTAACTGTAAGCAGCTTCAGTGTATACCATATGGATTTCATTGTACACTATATGGATGTTCCAATTGTAGGTAGTTTCATTGTACATCATATGGATATTCCAACTGTAAGTAGTTTCAGTGTACATCATATTGGATGTTCCAACATAAATAGTTTTATCGTACACCATATGGATGTTCCAACTGTAAGTAGTTTCATTGTACACCATATGGATGTTCCAACTGTAAGTTTCATTTTACACCATATGGATGTTCCAACTGTAAGTAGTTTCATTATACACCATATGGATGTTCCAACTGTAAGTTTCATTGTACACCATATGGTTGTTCCAACTGTAAGTAGTTTCATTGTACACCATATGGATGTTCCAACTGTAAGTAGTTTCATTGTACACCATATGGATGTTCCAAGTACTTTCATGAAGCATGCTGACCACAAACTTCCTTTCTACACAGTGTTTTGATTGTCAGTTTTCCACTGGCATTCACATGCTTTGTTCATAATGTAGTATGTAATCATCCATAACATGCTTATATCTGACAAGAAATTACTGTTATACATTAGCTACAATCAAGCATTTATGTTTTAACAAGCATTGTACAATAGGCACATTTGGACAATATTGCTGCTGTACACACATAAGGTGATAGGATTAATGGGTTTTCATTGCCATCCATGTTCTGAAGTATATTAATTATGACTCATACATGTATGTTAGAGATGTATTGACTTTGTTACTCAATTATGTCACCCAAACACATAAAATTGCATAACAACTAATACACAGGCAGTCAGTAGATACGAGGTCTGTGTAGCAATACACCTGTATCATCCTTATAATGATTAATTTAATGCATGTGTCATGCGAAATGGGTAAATCATGATACATAAAACTTAAGATAACACATATCTGCTCTGCACTTGATCAGAGTCAGACCCATTGTTATGTCTGTACTCCTTATTTGTGGGAAGGTTGGCATGGAGCACCATAGAGTACTGCAAATTCCTGTTCTAAGTTCAACATCTTAAGGTATAATTACTCATGAGATAATACTTTGCCAGCAATCATGCAAATTACCATGTCAGTGGTGTGCTTAAGGGAGAGATTTAAATTAAAAAAAAAACAATAATGTAAGTGTACTGTATACCTTCTGTATGTGTTAATACACTGCTGTACTCGAGATGTGTGGATTTCAGTGCTCTGTTAACTAAACACATCATTCTGTCAAGTTATGTCTGCACTTGATCACTTAAACTGGGAAATGGCGTACAATGGTATGGAAAGGTTTCACACAGAATTCATGAATGTTATTGAACAGTGCAGTGTCATATTTTTTTACCTGTTTCTATTTAGTGTGCATAGTGTCCAAGCATGAGTACATGCAAATGAAAATGACACCACAAATGACTGTAAAAACATACAATCATCATGAGGTGAACACTCATGTATGCTTGGTAGTGAATCCACTGTTTCACAGGTGTGATTGTCATCAGCTATATGACACTGGTACATGTAAGTCACACTAACACAATGTAAGTGAATGACATGATAGATAACTTATTTTAGCATTGCATAATTACTTGTAATCAGCAGATTGCTGTTGCTTGTACCTCTCAAGACACATGCCTTTTCATCCCAAACTATGACACACAATAGCTTCATTGCAACACACTAATGAGGTCATCTTTTTGAAAATACACTCTCACTGTCAAAGTCAGATTTCTCTTGTGGCACTTGCAGTTTATACTGTGCTCTCTAGATTGCATAGCTCGATAGGTAGGTGGTTCAAATCCAGCAATGCTGAACTTGCACATGTGTGCATGTGATTCTAGTGTTGGGTATATATGGCATCATCAACAGGTATGCTGTGTCAACTTCCACTCAAGAAAAGTATTTAATCTAGGGGAGTTCTGCCCCACCACCTTATTTGACTTTTAACACCAACGACTTCTCTGCAATGCACTAATGAGGTCATCCTTTCAAAAGTGCACTCTCTCAGTATATGTCAGACTTCTCCTGTGACATATACAGTTGATACCGTGCTGTGTAGATTGTATAACTAGATAGGTAGGTGGTTTGAATCCAGAAATACTGTGTGCGTGTCTGTGTCTCTAGTGGCATGTACATCTGGCTTCATTAACAGAAGTACTGTATTCACTTCCATTGAGGAGAAACCTTTAAACTGGGAGAAGGCTCCTCCATTACCTTATCCCATTTTAAACATAAACATCTTCTCTGCAACACATTGATGAGTTCATCATTTCAAAAGTAAACTTTCTCAATGTAGAATTCAGACTTCTCCTTTGGCACATTTAGTTGATATTATGCTCTCTAGATTGTGTAAGTGGTTCAAATCCATATGCTGAATTTTGCGAGCATGCACGCACGTGTGTGCATGTGTGCGTGCGTGTGTGTGCGCGTGTGTGCGTGTGTGCGTGCGTGTGTGTGCGTGTGTGTGTGTGTGTGTGCGCACGCGTGCGCGTGTGTGTGTGTGTGTGTGTGTGTGTGTGTGTGTGTGTGTGTGTGTGTGTGTGTGTGTGTGTGTGTGTGTGTGTGTGTGTGTGTGTGTGTGTGTGTGTGTGTGTGTGCGTGTGTGTGTGTGTGTGTGGCTCTAGTGTCAGGTATGTATGGCTTCATCAACAAATGTGTTGTATCCACTTCTACTCAGGTAAAACATTTAAAATGGGAGAGGGCTTCCCATCACCTTAATCCATTTTAACACCACCATCTTCTTTGCAGTACCCTGATGAGGTCATCCTTTCAAAAGTGCACTCTCTTCCTAAAAAATTCAGTCTTAATCTCCTCCTGTGGTGCATGCAGTTGATGTTCTGCTCTCTAGATTGTGTAACTAGATAGGTTGGTGGTTCAAATCCAACAATGCTGAACTTTAGTGTGCACGTGGCTTTAGTGGCAGCAACTTCTGAGTTTATCAACAGATGTGCTGTGTCCACTTCCACATAGGAGAAACATTCAAACAGGGAGAGGACTCCCGAATTACCTTATCCCTATTTAACACATTTTTTCTGCAGCACAGTGATAAGGACATCCTTTAAAAGTCCTCTCTCTCTATCTCTCTCTCTCTCTCTTGCTATAGAAGATAGACTTCTGCTGTGGCATTTGCAGTTGATACTGTGCTCTCCAGATTATGAAAATAGGTAGGTGGTTTGAAGCCAGACTTGCTTAAATACTATGATTGTATATATGTGTATACTATAATATACAATTGGCTCTGTCACAACACCTGTTATGTATACTTCCACTTAAAAGAAATATTTACCTTAACATAGGGTGCCCCTATCAATTTGTAGCATCCCAAGGGAAAACCCAGTTTTGGCAACACAGTGATTGCATAATGCTTTCAAAACTACCCTAGCTCACACTTATAACACAATTTCTTCTGTGGTGCTTGCTGCTGTTTATACTCTGGTGTCTAGACTGTGTAATTAGATAGGCCAGTGGTTTGAATCTGGTGGTGGGTGACTACTGTGAGTGTATGTTTCTCTCTCTTGCTTTGTAGAAAAGTCTTCAAATACATATAAGATGTTTTGCTGTACAATGTTACTGTGCTCTCCCACCACTTTCTTTCCCTTTTAGCAGACACATCACCCTATGAAACAATGCTGAAGTGATCCATTCAAGTGTGCACTGCCACAGTTATAAGACATCTCATGTTCTGTAGCTTGTGATCTTAGCTAGGTAGAGTGCTTGACTCCAGACATTGCTCCTTAGACTCAGTTGTCTCAGTATGAGTGTGCATGTATATCTAGGTAATGATATTGTCACCCACCTTTCTGCTGTGTGGATGTATAGCTGGGATTCCTTCTACAATACCTTTTGTTCATTTTCCTTTTCTAATACTAGTAGTAAGCCTTCTCCTCTGATACAAGGAAATGAGATGATCTTCTGTCGGATGTTGCCTTAGTAGGACATGAGTTTAAATTTGTGATTGTCTACACATGGTACATGATTGCAATTCTACAGTCACAATGATGACTATATTATGCATCATGTGTGTTTGGGTATGCCTAGCATCATGCAATGTTCTGTGACACTGAGGCAGAATGTACCACTCTTTTAACCAAGTTACAGGCACACATATGCCTTGCAGTACTAAGATGAAGTAATGCCTTCAAATACACAACTACATCACAATTGTAATAACACTCCTCCTGTGATTCATTTAGTCTATGCAATATCAAGAAGCTACTATGGTCACAAAGATAGGTGTTCAAAATCCACAGTGAGTGAGTGACTGCAATAACTGTGTCAGTATACTGCTATGAATGAACAACATCCATTGCATTTGTATTGTAGGAGACCCCCCCCCTCAATTTTGTCTCAAACAAGTGGCTTGAAACACAATGATATGATGTAATGATTTCACATAGGTGGAGTCTTACAGATGTAATATGACTTCCACTATGGCACGTATGATTATTACATGTTTCATTAGTTTGTGGACTTACATAGGTATCTGTTTAATTTCACCAAAGGACAGCATTATGTGCTTGTACTGAAGTGACACAAGCACCACTGTCATCAAGTTATTTTCATCCGTTTTTATGCTGGACAAAAATCTTTCACCACATTTGGGGATGTCATGGCAGTCAGATGTGTTCAAGGATTCTTATGATGTGAGTGTTTCTGTGGCATGTAGTTAATACTGACTTGTATAGCATATCTACAGTGATATACTGTGGTTTGAATCTGTGTATGTACAAAACAATGTGGACAGAAAAGAGGGGCTTGGCCAACCAACAGTAATACTGGACTGTTCACAGTTGTGTGAACATTAACGTAGTGATGTCAGTTTCATCACTCAGACAAATTTGTATTGAATAAGTTAACATCAAATGTCTTTTCTGAGTTCACATCTGGATTTGGGTTATTTTTGACAAGCTCCATTGGTATCTCCTGTGGCAGATGCAGTTAATGCACAGCTCAGTAGAGTGTGCAGTATGATAGGCAGGGGTTTAAATCTGATCAAACAATTGTGACAGACATGAATGGCTTAGGCAATGAATGTGGATGTGACACAGTAAGATGGCCTTATTTTTAAGGTATCACACTCCAGTTTAGGGGAGCCATACAAGTGTGTTCTTCATGACACATCAGATATGCCTCTTTTTGTGGTATCATTGGTTGATAAATATCTTTCTGAGATGTGGATTCAGTACGGGTTCAAGTCTGGCAATACGATAATGCTAAGTATGTCATTGAGTGCTCACAGGCATTATTTATTTTCTAAATGATAATGATCTGCATTGCATTTCTTTATACAAACATTTACATGTTAATGTTATCTTTTGTCCACAGTCTAGGGCTTTATAGGACATGAGGACTTATAGAACAGTTCTTGATGTGCGACATGTTTCTAAATCATCAGAAAGTGTGAGTGAGATGGTTGGTTCATGCTATAACATTCTTTACTATAATACCTTGTGAGCATGCCAATATAATGATGTAGTAGATGTGCACCATTTAGCAAAGAGACCCTTAATTACTGAATGTCATGACATATCTGCTGTCATTTGTTATTTTTCAGGACTTAATTGAATTAACCATAATAATATTGACTTTAACATTGTCCACGCAATGGAGTAAGTAACAAATGGGTGAAGATAACATTTGTCACAGGCCAGAGTACATTTAGTATATGTGCAATCTAAAGCTACAATGTGTCACTTAGCAATACATGTTAATGCTTAATCTGGGAGTGTTGTATGTTGCTGTAGTGTCATACAGATCTTATTAGTATTTTTAACAAAACTCACTTCAGGGCTATGTATCACTTAAAATACACTGCGTTCACATTTGTAGTTTAATACACTTAATTAGTTACCATGTCCGGTGTGGCAATTATACCAAGAAGGGCACACTTCATATCAATGTTTACAGTAACACAAATGCATCATAGTCACAAATACTTATAGCCTGACATTTGCTACACTTGCCCTCTAGCTGATGCATTAAAAGCATAATGCTGGCATGGACTTTTGTTTTGCCTGTGTCTTGTATGGGATGCCTATCCATTTGTAATACATTTTTTGCATTGAGTTTATGGCCAAAGCCATGTCCTTAAATGCAAAAAATGTATTATCATCCCTTTCAATACGACCAATGATTCTGCTAACTACCATATCAATAACAACACCCTAAGTAAGCACTCACTGGTGAGATACCTGGGCACATAGGTTCACATCAACCTTACCTTTGACCACCATGTCTCCACAGTGGTAAGAAAGTGGTAAGAAAGGCATTCTATATTGCTCATCTCATAAGTAAGGGCATTGCCTACAGAACAAAAGAAATTATGACCTCCCTGTACTCGTCCCTCATCAGGTCAATAATTTAGTACAATGCCCCTTTTGGTGTGTACCTTTCCAAGCACCTGCAGCAACTTGAGAGACCACAAAGGTTTCTCACAAGGAAAATTCAAGGTCTTCAGCATCTGACCTATGTGGATCATCTAAAATCACTGTCACTTTTTTCTGTTACATACAGACTACTCAGAGGTGATCTCTGTCTTGCATATAAGGCAATCTCTGATCCTGCTTTATTGGAAACATTCCATATCCGAAAGTCAAATGGTCCATGGCTAACTCACTCTAAAAACCTTAACCTGGTATGTGATATTAATATAACCTACAGGAGGGACAGATACCACACCTTTGGAACCGACTCCCATTTCATTTCAAACATATTACCTCATTAGCCCTCTTCAAATGCAATCTGGACGATTGGATGGGTAACCATAAATTCACCACAGGGGTTCCACCTGTGTCCCTCTTGGACTGGGGCAATAGGTGCTAATCTTGGAAATAAGAGTCAAACATGGCTAGGCTTGTAAGGGTCCTAGGGCCATTAACCTAGTAACTTCCTATGATCCTATCATCCTGTGTAATATAAACAACAATACAGCCTGTGAATATTGATATACAGCATGATATTCAGAAACACAAACCATTTGTCAGGGGACTACACCTGATTTATACGTTGATTTGTGTGCATTTTTGCATATGCCACATTCGTCTGACTCATTTTGCAATATCATAATACAAATGAAAGTATCATAACATATCTGCTATAGTTAGACAAATTATAATAAACATATTAGTTCATTTTCTTTTTATATCAAAGTCAATGTGACACATCTGTGTATGTGTCAGTTCCTTTTCTATTTTACATAGTAAATAAAGAGCAGTAATGTTATACCATTCTCAACATATAGGTTGCTTAAAAAATACTTTCATCACTCGATACTGTTATTGGAATGATTGCACAGGTATCTATGACGCTCCTCAAAATTTCCACATTGACACAGGTGTATACATTACCCTAACAACCAATGGCAGCCTTATAAATCTTTAACCTGTGTATGTGTTCTAACATAAACCTTTTGGATGCAATTTTTGTACCTGTGATGACTTCCACAGTATACATTCCAATGGAAGAGT
This sequence comes from Protopterus annectens, assembly GCF_019279795.1. Taxonomy (NCBI): domain Eukaryota; kingdom Metazoa; phylum Chordata; order Ceratodontiformes; family Protopteridae; genus Protopterus; species Protopterus annectens. The sequence continues at coordinate 1,468,283,369 of NC_056732.1, read as the reverse complement.
ACTTACCTGCACCTGCCACACGGGTGTACCTAGGCATTCCTCAATACAATCATCTGAATATCAGAAATATTACTGAGCATTCCATAGCACATGTATAGTGGCACGCATACTTTTAATTTGTTTATTACTGTTTTTATTCTAGCAAAGCAATGTCTTTCAACATTTCCCAGTTAGGGGTCACCACAGCAGATCACCGGTCTGCAGATTGATTTGCAGTGAAGATTTTACAGTGTTGAGTTACCAGCCCAGTGCCCAACCTTCACAGAAGGCACACACACACACACACACACACACACACACACACACACACACACACACACACACACAAACATACATGCGCGCACATGCGCACCTACCTGTATGTCTTTTAAGACTGACTCGACTGCAGGAAGGACATGCAGACTCTGCACAGAAGGTGCTTCAGCCGAAAATGCAACTGAAGAACCTCTTGCTGTGAGGTGATAATGCTAACTGCTGCACCTCCATGGCCATTAATACTGTTTTTATATTAATGTTTACAATTTACATTAATATGCAATGCATGCTTGGCTAATATGTTTAAATGCACAGTATCCTTTCTGTTATTTACAACTGACAGCAAATGGCAAAGAAATATCCCTTTCTGAAATGCATGAAACAAGTCTGTAGAATTCATTTATTTTTCTTTATACATGATTAAGTGCAGAATAAGCCGAAAAACACAAACAGTGTACTGTTGCTTACAACATCTGATATGCAATAACTTCGGTATATGTAAATATCCTCTAACGTATCTACTGTCTTTGTTAACTATTATATGAAATCAGCTATTTATAAACATTTAATAATATTTACTCCCCTTCTATACACTAGCTTTGTGTCCCCCTATGTCCATTGTCAGCATTTCTGCTTTTAGTTATGTACATGGATCACTAAAGTGAACAGGATTGCGTTAAATAAATACAAATACTTTATTTAAAAAGTCTTCTTTGTCCACTAATCCCATTTGTTATCTGAATACAGTTTCCTTGTTTAGCTTTGCCTGCTTGTTTTGTGCACTAATCCCATAATATCTGAGTGCATTTTCCGTGTTTAGCCTTCTTTGCTTCTTGTTTGTGTACTTGTCAACAGTTTCCCTGTTTAGCTTCCCTTGCCTCTTAATTCTTTCATTAAAGCTGTCCATGCCTTCATTTATGCTGTCTGCACATGCTTGCTTACTGGGTTTGCATGCATGCAACAGTTAATGTTTATATTTCTGTGCTCAAGCCTCCCCATACCTGTTTCTGACCCTAACACTTGTGCTGGCCATGAAGAGGTGTTGCTGAACACAAAGACTTGCTTAGCAGCTTGCATATTCAATGAGCACTGCTGCTAATTGCACTAACATGCACAAATCGTGCAGGTCTAGCATGAAGTCTACATGCTTGTTAATGAATGCCTGAGTAAGTATTATTATTACTAATTTTTTTTTTATCACCCCTAGTTTGCTATGCTACCCTTCCTATATAAGAACAGTTTAAAAGTCATTGTCATACAGGGAAGACTGTATATCAATAATAAAATATTGCAATAGGAGTCAGAGGTCTGAAAAAATAGCTGTTGAGATATAACACAAAAATAATGTTCTTTTTTCAGATTTGTTTTATTTTATGGTATATTGCCATATATGTAAGAGACTGAGTCTTTGATTTTAAAATCATTCAGTCTGTACGTTAGTGTCTTGCTTATGGAATAAGTAAGATTGAAGTACCAACCACATCCTTACAAGTTTATGAAGCTGATCTACTGTTTCATTTTCTGCTCCTACACTCTAAAGTGAATAACATTTACTGTTTTTAATCAGCATGTTCACTGCTAAGAGAGGTCTTGTATTACTATAGTAGACATTTTTATTTCTATCTGTTGTAATAAACCTGCAAGTGTTTCTAATCATATATGGAGAAACTCATAGCAGAAGATGCTTCAGTGCAAACAGAATAAGCCTGACATTGAGCTATCATACTCAAGAAAACATCCGCTTTATTTTTTCATAATTTTTTTTTTATTTTACTTCATGGGATATATGCAAATGACCACTTAAGGACATCAAGTGTTTCATATGGCTTCTGATTGTCCATGACTTTTTTACTTAAGTATTTATGGTTACATTCAGGCCAAACAAGCCAAACCCCATTACCTGTGGACATGCATGTTCCAGCTTATTGTCCTTGATGTTCTTAATAGGTCATTTGCATATATCCCATGGGCCTCCATTGCAGGAGGTTTAAGGTATCACACAGTGAAAACTCTAGCTCAATTGAGCTTTTCTGGTAGATTTTTTTAGTAATCAAATATATGTATTTAATATACTTAATGACTGTTGTCCTGCACTGAACCACATTGCACATAAAATTAGTACTAAATAGCTAATATTTAAAATATATAACATTATCTAACTTTCTTGGGTCCCATTGAAAACAACCTATCACTCCCTTGGGAAGCTGGCCTCACCATTTAAGAGTTATTGATACAGGGGAATGAAAGGATACCGGGTGCATTTGAAAGGTGGAAAAGTTAGGACAAATTTACGGAAGTACTTTTTTTATAGTGAAGGTAATGAAGACTTGTAATGACTTTAGAGTGAAAGAAGTTAATGCAAATCTACAGGGACACTTAAGAAATCCTAGGGTAAATAGGAATGATTCTGTGTTTGTGGGGAAAGGAAATAGATGAGGGCTGCTAGCTATGCAGGACTTTACTTCAATATCTGGGTGAACTGTGAGGACCACCGGTCTTCCGTTAGCTTTTTCATTATCTAAATTCTGCCACATCCTTTCCATCTTTTATAAAAATATAGGAAGAGTTGTATCCCATAGCTGTCATTTTTGTATTTACATAAAAGGCACCAACTCATATTACTTTAGTTGCTCCAAAATCTCCACAGATCTGAATCATAAACAAAATGGAGCCTTTGTGTCTGGTGATCTCCAACAATATAACTTGCCTTCCTACAAAGCGTGTTATAATGGTTAGATTTTGACAAAGACACTGCAGGCTGAGAGCACCATTAAAAAGAAGCAGAGACATAAACCTCTAGCATTAATCACATTCATATAAAGTTATATATTAAAAAATAAGTTTTCCTTAAACTTCTTTGCACTGATAGAGATGTAATTATTGGCATCATGAATGCATTTTGATAGCAGCAGACCTTTCATGTTTCAGTTTAATTGTGCATGTTATCAGACTATTCAGAGCTGATAATATCCCATCAGTATTTGGAATACCATCACTATTTTAGCAATAACCCACGCCTGGGTGTGGGTAATGCTGGATTTACCCACGGTTGGTGTGGTTTGGTCACGAGGGTGAAGCCCGAGTGGCCAAACAAAGACAACCATGGGTAAATCCAGCATTACCCACACCCAGAAGTGGGTTATTGCTATTATACAATGACATTATTGAAGAAAAAAAATAATTACTTTTCTTAAATGATGGTATTGTATAATGCCTCCTTGCTGCCCTTCTGCAGCTGTCTGGTATTCTGCGGCAGTTCTGATGTACTGTGCATGTGTATGCTTATGCAGTACATCAGAGCTGTGGGCAAAAGCAATGAAGAAAGCAAGATCTCCGTTGCTTTTTACAAACCGTCTCGCTATGTTAAAGGAGTTTAACATAGCGAGACAGCTTTAAAAAAAGCAATGGAGAATCTCCATTGCTTTTTTAAAAACTGTCTCATTATGTTAAATCCATTTAACATAGTGAGACAGTTTTGAAAAAAGCAATGGAGAACGCAAGGTCTTCGTTGCTTTTTACAAACTGTCTCGCTATGTTAAAGGAGTTTAACATAGCGAGACAGCTTTAAAAAAAGCAACGGAGAATCTACGTTGCTTTTTTAAAGCTGTCTCACTATGTTAAACCCATTTAACATAACGAGACACCTTTAAAAAAAAGCAATGGAGCTAGGAAGATCTCTGTTACTTTTTTTAAAGCTGTCTCGCTATGTTAAACTCGTTTAACATAGTGAAACAGTGTATAAAAAGCAATGGAGATCTTGCGTTCTCTGTTGCTGTAAAAAAAAGAGTTATACTTTTTCCATTACTATAACTCTGATTTACAATGTGCAAGCTGACCAATCAGCTTGCATGTTTTGGAATATTAATGGGAGGGTTGTTGTATAATAGTCCTAGTGTCCAGTCTGTTAACTTTATTTACTCTTCCTTACAATCTTATGGGAGAAAGATACTGAGCATTCCAACATTTTAGAGTGTGATCCTTTAATAGATAACAGACTATCCATCTACAAAATGAACTCTTGTTTAAATTCTGCATATACATTCCAGTATAAAATATTTAGTATTAAATATTCACTGTGAATGATGTATTTAAATCAGATTTTGGTTAAAACAATAAGACTTTAATGCTGGTCATTGTTTACTTTGTCACAGGTTGTGGTGGTTTGTTCACAGCTTCAAGTGGTGAAATCCATTCTCCAAAATACCCTAGTGTCTCTGGGAACAATGTAGACTGCTCTTGGGTTATAACTGTGGACATTTCTCATAGAGTTTTACTGAATTTCACCGACTTCGATATAGAAAATCACCAGTCATGTAACGATAACTATATAGTTGTAAGTATTCAATGTTAGGCATATTTATTATAATTTTTTAACAAAATGCTTTTTTTATAGTTTGTGCTTGTGCAGTGGTCTCTTCTGTTAGTTGTAATCTTACAATATAAAGCCAGACATCAAATTTTATAAGTATAATTCAGCTGTAGCATTTCAAACTGCCTTAAGTTTACTATCCTCTATATCCTAGAGAATGTGCATTTTATTTTCAAAAAAAGACTTCACATACATTTACAATAATTGACAATAATAAATTTCTGTCTGTTTAGAAAATTAGATAGAATTTCTACTTTACGTCACATTAGTTGCTACCAGCATTTTTTTCTAGATCTAACAGTGTTGTCAATTCACACATGTATTTATGTCAGTTCTGAGCACCATGTGAATGTAATATGAATCATGACATGTAGTTGTAAAATTATAATTCATAAGTCAAATTATATTTGGCATTTCAAAATATTGACCTGTCACAGGTAAGTTTTGTAGCACAAGACCACAAAATGAGTACTGATTTTTTTCTAGAAATCTTATCACCCAAGGAAGCATACTAAAAATATTTCTGAATAAGTAATTTAACATAGACAAAAATTATAAAAATCTTATTACAGATAATTGGTGACTCAGGGATAGTAATGATTCTAAATGGGAAAGTGAATAATTCTCTAAACCCTATATGTTCATATGAGAATTCAAAGATATTTTCCAGCATTCTGTAAGACTGGACTTAGTTTTATGAGTATGCAGAATTATTTACAGCATTTTGCATATTTGTATATCATGCTTTTAAATTGCTCCCATGTCATTACTTTTAAATTCACTTTATTTTTATTACATAACTTTATATTCATGAATAGTGCAATAAAACTCTTAAATTTTGTTATAATATTTGGTGGGTGAAATGCTGAATTTCAAAAATGCCAATTAATGCGATTGTCTTGATTACATACATACATCCTTAACTTTTTGATGTTATGTGTTCTGTATCTGATATGTATATGGGTATTTACAAAAATGAGTAAACTATCAACAGTATCTGAGATAAAGATACTACAACTAGCCAGAAAATGTGATGCTTTCTTAGATGGTGTTTAGTATGTATTATGGATTATTGTAAACTAAGTGTAGTTGTAATATTTTTTTGCCAATTCATGCCATTCTCATTATATTGATTATAAATGCTGGCCAAATTTCAGAGTAGCTGTAAATATTCCCATATCTGTATTTTGATAAAGTACAAGAATTTGAAATTACTTTTTTAAGTAATATAAATAATTATGGTCATGTCTGCAGTCATAACTGTATTATGTGATCAAAACATGTACGCCAAGAAATTAACCTCTTGAGCTCTGCTTTTGACATTATTGCCAAGAGTATATCATATTAGGTTACAGTTGAGGATCTGCTCATAATTTTTTGTAGTGCATGAAGATTATCTGTTCCATGTACTACTAGTTAAAAGCATGAAGCAATTTGCTGGCTTTTAAAAGACAGTAAAGCAATTAGTGAGCACCGTCAAACACACAGCAAAATACTTCAGGAAAAGATTTTTAAACAAAGTCTGGGCAGATTGTAAAAATATACTATAAGTAGAAACAAAGCTGTCTTGACTTCTGCCACTGTTGTTTGCTGGCTGGCACTGAAATTTCGTAGTGTGAGACACAATCGTAACAACACTTGGGGGGAGAAGACTTGACAATTGCTAACATCTAAACCAAAATTCATGAACAGCTACACTTCATGCTAATTCCTTGTGCACAATGACCAATGGTGGGCATGCTAATTTTTATTCATTAAATAGGTCTGCACAAGGATAAACACCAGAAGATGCTAATGAAGGCATAAGTGTATGCCCATCTCACTTCCTTTAGCTGTCAATTCCAATACTCTTTGGAATACCTACACAAGGATTCTTAGAAAAAATATTAGTAGATTACTGCAACTATCATTAATTTTTATGTGCAGTAGTCTTTAATACAAGCTTCTAGTGCTTCCAGACCAAAGTAAGTGATGAGCCTGTAAAGAAAATATAAAAATGATTACTGCCATATGCATATATTGGACATGACTAAGATAAAACATGGCTCAACTGCAGAGGAATGTCAGTTGTAACTTATGAGTAATATATGCAACATAAATAGTAATATATTATAAGGAATACAACAATGGCTTTTCACATCACATTGTATTCAGCCTATCTGTCAAGTCAAAACCATTTAAAAATGTCATTAAGTTACATTTAAGATACACTTAAAGATCAATCATGCAAATGAACACAACTAAAAAAAAAAGTTATGTCCATACCATTTACAGGCAGTCATGGAACCTCAGTACCGCATGTGCCTAGACCGACAAAATAGAGATGGATAGCAGGATGATAAGCATTAAAGAGAAGGTGAGACATGAAAGACTGCACTAATACCTATAACTCAAAACACAGTTTTCTAAGATATATTTGATAAATATTTTCAGATATGGGCGGCGCAGTGGTGCAGCGATTAATGCTGTCGCCTCACAGCAAGAGGTTCTCTGGTTCAATTCTTGGCTGGGGTGCCTTCTGTATGGAGTTTGCATGTTCTCCCTGCATTCGCGTGGGTTTCCTCCGGGTACTCCGGTTTCCTCCCACATTCTAAAGACATGCTTCTGGAGCATTTCTCCCCGGGCCTACGCTGAAAACAGGATCTGCGGAACCTAGTCGGACTTTCCCGGTCAACAAATGTTAAATAAATAAAATAAATAAATAAATATTTATATTCTTCCATCCTCTTTCCCTCTCTTTCTCTCTTGCTGTGTGTGTGTGTGTGTGTGTGTGTGTGTGTGTGTGTGTGTGTATGTAAGTATTGTGTATATATATATATATATATATATATACATATATGTATATATATATATATATATATATATATATATATATATACATACATATATGTATATATATATATATATATATATATATATATATATATATATATATACATATATACATATATATATATATATATATATATATATATATATATATATATATATATATATATATATATATATATATATATATATATATACATATATATAATATATATGTATATATAAAATATATAGATAGAGATAGATATCGATATAGATATAGCTATAGATATGAATAGCATACCTAGAGCATAAGCAGTAGACACCTTTTGTTGTCTTTCACCTCTCCATCCATGTCCAGCACAACACTAGAAAATTCAATGAGCTAATGGACTGGCCAGACAGGCATCCATTAAAAATATGTATATCTAATATATTACTGTAAATTCCTACCTTCCCAACTCCCCAGCAATAACAGGCATGAATGTGGACAAAGAACTGTGTTAATCTGGAATTTATAACACCATTACCAATGAATGAATTGTATGAAATGACAATTGTAAAAAGCATTTGCTTTCTGTATTAAGGCATCTGTTAATAATGCCAAGGACATGTGGACATACCAAAACTATTGTATATAATACAAGTCAATGATCCATTTGTAATAGAAACTGTTAAACCCTTCTTACACAAAGGAATTTACAAACTGTAGACAGCACTTAGTTTAGGGAGAAAAATTAAAGACCCCTTATGAAACAGTCATTTCCCCCCACCCTACACCAGCAAACAGAAATGTCAAGGACATAACCCCCTTCTAATGGAGTAACACTTCTTTATGATAGGCATATACAATAGGCCTACCATACTATATTTGCTGAAATGTAACTTTGACATTGCTACTTGTAAAATAAAATGTCTTAAACGTGTTCACATTCTCAGATAAATGTTGTTATAAAGACATGCAACATTAGATGAAGATCTTTCAAATACCACCTGCTATACCTTTTATACTAACACAAATGGGCAAAGTGCAGATATCACTGAATTTACACTGAGAAAATAACATCATAAGTGTGTAACTATTACTTGAAAAGAACCATTATATACATTGAGAATTGTAGTAAAGTTCACCAAAAGTAAGGCAATTCCAGCAGTCAAATAACAGTATCTGAAGTTGGTGAATACAAGCAGCCTTTCCTACTATGACACAAGTTTTTTAACTCCAGAGTATGCTTATATAGTGCAGATTAACCCCTCTGGACATGGTAAACATGTGAAACAGATGCCAGCTCATTATTAGTCATGAATCACTCAATCTGCTCAATGTGCTATGCAGGAAAGCATGGTGTGAGGACCTACATAAGGGTATATACATGCCCTAGAAGTACAGAAGCAAGTATTGGGAAGTGAGACTAATTAATGGCTTGCAAGTATGATTTATAAGCAGTAGAGCACAAATAATTATTTTTTTAACACTCCTGCCACTTTGATGTATACTTACAGAGGATGTGTCAGGGAGAATTGACTTACAAGAAAACTTTGAGTTTACATTGACACTTAGGAGATAATCTTTATACCACCATTATGAATATATGCTTAACAGGTAACTTTGCCTCTGTGCACAAAATGTGTGTAAATTATATGAAGTACATAAAATGTAAACATTTAAACATTAAATGTCTAAATAAATGCATGTCACAATAAATCATATCAAAAATGCATTAAAATAGATTACTTCCACAAAAGAAAGTGAAGAACATACTACTGCATTACATATCTTTTTTTTTACTGTGACATAATTTCTTAGGTTATGTGCTGCAAATATAACATTCTTCCAGATGTCTGTAAAATGACAAAGAACAACAATGAGAAAAATGGTTATTTTTCTTCATAAATGAAAATTGTTACAATGTTAGAGCTTGAGTGCATGTGCTTCTCTTTCTCTGTCTCCTAAATACATATCTATATATTCTCTTTTTTTCACGTTAATGCCATGTTTTCAAAATTTAAATCTAGAGATGGTGATGACTGTGTGAAACTATGGAGCCATAATGTCCACATTTTCATAGTAGAAGACCATAGTTTAGAAATTATCACACAGAGACATTTCTAATCATGTTTTGTTTTTACTTTATGTTTTGTGCAAGGCCTGACATTGTGTGTCAGGGAATACCAGTGGTCACTTGCAGTGTACAACATTTCAATTTCCAAGGCAAAAACTTGAAAGTTTAATTTGGGCTATCATCAATAGCACAAAGGAGAATAGCTCTGGTACACTTCAATCAGCACTCAGCACAGTACTGAGTGAAGAAGATAGACCTTTTATGTAGCTTTATCTGTGGCTAAATCTACTAAATGTATTAAGTTGTGAGTAACAGCAGTGGTAAAGGAGGATTCAAACTGAACTTGCAGATAGTTTTACTGAGGGTGTTAGAATAACAATTGTCTCAGAATTTTTATTAGGGCCTGAACATGAAATACAACTGTCAAGTTGTTCCATGAAATTTTCAGCATAACTCTAAGTAATGAACTCTAAAATAAGTTTAACATATTTTGTGTGAATTGTCTTAAGCATAACACTGGTCATGATTAAAGTGTACTCACAAATGTATACTTAAAATAATTCTTAGTACGGATTAACAAAAGCACTTGTTATGTAGATGCCTCTGTGGCGCATTAAAATAATGCACTGACCAATAAGTAACAGCAACAATAATGTAACGTTTAATTCCAGATTTTGATACTTTGAATGTACTACTCACACTTACACAAATGTTTTTCTTGTTGAAGCCTGAACTATTGTTATAAGTAATAACAGATTGTTATAATCATGACGTCAGAAATTTGACATTTACTAAAGTGTAAGGAAATAAAATCAGTAACACAGTGAAAGTGGAAATACGGATAATTAATCCAGAATATTTATAATATGTCCAAAGTAGTAATCGTGACAGTAATACATTTTCATTAAAAGGTGTACTTGTTTGTATATGCTGTGTATAAAATCAGATTTTGTAATCCCCTTTGTGTCCCTTCCTCAAGAAGTAATTACATGAAGCCTGAAGGCATGATGATGTGTAAGAATAATGCAAGTTATCATGTGGCAAACTCTGGTAAATGATTGAGTGTGTCAGGTTAATGACATACTTGCTGGTTTCATTTCTAGTTATTTATTTTTTTATTTGTATCTGCCTTTGTGAAACAGTTGGCATTGCACATTATTAAATGTCAGTGGTCACTGGCAGTGAGCAACAGTTCAGATATGAAGGCCAAAACTCAAAAGTTTAATTTCAGCTGCCATCAGTAGCACAAAAGAGACTGGTGCCAGTGTAGTTTCGTCAGCACTCTGAGAGTACTGAGTGAAGAAATTACAGCTGTTAGGTAACTTTCTCTGTGGCTCAAGGTGGTAACACAGTCAGTCTGGAAAAAAAGGCAGAGGTAATATCGGGTTCAAGTCCACTTTAGAGATAGCTTTTTCTAGGGAGTCAGAATAAGTATTGCCACAGACTTTTTATTAGGAATTTAACCTGACGTACAACTGACAATTGGAAAAAAATAATTTCCAATACAACTCCGTAATAATTGCTAAATAAGTTGACTATAAACTGTGTGACGTATGTAAAACATAAGAATAATAATAGTTAATTTAAATTTCACTTGCATATGTATAATATTCATAAAAGTTTTTGCTATAAAGAATGATTCAACACAAATATCATTATTGTGTAGGACAGTATGTCAAGTAAAGTATGTTTGGCATCTATCCTAACACATTTCACTCAACTAATTAAAATCAATACATATGGAATTGATTTGTTGTAATAAATACTGGTGTCTACGTATAAATCTAGTAATACAACAAGTGACAGTACAACATATACTACCTTATCATAATTAGATTGCCAGTCAAGTTGAAATTGTTACAACTCAACTTACAAGCTCAAAATATTAGTTATCCAGTGGTACTAACTGTTAATAAAAATAAATTAATAATTTAGCCTTCTTATTAATTATGGGTTCAATTCCCGGTACTTTCAGTCAAAGATTGTAAACTTTATGTCCTGTCAGCCCATTATGTCCCAGCTTATATCACTGTATATTTTCCCATTGCTGATTATTACCAACATCATAGATTGTATGTTATTACATATCAGTGTGTCACAAGACTGTATGTATGCATGTATGTATGAATGATTGTCATTCACCATAATAGACAGTGTGGCAGAGAGGTGACAATATGTCCTTTGTAATGTAATGCAAATGCAATCATCAAAAAGCATTTGAAGATTTCACAATGGAACATCGTTGATACAATGAACATCATATATGGCTAAGTATCACTGCCATATTTTAAGCCTGCAGTATATTTTGAAGCAATCATGCCAAATTTCACTGGCAGGCCTTTTTGTGCTTTCTATCACACAAATGCAGTTGGCAAGTTTATATGTCATTACACTTAGGCTGGTACAAGCAAGAGTGGAATTGTGTACTAGTTCACTGCCATGTTTCTAGGTATCCTTCAGAAAATATGGCAGGTGAAGGTGAGGGTGATGCTTGATTTAGAGCCTATAGATGATGCCAAGAGGAGTCCAGGATCATTGTGGCACTCCTTGTAAAGTGCTACAGCCATAGGTGTTTGCAGCAGGACTATACTGGGTGTCAATACAAGGCCGAGGCTTGTAATGGTGTCGCCAAGTCTGTCACCAGTGTAAGTGGGATTTCACATGCTGGTAAAAAATGTTGTCACCATAATAGTGACACAGAGAGGTACAAGCCACACAGGACCTCCTGAGAATGATGGGAGACAGCATTTAGAACTATGGGCACTCCTGAATTGTGTAAGTATAGTGAGCCATCACCAGCTAATACAGTACTATAGACTGGCTAGACAACATACTTGTTGACTATGCTTCATTTTTTTCTGTTTTCATTTTTGTACAGCTGCTGAAGACAGCTGGATGCAGGGAGGCACATTAGGAATTATTGTCATGCCTCGTACAAACACAGGGTCAGTATGGCTCAGGTATGAATGCAAGCAAGATCAAAATACATCTGAAATTTATTCAGTTTTACCAAATTTCAGGGCATCAGTGCATACAACCTTGAGAGAGAGACACACACACACACACACACACACACACACACACAGCTGAGTAGGCATACCTTACCTATATAGCAGGCATACATGCCTATTCCAGTAACTTTTGATCATTGCATTAGGCAATGTTTAAATCAATGTAACAGTGTGGGGGTTCAGTTCCAAGCAGAAGCAATTAGCTTTTAGCACAGAACAGTATATAAAATCTATTTTCTGCAATCATTAAAAAACATTAAACTTTCCATTTTTGTAAATGAATGTCTTTTACTTGGAATGCATATGTAATATATGCCATAGTCACCTAACTGATTGCCTAATGTGTACAATGACAATGAGAGTGATATATTTTATGACAATGTAGGATTTCACATTGTACATGGATGTGCCAAGGTTTCCCATATGTATATGTAAGTTTGTTTTCTGTCCCGAACCCAATATCTCGCTATATTTTGTGTGGAAACATTCTCACTTCAACACAAATTACCATCAGCATGGAGAGCTAGACTGACCAATGAACATTGAACTGCCATACCTTCACAAGTATTTGTGGAGGTACCACCACAGGCAGCACAGACATCCAGCACATCTGAGTCCCAACCTGTCAACATTCCCTCCACAACTCCTCACTACCTACTCCGTCTGCATCAGGTAATTCTGGCATGGAAGTTGGTGCAGTGGTACCTACTGGGAGTAGTTATAGTGAAGGTGGTGATTTCATCACTGGTCAGGTACAGACAGGGCTGGTGGAGGACATTATGCAGCTGGGCCTCAGTGTCCAATTCAAAAGATTAGAGACAATCCTGCACCAAACTGAGACAGTGATGACACTTCTGATGGTGAGGACTACATTTTTACTCTCCTCATGCTGTACACAGATGTACCTCCAATGTCCCCTAACTTGACCCAGTCTTGGTGTTTCCTACCTTTTGTGTCCATCACCATCCCTGTCTGCCTTAGATGTCCTCTATAGTAGGGCCTGCCACCTAACCTACCCAACTTACCCACCTAACCATCTTATTTCTAACCACATCACCAACAGTCCTCTCATCTGTGTCAGATGACTGAGTTTTCAGAAACTCAAAGTTCATAAGTTTGAGACCATACAATCAAGTTTCTGAAAACTTGAACATCGAAAAATAAATAAATAAATTAATTAATTAAAAAACACCCCCCACACACACACAAAAATCTACCTTTTTTCATTTTTGCAGGGGGCAAGCCCCCCTGCATCCCAACCCTGCAAATTATTGCACTACAGTGAGGAAAAGGATACATTTCCTAATCAGCACTGTACTATAATGTCCATTCAAAAGCTTCAGGTTTAAAAAAAGTCAGTCAGATGATCTCGACCATATGAATTTCAAGTTTCTGAAAACTTTTCAACTGATAGGACCCCAATCCACTCCATCCAAAAAAATAATAAAAATAATTGGCACCTGTCCCACAAAAAACATTTCTCCAGATACATAGCTCTCCACTTCATCTATTTGTCTGCTTGACACTTGATTTGGTCCAATTGGCCATTCAAAATTATTCTGTTGTCACCCACCCTGATGTGACAATCCAAATTCATGAAATTTATATTACAAGTACACATTAACCTTTTGAATAAGTGGGTGGCTATGGTGCGCTACCACCATCACTCTGCATATTCCTTTATTCTTCTCCTGTGTAGTGCCTGTGTTTCTCCCCCACTTTTACCACTGTCTTATTGAACCTTTTTTTTACATGTTTAATCTGGTCAAAAAATAAAATCATGCACAAGGCACATGGTCAGAGGTGGCCCATAAGTAAGTTAAGTTTTTGTCCCCAGCATTTGCACAACACTTAGCATCATGCACCACTGCTGAGTGACAGTAAATTACTTTTTATGTCTGATGGAAAAAATGAAGATTTTAATTTTGGCTGCAATACTGATGTTATCATTGCACAAATGTGTGTGACCCCCCCCCCCCACTACTATAGAAATGTAGGCCGATATCACTACAAGGAGACAAATACTCTTACATGTTTATTACACTTCAGGATGTGATGAACATCTTATGGAATGTTACTGCATTGAAAGGAGGTACTGCCAGCACAGCTAGCTGGAATTTTGTAAATAATTATATATCACTTGTGAATATCAACTTGATTTATACAAGATGCTTGTTTTACAAATGAATTAGAACTGTGGGTCATACAAGATGCTGGTGTTACACATGTATTAGAACTGTATGCCATGTATATATCAAACTGATTTGTACAGACATTTGTGTTAAAAAGGTATTTTGTAAAGTGTTTGGGTTTGAAATGTATCCACAATGTGCCTTACTGGAGAGAACAGAAATGCACATGTACTATTGTCACTGTTTAAGTGTGTATGTTTTAACAGAGAAAACTGGAGGGTTAACCTTAGTCCAGCAAACTTTAGGAAAATATCTGAAATTAAATCACTTTATAGGCTAGGCCATAAAGATGCTATTCCACAGGTTTCAAGGCAGCCAGAGACACAAACTCTGTACTAGGAACCTTTCTGTGTTTTCTTTGGGATAAACTAATTGCAACTCAGGAAGAGTGGAAGTGTTTAATTGTTTTACAACCTCCTGATGCTCAACAGATCTGAGCAAACCCTTGTGTCTGTATTTATACAGGTAGATGCTAAGTCCTGCCAGCTACCAGCAATGGGGGTTTGCATGAGAACTAGAAGTGAAGTGACCAGAACCGATGGCATCCTGCAAGCTATCCCAGCAGTAATATTTTAGATATTATTTTGAGAAGTTTCTTAGAGAGACAGAAGATTCTGTATTCTGTCTTGGACCTGACAACAAGAAGAACCATTCACCACATTATCTACCTTGCTCTAATTAAGTTATTAGGGAATAGTGACTCTCTTAGGTACAGTCAGGAATATAATGAAGCTTAGTTTAGATGTTATTTTTCTGTATTTGTTTGAGACTGTCCTTCAATGTTGTTTTAAATATTTCCTGTTGTTTTAAATTCTGTAATCACTGTGAATATATACTTAGTATTTTCTTGTTCCTTTATGTTTTATAATTAAATATATTTAAACCTTTCATTGTGGCTGATCTTTGTATAAATATTTAAGTTTTGAGAAGTGTTTGCATATTTATTTGGTGACACTGTGTAGGCCACTCCTAATAGCTTTGCTCTTGGTCAAACTACCATTTGTATTAGTATTAATATTACACAGTAAAATTGGACACCTTTTGTTAAGGACCTTAAAGTAGCTGGCGAGGGGTTCTGGTGGCAGTGGTAACTGCCTTATAGTCTGGGCAGAAGTGGGAATAGCTAGTAAATCTATGCCAGCCTTTCCCAAGTGTGTGTGTGTGTGTGTGTGTGTGTGTGTGTGTGTGTGTGTGTGTGTGTGTGTGTGTGTGTGTGTGTGTGTGTGTGTGTTTGTTTGTGTAAAACACATCTACAAGAGTGTGCGTGTTGGCTACTTGGGCAGGGACATGAAGAACTGGTTGGACAGAGACAGTGTTGCAGGAGCTGGCTTGGAACCCTGGCTAAGGATCAACTCTATAGCTGTGCCAGTGGGGAGTCTTATTAGAGATTTGGAGAAAGAAAGAGAAAGCAGCCCTGGACTGACTGTGGTCTCTGTGTGCTCTTAAGGGAAATTGCATTTGATGCAGAGAGCTGCATCTGGACATACAGAATGTATACCTGTTATCCTCCAAGTGAACACTCCCCCCCACAGGTGCCAGTGGTGAGGATTGAGGCTCCTTGATTACTGGTCCAGGGGTGGGTCGTCACAGTTACAGTTGTCATTACTGTGATGAATCCTGATGTCTACATTCTCTCTTGCTTCAATCTTTTTCCACTGTTACTTCAAGTGTACAATTTTAACTATGAATTAGTTTGTGTTAACCAGTTCTTCATGTCCCTGCCCAAGTAGCTGACACGCACACTCTTGTAGATGTGTTTTACACACACAAACACACACCCACCCACTCTTAGTTCCTATGTGGTGCAGTCAGGTCAAGGATTTAAATACAGAAGTATGTCAAACATTATTTAATTTTTTTGTATTAATATTGTGTGTGGAAGTGTTGGCTACATATGTTATCTACCAACCATTATCCTGCTAATGTCTTAACCATGTTTCTGCTTTCCTACCCTTGTTTGTTCCATCCTGGGAACACTTTATTGTACAGAGCATGATAGAATTATTATGATGTCAAACCTCAGATTAACACACCACAATGTGGTCAGAAATGGCCCATAAACAAAAATGTTTTTATGTATCTCTCCTTCTCTTTCTCTCTCTCTCTCTCTCTCTCTCTCTCTCTTTATATATATATATATTTCCTCCCCCTCTGTCTTATTGCTCTTTGTCCTCGGTATTTGCATGATGCCTGGCACTGAGCAGCAATTATAACTGATGGCAAATGGCTGTTCATGTCTTATGAAAAAACTAGTGCGTGCTTGCCTTTAGCCACATTAGTCTGCTGCCCCCAGTGTTACTGTGCTTAGCCTCACTGTGCTACAAAAACACACTTGTAGCAGTATAAGGAGTCAGTTATTATATTTTGAACAGGCTTCACAGCTGAGTCTACACCATTTGGGACACTTCAATTCTCTGTATGTTATGTAGTATGCTGCACACAGCCCCGTTGCTTCATAGTATTTCCACAGTTCCTTCAAATGTGTGCATTTGTTTTAGCTCCTGACATTTGCCTTGCTTTGTGATGTGCTCAGCTAATGATCATGTCGATAGACTGATGATGCAGATTGGCATGTTTTATGTGTTGTGGTGGGAGTTGTTTTGTTTGCGTGCATGTGGAGTTTCTGAGGACTGCATCTGAGAAGCCATTGAGTTTTGAGTAAGTTACATATGAGTACCTGTCTATATGTGGGTCTATATATGTGGTCTTTTGTAGGTGCAGTGAGTGTTGGCATTTTTTTGCATCCATATGTGAGAGGCTTTTTCCAGTGACATTGTGTAACTACATCTCTCATGTACTTTGTTTGCCTGTTTCAGAATTTAGTGGTTGTCAGTATATATGAGGCAGTGGGTTACCCTTACTTAATTGTAGACCACTCCATCGAAACACACTCCATCGACACCGCAAAACATTCACAACACGACGGCTGATGCTACTCACATGGTAAGTAACCATTTGGCCATCCACAAGTAGAAACCTACCATTAAAACAAAAACACACATGTGGGGGGCATACCCCCCCTTACTTAATATTCCAACTCCGAGAATGCACTACCGCGAGGGTACGGGGCAAAGGTCAGGTTCCTGGCCAAACGGTTACTTACCGTGTGAGTGGCATCGGACGTCGGGTTGTTGATGTTTTGCAGCATTGATGGAGTGAGTTTTGATGGAGTGGTCTGTTGATTAAGTCAAGGTAACCCGAGGCAGTTGCTATATTGCCTGAAGATGCCCATGTCCATAGAGCTAGATGCAGAGATAGCAGGAAAGTGCCTATCCATGGTTGCAAGTCCTTAATATATGCCTTACGAGGGAAAAGAATAGGGAGCTCTTTGCAACCAGACAAGAGATGGGTGCTTAACTCATGTAATTTACAGCTAAACTCTCCTGGAATGTTGGCCACCATGCAAACCAGTTGCTCTTTGAGCAGAAATAATTCTGAGTGCTGTAATAATGTAATCTAGAAATAACTAAATGTGGTAATGCTGCTCAGCATGCAAAGAAGTTGTTCTTTGGGTAGGTAGCACTGGACTGTGGAAAATTTTAGAAGTAGTTTTTTATAGGGAAAAGTACAGCTTCTAGTGTTTGCATATATACAGGGCACCACTATCATGTGAGAAAAGCAGTGTCAGGCAAATATGAGGCTTATATACAAGCAGAAAAAAGCATGTTTTAAATTAGGTATACCCACAGGCCAATCAGGTAGGTGCACAAAAAGGTTTCTATCAGGAGTTCCCAACTCAGATAGGTGAAATCAGCCCTCTCCTGCCACAAGAGTGTAGACTATGACCCTCTTAATGTAAAATGACTAGTTTAGAGCCCAAGTGCTAGAGAACCACAAAAAAAGCAGATGCAATGTATATAGAATACTACAATTGCAGAACAGCAGCCCTTATAGCAGTGAAAAATTGTAACTTCAAATTCTAAGCAAGGGGAGGAAAAAGAATAAATAGCACAAAAGTATTTGGGAATGCAATGAAAACAAGCTTTGCAAGTGAAAAATAGTGAAAAATAATACTTAATTTTATTTTTCTTGCCAATAATGGCTTCAGATGCAAGTAAATCTCTCAAACTCTCTGGCATCATCACTAAGTGATGAGCAGATCTGGATAACGGATTTTAAACTAGGCTAGCTGTCATTGTGGCCCATTTTTAGTACTAGCCAGTTTCTCTCAGAGGTGAGAGTTAAACCCTGTACCTTATGTCTATGAGGTAAACTCCTTAAACATTATGCCAGCTCCCAGCTTCAAAGAAACATTGAGCCAAGTGGGACTTGAAGCCCCATTCCCCAGCACCAGAGATTGATGCCACTGGTCCCTTTATGTTTCAAGAGTTATGGTAAGACTTTGCCTGTGGTGTGTTCAGTTAATACACAGTTCTTTAGATTGTGGACTTGCATAGTCAGCTGTTCACATCCAGCAAAGGACAACATAATTATGAGTGCAATGACATGATGCATACAACAATGCCTTCATTTGTTTCTATCCCTTTTAACTTTAGCAAAGGCCTTTCAACACACTGAGGATTTCATGCTAGTCAAATAGGTGTTCTGTGATGCTTGTGGTGAAACCATCCTTAAAAGCAATGTCATGTTTTATGAAGGTGAATATTATCAGCAGATCAGTGACATAGCTGAAGACTGACTATGCTCCCTTGTCTGACAATCTTATAATGAGATACTAAGAGAAAGAATACATATTTAGCTCCCCTTTTGCATTCAAGTTTGGTTTTTGCCAGTGGCACCTAGATGAAAGTTTTATTACATTGCAAGGTACCATACATGAATTGCATGTGTATGCAGATTATAATTAAAATGCTGTACCATTTTTTAAGTGTACCTATAACATTTTCACTACCGGGATTAATTACTTTAATGTGTCCCTGGAAAAAGATTTTGAGAGAAGGATATTTAAGTCTTAATATTATTCATAAACCCACCTTCTCCAATATGTATTTACAGTATAATAGTAATTACCTGCCCCATCAGAAGGAAAGCTTAGCGAATTAGTGTCAGAGGATGACACCTTGAAGCATGAATGGTAGTATCAATGTTTACTTACTGAGGTTAACTCAGAGACATAGTTAATGACATCAAGGAATACCTTCTTAAAGACAGTGATGCTATGCATAAGCCACTGCAGGGGAATGGGCTATCAGGAGATGGACCTTTGTAAAATTCTTCACATAAAAGTAACTTTAATAAAATTATGGTTTTAAAATATAGTCCAGTAGTTTTAATATTAGACAGCTAATAAAACAGAATTTACAAATATTTTCTTGTTATGATGGCATAGGCACAAGGATAGGTAATAAACCTACTTTTGTTTATAAAAGGAGCAGGAACATAACATAGAAATCAGAAGTAGTACAAACATGTACAAATACTACTATTTCAAAAACCTCTAGATGTGATATGTGTTTGCAGTGCCCACCTACTCATGTTGGACCTGAATTAAAACTCAGAAGTTTAGAACATGATTTTAGATTCACACAGAAATGTAATTCTAGCAGTGTAAGCATGGCATATTGAGCCTACTATGACTTATGTCAGTGCGTTTCTGTCGGCAAGATGAAGTGTAACTTATGCAAACTTATCTGTAAACATTGATATGACATAAAAAGCTAATTAGAACAATGCACTGTATAAACATACTACAACATGTAATGAACTTAAAAGGTTGCTATTTGTAGTAGTAGAATAAATTACTACTGAACCCAAATAGGGCCAATGGAAGCTTAAGTCATAATACAGTAAACTTAAATGACTAATTAGGCTTAATGCTGTGGACTATCCAGAAACAAATTATAACATTTCCTTCAGCAACAAATTAAAATTGTGCACTGCATGGTTATGGTTTCATGTTTTATTAACATATACATATTTTACTAATATATTTTATGTTAACTTATGTGTTCAGCATATTTGTTCAGGGGAGTTTAGTACTTTTAATATATTGTTAAATTTTATTGAATGCAACTTGTGATGTAATGTTGGATATATATATATATATATATATATATATATATATATATATATATATATATATATATATTTCTGTCAGTGGTGTTTTATGGAAGTTCTTATGATGTCCTATGAATAAAAGTGGTTAACTACCCATTAAAGAGTTGTACATAATTTCAGCTGTATTACTAACTGTGATTCATTGATGAAAACTTTCAGCAAGCTGTGTACAATTTCTGAGGGCAGCATCATTTCTGTGTGGTTGCTTTTAGTTCTGAGTTTTTACCAAACAGATTTGGTTTCCTGCTCTGTTAAGATTAACAACAATCAAGTTGAACAGGAATTCAGTCAACTTCTGTAGGAGTACAGGCATGGTACCCAAAGTTCCTGTGCATCATGTACATCTACAGGAGTCAACAGATGGGGTTGGGAAACAGAAAGCTGAAATACATTACAAATGTAGAAGCAAATAAGTCTAGCGTGTTAAGAATATTGGCTAAGACTTTATTGTCCACAATAGAGCCTTTTTTAGGCAATAAATAATTGAAGAATTGTGCTGTGGTGCTTGCATTAAGTACTGAGTTATGTAGGCAGTGTACCTTGTTAGGCTGGGGTTCTAATCTCATTACAGTCAACTAGTGCATGTGTGTGTGTGTGTGTGTGTGTGTGTGTGTGTGTGTGTGTGTGTGTGTGTGTGTGTGTGTCTGTCTGTCTAGTCAGAAGAACATAATTGTGTATCCTGCAGTCATCAGTACAATCCCATGAAGTACCAATATTTTGAGTGGGGTGGGGGTTAAGGTGTTTACCTTATAGACACAGGGTACAGGTTTTGCAATTGGCTAGGCTTAAAATTGTCCACATGGGCAGTTAGCTTAGCACTAATCTATGAACCTATGAACCTATGACAAACTTTCTAAAATAATGAAACCAACCCAAGGAAATTATAAAACTTAAGGAGTTACTGTTCAATGCCAGAAGTTTGAACAAGAAGCTCCATTCCTTCAAGCTCTTCTTATCCTGGAGAATGTAGACATCTGTGCAGCTGCTGAGATATGGCTTAAAGATACAAAAAATACCCCATCAGTGCAAAGTTTCGATGCTTTCCACATATTTGGTCCATGGACTAAACAGACAGGGACTAAAAGTGGGTAGTTGCAACCTACATCATTAACAAACATATCTCCAAGCTGGTTAAACAGTAGTTTCTACTCATGCAAGTAACCGTAGAAAAGTCCCATACCATACCCTAGCAAGCTATAGGTTACCCTCTATGTCATACAAAACCCATAACTCATACTCAGACCTACTGAAGGCACTCAACATTCAACCAAACACTGTACTTATGGTGGACTTTATCTACTCTTCTATAGACTGGAAATCCTACATGGCCTTAAATGTGCAGGTCCAGAGATTCCTAGGCTTTCAAACACAAGCACCTTTGACCAGACAGTGAATCGACCCACCAGAGGTTCTAACATATTGGATCTGGTACTCACAAATATTGGAGAACACTGGACTCCACCCAGTGTCATATAGTCCATGGTAAAGTCCAATCACAAACTGTTTACTGCTAAATAAAAATTAATTTGGTAATCTCAGTATACCCTATAACAGTTAGGAAGTATTCCAAACCAAACTACCTTTAATTAAACAATAGAGTTTCAAAATTAATACCCACTCAAACCCAGAGAACAAGTAACCTATGTCAAATTTTTCACAGAAAGTCTGTACAATCATTTCAAGACCTACGTAGTGGCTGCTGTACCTACCAGAAGTAAGGCCAAGACTATCTCAAAAAACACCTTGATGGAATCCTAAATTAAACAGGTTATACATCAAAAGGAAACATCGCTAAAATTAGGAAGTGTAGATCTCGTAAAGAATTAGTCAGAGTACTCATTGGGAGAATAACATCTTGGATCTTGTCCTATCTAATATGGGAGCATCTTGAATCATCCCTTCTCTACTTTCATCATGTGTTATGTCTGACCATAAAGCAGCCTCCTTCAAAATAAAACTGAATTAATAGATCCCTTCCATCCAAGTTGCCCTTAGAAATTTCACTCAGGCAAACTATCTACTTCTAAGTGATAGATTGGCAAGAAATTTCACTCAGGCAAACTATCTACTTCTAAGTGATAGATTGGCAAGCTTCAAATCCCCACAAAACCCAGTTAACTCCACTGAAAAAACAGAAATGTATACCACCACACTATGCCAGCATATAAACAGCTGCATAGATGCAGCTGTATCCCATTGGAATAAGGGCAAGGAAAACCCCAGAAAAAAAGCACATGGTGGCACCATAATATCAATAGGTTTTATACTAAATGGATAATAATTTTGATGAAAAGTACGAAAAAGCATTCCCAGAACATTAGAGCTCCTGTCATTGAAATAAATAAACACAGGAGCATAATAAAATTTACCAAAGCCAGATTTGAGGTAAAATCACTACCCAAGCCAAAGATAATCACGAGGCATTTTTTTCATTATGTTCATGATCTGAAAAGCACAACACAGCAATTTGCTTAGCTAATTGTGAACAATGTTGCCTACACTAAGGCTGAAGATGTATCGAACCTACTAGCTGATAAGTTTAGCCATTTTCTGCCTTCATCTGTCCCTCAAGATATACCCGAAACTGGCTTACCCCCAGCTATCATAGAAGACCAAGTCCTAAAAGTGCTATTAAAAGCTAAAACTACTGCATCAGTGTGTCATGACAATATCCCTGAATGCATCTTAAATAGAATGAAGCATGATATATCCACACCCCTAACAACACTGTACAATCTCAGTCTGAACACAGGTTTTGCACCAAGTGAATGGAGAACAGCTACAGTCATTCCCCTGCATAAGGGAGGACTTTCCACAGACCCAAATTAAAGAGGCAACTGATAGGACTAATTAAGTCCAATAAAGCCAATTTCAAGGTAAAGGTACCCTCCCA
Source organism: Protopterus annectens (assembly GCF_019279795.1). Classification (NCBI taxonomy): domain Eukaryota; kingdom Metazoa; phylum Chordata; order Ceratodontiformes; family Protopteridae; genus Protopterus; species Protopterus annectens. The sequence continues at coordinate 1,468,259,760 of NC_056732.1, read as the reverse complement.
GACAAAAGACAACCATAAGGCCTTATTTAGCTATGTCAGAAAACTCAAAGGCGTGCACAGCAGTCTGCCAAATTTGTGGTTAATGAAGCCACATTCACTGAGCTGGGCAATACAGTGAATCTGCTGACAGACGGTTTAATTTCCAGCTTGGGTCTATATTAGTAGACCGAAAGATGACTTATGCAAATGTGTTTTGAGCAACACATAAACATCGAATCGCATTTAAGCTTGGATCTATATTAGTAGACCGAAAGATGACTTACTCAAATGTGTTTTGAGTGACACATAAACATTGAATCGCATTTAAGCGATTTAATGTTTATGTCATAGGGCAAGGAGATGGTTGGCCAACTTCGCAGAGTTGCCCTTTCCTTACATATAGTGCGATCTCAGAGTTGGTATATTTAGTTAGGGGGGTGTGGGTGGCAGAGCCCCCCTATTTATGATGTTGAATTATGTGTTTTGTAGCGAACGGCCATGTAAGTTTTTTCCCTAGGGAAAAATTTGCTTACATGGCCATTCACTCTTCTGCATTTACGTACATTATGTGTCAACCTTTATGTAGTCACACATGCACTTTCAGTGATATAATATAGACCCTTCCAGCTTTACTTCCAGCCATCCCCAGGAAATGTCTTCAAATATAACCCTTCCAGCTATAAACAGGGATCAGGTCCTGGCTGAGCTTACTAAGGCCAAGAACACAGCCTCAGTGGGCCCTGATAATATCCTGGGATGCCTCCTGAATAGCCTAAAATATGACCTATCAGGGTCACTGGAGTCATTATTTAACTATAGTCTCAGAGCAGGCTTTCTTTCACAAGAGTAGAGGGCTGCAATGGTCATCCCTCTCCATAAGGATAGAGTTTCCCAAAACTACAGACCTATTAGTCTGAAAAGTCTTATATATAAAGCTGTGGAATGAATTATTATTGAAATAATAAGAGATGTAGGAAACCTTCAGATATTAGACCCAACTCAGTTTGGTTTTGTTGAAGGAAGGCCTACTAAACCTGGTGGACTTCTTTTAGAAGGTCATCAAGGCAATGGATGATGGTAACATGGTGCATACTGCCTACCTTGACCTGGCTAAGGCACTTGATTCAATACCCTACATGGGCATTGTTAAAAAACATATGAAATTAGGCATAAACCCATCTATAACATGCTAGATAGCTAGTTGGCTCACAGTTAGGACCCAGGAAGTTAAGATTGGTGAGGCCAGCTCCACAAAGATGTGTGTTACCAGAAGAATCCATCAGGGCACCATGCTGGGCCCTCTACTCTTTTATATCTTCTTCTTGGACATCAAAGCCACTGTCAAAGGCCTCTGGCTGACCAAGTTGGCAAATGATTGCAAATTATGAACAGTCATAGAATCCCCAAAGATGCAAACATCTTACAAAAGGGTCTAACACAGACAAATGACTGGTGACAAACTGTGTCTTAAAACTCAATTCCAAGAAATGCATAATAGTACCTTTTGGAAAGCTTGCCACTCCAGCAAACTATATAATTGATAAACTCACCCCTAAGAGTAGACTTAGTAGTCAGGGATTTGGAAACACATGTAGATAGTAATATGGCCTTCTACTAACATGTGTCCAGTGTAGTAGGGAAATCATTTAATGTTGCTCAACTTACAAGTAAAGTCATGACATCTAGGTCATGGATGACAATGTGCCAGTGAATTCAGCCCTCATCCAATCTATCTTTGAGTATACTATGTCCTTCAGTATGTACCCGAACAGATACATGCAGAAAGTGGAATATATGCAAAGATCCCTTACAAAAAGAATGCAAATTGCCTCAAAGCCCTACCTCTGTACCCAGTCTCCTACAGAGTGCTGATAGTTAATCTATGCCTGGCATACAAGGCATCCTTGGATCCCTGTATGACAGATCTTTTGCACATTTGCAAATGAACAGCATCATGCTTGCAACATAAATAGGACATGGTGGAGGGACAGATATGTATATCAGAGAACTCTTCTTCTCTGGAATAGGCTCCCTATCCATGTGGCACAGAGTCCTTCCCTAACCCTATTCAAATGTAACCTGGACCAGTCGATGGGAAATTAGAAATTCACCCCTGGTCTGGCAACCATGTCTCTGATGGACACAGGCAGTCAGTAAATCATGTCTTAACTAACATACACCCCTTATGCAAATGTCTAAGATACAATAAATCATGGAAAACCATTTGGGTTGCACAGTTAGGCTTATAAAGGTCTTAATTGTTGTTAGCTTTGTATATACCTATGAATCTATGAACAGCCCCAGTGGAGAAATCAGTATAAATGGCATGTCTTTAACATTTCACCCAACCAAGATTTTCACTGCATTCCAAGGCAGTCATGAATAACCATGATTATTTATGCCTAAGGAAATTAATTTTTATGCAGTACTCACTTGTTACAAAAGACTAAACAGAATTTGGAAGTGCTTCCTTCACAAAATGTAACAATAATGCTTCTGTTGTGTCAAGATCACACCCTGGGTCTCATAATTTTTTTTCATGTCTGCTCTTAGCCACTTTGGGACCCACCACAATGCCAATGAATGATAACTGTAAAGTGCCTGCTCACTAGACACATCATATAGACTGTAAATATATCAATATCACAAGAAGCATTATGACTAACTTGACATAGATCTCTCAGCCAGTCAGTGGTGACAAAGTGTGGTAATGTTAGTTTCATAATTGTGCTCATGTGGTCTTTAGAGCAAGGTAATGGAAAAAGGATTATTTTATTTCTCTGGCAATGTGACCATTATGGCTGAGTAGTCCATAATGCATGGCGAATAAGAAGACAGGAAAATTATTTTCAGTCTGTTTATAAATTTAGAACCAAAATGGAGAGATTATTAATTTGGCAGTTCTTCCTACTGTGCTCAGACTCTATTTATCTAAGGTTGAGATTAGAAAGTACAGTTCTCTAAACTGAGTTTACTGTAACAATAGATATTTGAATGATATGGTTTGAATCCTGCCAAAGATATAACAGCTGGCCAGCTTCCAAAGCTTCAGGGCACCTTACATGCACCTAAATTGTCAAGCAGCTTGAGTTGAGCTGACTAAAAGACAAGTTTGGACATGAAGTCTTTCAGAGTTTTCCTGCCAGTGTAGAAAGGGGAAGCTGAGCCCTGAAAGGAAAATGGGAGGAACAACAAAAAATAAATGTACAAACCCTGGCATAAAAATCATGCCAAAAACAAGGGGGTGGAGGGATGAAGCAGCTACTGCAGCAGTGATCATTCAAACATCTACTGTTATGCTAAGTTCGACTTATACATCTGTACTATGTACAGCATACTTATCAACTGCTGCAGTAGCCTTAGCTATGTGGGTGAATTACCTTAGCTTGCTACATTTGGGAGGTGGAAGAAGAAGAGTCCAGGAGCCCCTGGAGAATGGTTGTAGCAATGCTTGATCTGGACCTAGAGAAATAATCAAGCTTATAGCGCTTTGCAAAAGTATTTTAGGGGACCAAATAGCAGCTTCTAGAATACTTCTGGAATCCAACCCTTTTCATAAAAGCCATAGATGAAGCCAAAGTCCTGGTGGAAAGAGCCTTGACCCTGACAGGAATACTTTTATTATGGTGAGTATAACAAAAGGTAATAACTTAAGACAAACATTTGGAAATTGTCTGTATTGACACAGGTTTCTCCTTCTCTTACCTTCACAAGAAATAAACAATTGATCTGAAGATCTGAAAGATTTAGTTGTCTGTGGATATGTAAGGTATGGCATATCTTTTTTCCCTCATTTTTAGGTTCAGGAATTAAAATGGTGAGATGGATAGTTTGGCTTAAAGTAAACTCGGATACCACTTTAGGAATAAAAGAAGGATTAGTTCTGAAAGAAACCCTGTCCCTATGGAACTTGAGATAGGGTTGGGTCACTATAAGAGCTTGCAACCAAGATATCATTCTTGCAGAGATCAGAACAATCAGTAAAACCATTTTCCATGTTATGAACCTCTAGTCAGCCAGATTAGCTGGTTAAAATGGAGCAAGTCTCACTTGCTTCTGTAACACAAAATTAAGATTCCAAGGAGGGGCCCCAGGTTTTTTTTGGAGACCACTTATGTAAAACTCTCTTTGAGAACATTTTAACATGAGACTGCATTGGAAGAGGAGAGTTCATGGGTAGACACATTGAAACGACTGATAAATGAACCTTGATAGAGGATTAAGCAAGGCTATAGGATAGTAACTCACACAAATATTGTAAAATCAGAGAATAAATAGTCCTGAACAGATGCTGGTTATGTTGTTGGTACCAACTAGAAAACCTTTTCCATTTGCTATTATATATTGTTGAGTAGCAGGCTTTCTTGTCTCCATTAATACCTGCTGCACGCCCTCAGTAAACAGGTGCCTAACAGGAAGTAAGATCATGGTATCCAGATGATCAATTAAAAATGAATGGCGTCGTTGTGTATCAAAAAAATCCCTGTTCTTGTGTGACTAGATCAAGTCTGTGAGGAAACTTGTGGTAATTACCTCTGGCCATTTACAAAAGTAGAGAGAGCAACAAGCTGCCTGGGTCAGAAGGGAGTCATCGCATTGATCTTGAGGGGTTCTTTCTGAATCTTAAGAAATACCCTGGATATTAGTGGAAAGGGTGGAAAGCAAACAAAACCATTCCTATCCAAGGAAATGAAAAGGCATCTGTCTTCCAGGCCTTCTTGCATGGAGTCCCAGAATACAATCTTGCCAGCTGATTGTTCAGAGCAAAGGCAAAAAGGTCTACTTGGGGAACTCCCTGCAGATGCATCAAATCTCAATCTAGTTTCCATTCTTGAGGTTTTGCTCTCATCCTGCTTAGCTTGTCTGCCACACAGTTTTACTCTAATGGAATGTAGGTTACCTGTAGAGTGAGACTGTGCTGTGATGCTATATCCCAAGCTAATATGGCTAGTCTGCAAAGGGGGTATGACCTGCTCCCCTCTTCTGACTGATGTACCACATGAATGTGGTATTGTCTGTAACCACTTGAAGAGGTCCTGGCAACCAAAGATGGTTTAGAAAGTTAAGTGCCTTGTTCATGACAAGCATCTCCTTGGTATTTATGTGCTTGGTTCTATTTTTGGTGTTCCACAACTCCTCCACTTTTATCCCTCCTGAAACTGCTCCCCAAGCAAAATCCAAAACATATGTGGGAATGACTGCTCTGGAACAGGAAGGCAGAAGTGAACATCTAGATTTAAGGATATCTTTTGTCTCCACCAAAAGATTTCTCTTCTGACAAACATCAAAACTGGGATTTAAAAAGTAAAAAGGTGGTAAGGCTGGGACGAAAGAGATTTCTGATATCACTGTGTCTTTGTCATGTGGATTCTTGCCAGGGATATCATAGGAACCATATGTGCCATGAGACCGATAACCCTGAGGTATTCTCATACAGTGACCAAACTCTTAGTGTAAAACCGTAGAAATAAATCTAAATAAAGATCTATTTTTTCCTGTGGAAGAAAAGCTCTTTGAACTGAGGTGTCTAGCTGACATCCCAGAAACACAATCTTGTGTGAAGGAGTCAATAAAGACTTCTGAATGTTCTCTTAGAATCTCAGCTTGTGTAAGAGATCTCTCACCGAACAGAAAGAGAGATTCCTGACACTTTGAAAAAGACTCTGCAATGATAAGCAAATCATCCAAATATGGAAAAATGTGGATACTCTGTAGCTTGCAATGAGCTATAACTGGAGCTAGACACTTTGTAAACACTTTTGGTGCAGTGGATATTCCAAAGGGTAAGGCAGACAACTGATAATGTCATGCAGATGCACACAAGCTTAAGAAATCTCTGAAGCCTGGGTGAAAAGAAATATGATGACGGGTATCTTTTATATTTGGTGTTAACTGGAAACTTGAAAGAGAAAGAACAAGTAACATGTTGTGAAGTGACATAATTTTGAATTTGGGAACTATCACAAACAATTTATGAAAGAAAGAAAGATCTAGAACTGATCTCCATGCATTTTCTTTCTCTTGCACTAGGAACATCCTTAAATAAAAACCCGTCCCCACTTGGGAAGGATGAGATGGTTCTATCATTCCTTGGAACAGGAGGTGATGAAGAACAGGTGGAGACAAAAGAGCCTGATATGGAGGATGAGGAATGAATCCCTGGAAAGTAGGAATTTCCTCCCACTTCCATCTGTAACCTTGATGAGTGATTTTCAGAACACATTTGTCTGAAGCAGTTTGTTCCCAAAGAGAAAAATGGAGATTCAGGCATTCTGGAAGAAAAAAAGGGGCCAGGGTGGGAGGGGGTCATAAGGTCTCTTGAATAGTCATTCAGAATCGTTGGACTCTCTTTGATTTTTGGAGGTTTGAGACTTCCTTCTGAACCCCCTTGTCCATTTCTTCTTAAACATCTGTTTACTTGAATTCTTTGAGACTGTTTTTTTCTCTGTTTTTGCCAAAATGGGATGAGGAGATAGAAAATGACTTGGACAATTTGAAAAAGGAGGGTTGAAAATCTTAAAAGATACCCTGGATCAGCTTACCCTTTTCATCACACTTCTGCAGTGGATGATTCAAACACTAAATCTCTATCCAAGAGAGAATTTAAAATCTCATTTTAACATCATTTGGGAGGTTCTGAGAATGCAGCCATGCAAACCTTCCCAAAACAGTACCACTGGCCATAGCCCTGGAAGAAGTATCAACAGAGTCATACGGACACTATGCAAACGATGAATAGAGACCTGTGCAATAGAAAAAGCAAAGTTGTTTAAAGTAGATTTTCCTCACAAGAAGGAATTGCAGATAAAACATTCCTCATACTTTCACAATTTGTCAGAACAAACTTTAACATGTGAGCCTGACAATTCAAAATTCTGAAAACTAAAGCTGAATAAGTATACACTTTTCCCATACCTATCAATAGTCTTTCCATTCTTATCAGAAAGAGTAGGACTGAAATTAACTAAGTGCTTAGCAGCAGTAGGATCAAATAAAACTATAACTGCTGAGTCAGGCTTGGGAATAGTATATAAAAATTTAAAAGACTGAGGAACTTTATACATCTTATCTGCCTTTTTAGGAGCAGCTGGCTGACTATCGGGGAAAATTGGAGCCAGTAACACACACATCCTCTAAAGCAGACAGGACAGGAGGAATGAGTGTAGGTTCTGGAAAATCCTCCTGTAACAACTCAGAATTTTCAGAGGGACTGAGAAACCTCAGTGTTTTCTCACTGAAAACACTGGCACATTCTAGCAGTACTATCCGAGAAAGAAAGTGAGCTCTTCTCTGAGTCTGATTCAGAAATCTAAGGAAAAAAAAAACTGTATAAATCCTTGCATATTCCTATTCCAATTCAGAATCTTGAATCTCTTCAGGAAAAGAGGAATCCCTCTTTCTTTTACCAGAAACCAATTTACAAGAAGGATAAATAGCCTGAATTAAACCCTAAGCCAGACCCAGTTAACTAATCCCAACCAAAGAAATTTGAGGAGGAGTAGTTTTCTATTTCTTTTTGACAAGAAAAATGCAGCCAACCATGTTACTAATAGCAGAAGCTGCTTCCCCGGGGATGGACTCAGCATGCTGACACAGCAAGGAAACCTTCCATGTTCCCTCTCTCAAGACCAAGAGTGTCTCTCCCTGCCCACTGAGGGGACCCAACATCCAGAGAGGACGTGGATAACCCCCAGTCCATAGTGGTGTAGATCTGAGGTAAAAGCTCTGAAGTACATCAAATGGCATCAGCAGAGTCATTCACCTGCCACTGAGGTGAATTGGTAGCCTGCTGTGGTGGCAAAGGCTGTTTGTTTAACTTTTTCTTTCAGTGGCTGGAAGAAGGACCAATAATGGAACTGCTAGTCCGTTCCATATTCAAGCCGAAAATGTTGCCTCTGTGCCAAGGAAGAGGAGCAGTAATTACTGGTAAACACTACCAGTCCATAAAAGTTTCTTTTTTATAGAAAAACACAGTAAAATGCAGTTTGAAACACTATGCCAGCCCCACAAAAGTAAAATAAATACAGTTTCTGCAAAGAAAAAAATAAACTGACAGAAAAAGCTAGAAATCTTTTGTTTAAACAGGCAGTATGTTACAGCCTTGAGACTGTTTGTTAAAACAAAACACTCCTAACTTTAAAATAGCCTTCCTGAAGAAGAAAATGCTAAAAGAATGGAAGTAAGAAAATAGAATTTTTTTCACCGAAGCGGAGCTTATCTGCACAGCAAATGAAAGCACAGGCTGTTGAACCTCCAAAACCTCAGAGGAGTATACTCTTTGATGGCAGTAAGGCTCTGAAGGGCTTTGCGCCTAAACATGTCTTTTACTCAGCTCAAGCAGCCAGACAGTGCAGGCACATGGAAGGTACCCTGAAGCTTTATAAGCTGACTGGATGTTATATCCTTGGCAGGATATAAGGCATATAGCTAAGGTACTGCAGCAGTGATCAATAGGATGAACATAGGAGGAGTTTGCTTGCATATTATAGTTCCCCATGAGATTTTGATTGCAGTTGCCAGTTGTTACTATGATACTACTGTCCTGATGAAGAACAAATTTATGGGGGGGGGGGTATGAAGAAAGGAAAGCAATATGTTCTTCCTGATCATGTGGAAGTCTATCATCTCTTATGCATTATAGGCATATATGATTTAAATAGGGACCTGAGACCTAGTGACGAGGTAACTTTCAGTGCCCACACAGATGCCAGGAACCTAGGCCTATAGGAGGATTAGGAAGATCGTGCCATTTATCTATGACTAGTCTGTATGAAACTCATTTCACTGAGCCACAAGGTGTGGTAGCAGCAAATCAAGGTCATGAACATTGAAATGTTGTGCATTTTCTACTTCAAACGCTGTTTTACTAACACAGTACAGCCTAGAATAGATGGATGACACTTAAAATTGCTTAAACAATTCATGTGAAGTAATGATAGCGAAATGTTTTGAACACAGTACCAAAAATTTTAATTTTTCTCCCCTGTAAGCTGTTCAGTGCCCATCAGATACACTATTAATGTGAAGCTGGAGAGGGTGGATACTTGGATATATTAGTATAGTTTAAATATTTTTTAAACTTGTCTGGGACTGTGTGATACTCAGATATGTCAGTATAGTTTAAATATCTTTCAAACAAAGTTTTTAAATCTGTTCAAGACTGGAAGACTATCTGTCATAAAACAAAATATGTGCGATATTTCCATGCAAAATACTCTCCTTCGTTGATCCATAGTGGAATGCCAACCAAAATATCTTTGAGTGCCACAGTTCTGCACTAATGGGTACCCATGATGTGATGGAAAAAAGAAATATGCTGAACCTAAGAAGAAAAAGGCATAATGACTTGGAGATAATTCCCAGCAAAGAAAGCAATCACTTTGTATTCACTGTACATGCTATTTAGTGCAGGTGCATTGATCCCAAATCTCCTGCTGTAGGTGATAATAGGAGTCAGCAGCATAGCTGCTGAGTGAGAAGTAGCTTGCCCCGCATTACCAGACACAAACTAGAACCTAGTTTCAGTCTTCATTACATGGGGTTATAATGTATTGCTCTTTTCCAACAGCTCTAGCTTGCTGTCTCTTCATTTAAAAATAAAGTATTTGTGCACCATCTCTGACAGACAAACAAAACAATAAGAAAAAGAAAACAACCATGATTTTTTAAGGTATCAAAAGCCACTCCACATATGTACAAAGGGAAAGAACACCAAATGTGTTGGGTAATTTTACTTAAATATTTATCGTAAAGCAGATTACATATTGAGTGTATTCTGCTTTTCCACTGCGTGACTCATTCATGACAGCTGGAAACAATTATCAGCATCTGGTATAGAGGTACAATTCCATCACACAGTAGTGAAATATAAACCCGAGTCTGAAATTGTTGCAGACTTCCAGTTCTGCAGACACGGTGCAAAGCTGATTAGAGCCAAAGTATTCAGATGATTAGTTAAACAAAGGAAAAACTGTATGTGGAAAATGCAATTTCTTTTGAACACTAACTTTTTTTTTCCAGTGAGACAAATTAACGGTTGTGCTTTCATAGATTAGTTAATTGCTTGGCATGCTCTGAGCTTATTGTAACCGCATATTTCTTGTCTTGCAAGTTCCTGTCTAAAAATGAATCAGCCAACCATGTGCTCACCAACTGCCATCACCCTGTTTAGAATTTACGTGAGTACTAGCAACCACAGAAATGCTGCATATGACTGAAGGCTTTCCTCTTAAAATACGTTGTCTGTTTGTCGATGGGTGGGTAATCTATCACAAGCAAAAACTGCCATATGCAATGTTACACAGTTATGAAAGCTAACATATAATTGATATTACACAGGCAGAAAAGATCACCTCATTTGTGTGTGTGTGTGTGTGTGTGTGTATATATATATATATATATATATATTTATACACACACACACGTGTATGCGTGTGTGTGTGTGTGTGTGTGTGTGTGTGTGTGTGTGTGTGTGTGTGTGTGTGTGTGCATTTATATATCAAAACACATACATGCACATCCACATATTCATAGAAAGTGTACTTAGTAAGTGTTATCAACCAACTTATCTGCTGATGAGCTGTGAGCTGTTTCCCACTGCTGCATTCTTCCTTAGATGTTCACTGTTAGATCACTGCTGTGGTAGCCTAAGCTAATTGGCACATCCTGCCAATGATCAGTCCACCCTGCCAGCTTCTGCAGCTGTAGGTCACCTTCTATACATCCTAGCCATTGGCATGCACATGGAAGCAGGATGGAATTAGTAGCCTGGTTGTTAAACCTTCAGAACTTCCTTGCACTTGAAGAGTGTGCTCCTCTGTGGGTTTCGGGTGATTGACAGTCAGCTAACACTTCTACAGGGTTGGGCAGATAACTCATTTAGGATTACCTTCCACGTCATCAATTTTTATGAAGAAAAGTGTTTCTTTTAGTCAAAAAATATGTTTGAAGCAATATTCTGGACTTTTAGTGGTTGTCCCTAAAGATTTACCTCATTAACTTATATTTTGACTTATGATTCCCTGAGGGGAATCCCTTGGAAATATTTATTTTTCATGAAGAAACATTGAACTTTTATCTGAATTTTATTGTTAGTGGCTTGGATGTTTGGTTTTTGGTCTTATCATTAAAATATTTTACCACAAAAAACTAAATTCTTGTCAGTATTCTTTATTGACTGTACTTAGTTTTGTTAAGTTTTTGTCAGATATCTTTTTCTGCAGTGTTGCAGTGGGAACCTTGTTTCCCTCTGGAGATTTCCTTATTTGTTTTCATTTTTGTGAGGAAAAGTATGTGGTTTCTGCATAACAGTGTCATGAGAAGCTGGGCCTAGCATTTTGATGGTTGTCACTAAAAATTATACCTTAGAAAGTATTTCAGTCAGGAGGCAACACTGACCCTTCCTGGCTCATTGATCCACCTTTGAGATTCCTTTTGCAGTTAGAACATAAAACTAAGTCCCAGTAATACTACTGATCTCTCCCTGAGCCACAAGAAGGGAAAAAAAGTTGTCTTTCAGGCATCAGTCTTCACTCTGGCTTCCTGTTTGCTCAGTGGGTGACTCTACTGTGGCCAACAATTGTTCCTTGGACTGCTCATCTTTTTCTCCTTGTCCCTCTGGTGCTACTCTTCATGAAGGCACTAAAGACCGGGATGCAGGCTTGTCTTCTGGAGCTATTCACCTGCCCATTTTGGATAAGGGAAAATCACCTTTTCTGGCATCAGGGAATGGAATGGTGTGGATGCTCTATTGTTAAGCCATCTTGAGGAAATTCATTCCCAGGTAACTGTTCTTTTTCTATGGGTCAGCAAGAAAAAGGAAACATAAAACTAGACATTCTTCCTCTCCCGAAGCAGCTAATGAAGATTGGCTGGGCTTTGCTAAAGGTTTATTTAGAGCCCTTCACTCTTAAAATACTTAACATTCTACTCGTAGAAAAAGGGAAATATTTTCCTGTCTTAGAGATAATGATTCCCAATCTGAGGGATGGGAATTAGACTTGTACTTTGTTTCTCAAATTCCCTGCCCACAGAATGGAGAATCTGACTCTGAGAAACGTTTTTATTCAGATTATCTTCCTGAGGAGTTGTCTTTTTTCTGATACTGTTACCAAAATGAAGAAATTGTTTCAGTGGGAAAAAAAGAAATGCCAGAATCTTTGCAAATATATTATGATTTGCTACAAGTGGATTTTTCTCAACCTGCAATTGTTACTCCTATGTTGCCAGCCTTAGTGGATGCTTTTTGGCAGCCTGTACTTTGCCTGACAGTCAGCCACCTGCTCCTAGAAAAGTCTGATAAGTTGTATAAAGTGGCATAGTCCCAAAGTTTCCTTTTTCTTACCCCAGATAAGATCACGCAATAATTTCTCTGTTAATGTCAGCTTCTGCCAAACTCCTTACAGCAGCTAGCCCCAGCCCATTTGACAAACTTGGTAAAGCCTTTGATACGCCTGGAAAAAAGTTTATTTTTCTTCTTCCACCTTGACCTTCAGAAGAGTAAATTGTTAATCTCACATGTCTAAATTTCTACTGGCTTTTTTTGTCAAGATGTGGAAATTAATTTCCTTCTTCTCCCTCCTTCAGAAGCTAAAGCATCTCTGAATTCAGTGGTATTTTCTATGTTTTGGGTAACCAGTCTTTAAAATGTTCTTTTGACACTGTTGATGCTTTGTCCAGAGTGGCAGCCATGGGCTCTATGATGTGAAGATTTGACTGGTTACATTTGTTTTCTACCTTGCTATTTGTTTATCTTCATCTCTGTGAGAACCTTGCTCCTGTAATAACCCATTGTAGGTTGCAGGGCTATCACACTGATTCTCGGCTGGGTTCTGTGCAGAATCTACATGTGGGTTTCCTCCTGGTGCTCTGGTTTCCTCTCACATTCCAAAGACATTTAGTAGGTGGACTGGACACTAAATTGGCCATAGATGTGAGTATGTGATAGTGAGTGATGTGGAAGAACTATCAAGGCTGGGATAGCCACTCATTGGTGCAAACTTTGGCTCTGTTGAAGTGACACCCCAACCCCATGTGAAAAAACTGAAAAAAGGGGTTGCAGATGGATGGAAGGACAGATGGACAGATGGATGGATGGATGAATGGATGGATGGGTGGATGGATGAATGAATGAATGTAGATGATAGCCCGTGAAGGAATATGCAAAATCAGGCAATCAGAAATCTTTGGCCTGGGTAAAACACCTTTTTTTTCTCAGGCTGAGATTTCACTAATGATTTTAACAAAAATAAATCTTCTATCTACTCTCTCTTATTTAAAACTCCATTGTTGGGGTTGGTGAAAAGGAAGTTACTCTGGTAGGTGAATCAATTGTCTTTCAACACAGGTCTTCATTTTTTACTTCCAGAACTTAACTGTTTCTGTAACCACACTTGCATCAGACTTTGTTTCAGGAGCTGTGTCCAAGGAATGAAAGTAGAAGGCATCTGGAGCAAGTAGCACAAGTTAAAATGGGTTCCTATTATTTAAGCAAATGCTTAAAGTTGCAAACACTGTTTCATTGAATGTGTTTACATGAAATGGCAAAATGCAGAAAGCAGGGAACAGCGATTTTTTTCCTAGGGAAAAAAAATCATTGGGCCGTTACTGGGACTTTGCCATTTCTGCCACTGTGGTGTGATCTCGGAGTTGGTATATTTAAGTAGTTTTTTTTTTGTGTTTTTTTTTTTTTTTTTTTTATGGATCAGCGATTTTTTTCACTGGGAAAAAAAATCACTGATCCGTGTGTTCGACATTTTGCATTTTCGGAATGTTTGGGTCGATTATATAGCGTTCACAATTTCAAGCATTCACTAATATAATATAGACCCGTTAAAACACATAACTGTCAAAGAAATGATTGCTCCAATAAATGTTATCAAATCTATGAACCATTTTTGGACTCCAGGCCCTCTGCCAGTAATTACAGACAGCACCACAGTGATATGGTACATAAATGAGCACTGAGGAATCAGATCATACCCTATTTGCAGACTAGCTATGGTAGCCTGGGATCTAGTGACTCAGTTAAAGTCTGTCCCTCCAGGCTACATACATTCCATCCAAGCAAAATATTGTTGCACTCAAGCAGAGGAGGACAAGGACAGAACCTCACAAATGGAAATTAAACCCAGGTGTCTTCCAGAAAATGATTCGCCTTTGGGGAACTTCTCAAGTAGATGTGAGTGCTTCTAGCCACAACAGACAGTTAAAGAAATTCTGCTCCAGGACTCTTTGCAATCAGGTTGGGAAAACTAGATTTCTTTCCATTTCCATGATTAGGAATATTCTTGTATGCTCTTCCGCACTTTCCTCTGATAACCAGGATTCTTCTAAAGATACAGGACTGCCCAAAGATAATTGTGGCAAATCGCCTTTTGGTCCATTCAACAGTGTTTTTCCCTTCTTTTGAAAATGGCCAAGGGCCATTGTACAATCTTACTCACAAAAGTGGATTGCATGCATAGGATCAGGATCATTTGATATATCTCACCCTTCAACTTCTTCAACTGACTGTCTGGATGATAGAATTTTAACATGTTTTAGGGACGTATTTTCTGAGATCATGCTGCAGGGATTAAATGAGGTAAAAAAAACTACTGTTAGAAAGTCAAACATGAATAAATGAAAAAACAATTCTAGTTGGTGCCAAACCAAGAACCAGGACCATTTTAATGCTCAGACTTTAATGATTTTTCAGTGCTTGTGTGAGTTGTTATCCTCTGGCCTCTCTTGCTGTTCTATCAAGATTCATCTCCTAGCCATATCTGCTTGCCTGTCCTTAAATTCTCCTTTCTACTCTACCTCCAGTGGAGTTGTTTTTGAAAGAAGTTTTACATATCCACCCAGCTACAATGTAGGTAGCTCCTTCTTGGGGTCATAATTTTGTTCTAGAAAACTTAAAGTCTTTCCTTTTGAAATTACTTTTGACTTTTGATTTGAAGTTCTTATCTTGTAAAACAATGTTATTTATTGCTCTGACTTCTGCAAGCAGATTTTCTGTTACAAGCTCTTGTGGGGATTCATCCTTAGCTCATTTTTTACAAAGACATGGTAAGAGAACAAATCCTTCCTTTAAGTCATAAGGTCATTTCTGAGTTTACACTAAGCCAAGGTATTAATCTCAGATTTCTTAACATAGCCTAAAATAGGGCGAAAGAATTTTTCATACTATGGATGTCCACAGGCAACTCAGATATTACACTGAGAGAGTAAAGACTTTCACGATTGCTAATCAACTGTTTGTCTTCTATGAAGGTAAGAAAAAGGACAGGCAGCATCTAGACAATTCTAAATGATTATCCCATGCTATAGGTTTTTGTTATTCTCACCATAACCATACATTTATAGGCAAAGTCAGGTCCCACTCTACCAGGGCTCTTGCCATTCCTGTGGCATTTTGGAAGGAGCTAAAAGGCAGCAACTTGATCATCTGTCCACACCTTTACCAGACACTATTAACTAGTCTCATTTCCTAGGTCCAGAGTAGGTTTTGTTAGGACTATCCTCCAGGAGCTCTTGGACTCTGATCCATCTTCTTCAATCCTTCTGAGCTTTTAAAGCTCTAATATTAATACTATATAGCTTAGGCTACTGTAGCAGTGATCTAATACTAAACTAAATTATGTACAGATGCTATGTAACCCATTTTGTACTGCAACTCTAGATTTCCCTACTTTGAACTGTATCAACTGCTCTTTGTTAAACTATTACAAATGGTAGTTCATTGATATAATGTAAAAAAAAATTTTTTTTTTAAATGTATGGATTGTCTTGATGTTCTTCTGTAAATATTCTATCATGCTATTCCAGATATGTGATATGTAATGATGTTTTGTGATATGTAATGATGTTTTTGTTACTTTTGGGAGCTTTTCTCCCCGGGCCTCCACTGAAAATGGACATATATCCAGTCGGGCTATCCCGTTTAACAAATGTAAAATAAAATAAAATAAAATAAATAAACATAGAACAATTATGTAAATAAAGTACGGTAGATATTCAAATAGGTCATTGATGCAGTAGCTGCACACTCCTTCCACCTCCATTATTAGATGTCATTTCTATGCTGCGGTGTAGATGTTTTATTAGCATGGATCCTATTTGGCAAGGGTCTAGCCTTCTTTTTCTGAGGCAAAAAGCTCTGATATTTTGACACCCTAGCCACTGATTTCCCCCTGCTTCCTTTGTGCAGGGCAATGGCTAGGCTGAATGGAAGGTGCCCTAAAGCATTGGAAGCTGGTCAGCTGGTCCATTTCCTGGCAGGATATTCCATAGAGTTTAGTTTTCTACATCAGTGATCTAGTCAAACATATACTTATTTTATTTTATTTAACATTTGTTGACCAGGAAAGTCTGACTAGGACAGAGCCTAATTTGAGTGGAGGCCCAGGGAAAAACTTTCCAGATTAATGTCTTTGGAATGTGGGAGGAAACTGGAGTACCCAGAGTAGACCCACATGAATGCAGGGAAGACATACATACTCTGTACAGAAGGCACCTCAGCCTTGAATCAAACTGAATCTTATTGTGAAGTGACAACGTTAACCGCTGCACCACTATTATTCCCACTTACAAAACTGTGCATTATATACAATGCAATAAATCAACTCTCCTATATGTTGTGAAGAAAATTAAAACATTGACAAGAACCAACAAAAGTAAAAAAGTACTGCCAAAATCCACGAAACACTGAGCCCAGACTCACAATGTTAAACCAGATACTCAAAACCACGTACTGTTAAGCGTTAAGCGTTTAATTGTAAAATCCACTTTTCGTCAAGGAAACACCTCAACTTCTTCAGAACAATTAGACATTATAGTCCAACCCATTTAAATACAATGAAACCAAGTCACATGTTTGAATATATTAAATCCGTTACCATTTAAAAATATATTGTCATTCAATACACAATTTATATTACGAACTTCTATTGTTAAAAAATATTGTAAAAAAGATATTATAAAAAAGATATTATAAAAAAGTATTATCAAACAATATTGTCAAAAAGTATTACAAAGCTCACAACTGTGTAAAACATTTGAATGTACTATAATCTATATGAATTCTAAAACTTCTACGTATAGCTCACTTTTAATAAAATATTGCTAATATACTATCTTCCTAATGCCAATGTAAACACCACATATTAATTCTTTGGTAACCTACTTTATCTCATTAAATTCTTTAAGCGCAGGATACACATAATTGAACATGTTTCGTTTAAACCTGGATATTGGCAAACATTTGACCTTAATTGCCAATGTAATTCACTGTTTTCTAATTTTAATGATTCAGGTCCACCCCTCCCATCACTTCTTAGTTGATGAATGACCCCAAATTTAAATGTATGCCCTGGGTGTTCATTCACATGTCTAGCCAGTGCATTTTCTAATTTACTGTTGTTTATACAGTAAATATGTTCATAGATTCTTTTGCCCAGCTTTCTGTCCGTCTTACCTATATAGAAAGCTGGGCAAAATGAACACTTAGCTAGATAGACAACTTGTTTACTCGTACAATCAAATCTTCCTGGTATTTTAAATTTCCTATTACCTACAGTAAAATAAGTACTTGTGTCTATATATTTACAAATATGGCACATCCCACACTTAAACATCCCATCTCTATTACTAGATGTCCTAAATTTAGTCTCTAAAATAGATTTCAAGTTATTTCCTCTCCTAAAAACCACTTTAGGCAATGAAGGAAATAGATCCCTAAAGTGGCCATCCTTCATCAAGATGTCCCAATTCTTTTGAATGATACTTGATACTTCAAGTGAATCAATATTAAAGGTAGAAATGAAACTGTATGGACTAAAAGGTTGTTTCTCTGCTCTAACCCAGGAGTTGTCTTGTGCTATGTCACTTAAAATTGGGTTATATACACCTACAAATCTTTTATGTTGGACTTCACTCATCAATTCATGTATTAAACCAAGTAGATAACCTCTCTGGGAAAAGAAGGACTGTAATAATTTACATTTGTCTTCAAAGTCTTTATCATTGGAAACCATTCGGGCAGCTCTGACCAGTTGTCCCTTTACCACAGATCTTTTTTGAGATAAAGGATGACAACTGGTATAATGTAAAAACATATATGAGTATGTATCTTTCCGATGGATCCTAGACACATACATTTTTTTCTGATTATCTTTACTGAGTTCCACATCTAAATATACTATTTTGTTGTTACTATAAGTTGATGGGAAACTCAAAAAATTGGTGCTATCATTAAGACACTCAAGCATTAGTTGCATCTCGTCAACCTTACCATCAAAAAGAATAAAAATGTTATCAAGGAAACAAGTGTAAAACCAATTTTTTTTTTCTTTATATAAAGGGTTGTTGAACACAAACTCTCTCTCCCAATGGGCCATAACTAAGTTTGCGATGCTAGCACCACAGGGAGAACCCGTAGCCACCCCTACTTTCTGTTGATAGATTGTTGTGTTGAATAACACGAAATTATATGATAAAACAGTGTCAATCAGTTCTTCTACGAGTTTAATCTCTTCAATAGGCGCTCCCAAGAAACGCAGCATATTTACAACCCAATCAATAGCCTCTTGGTAGGGTATAGATGAATATAAATCTTTCACATCTATTGTTACAAACAAATAGTCACCACTATATCTCAATGTATTTATATTTTCTAAAAAGGACCATGAATCCTTTGAAATTTGTGTTTGCTGTTTTATATATTTCCTTAAAATATTGTCAATTACCTTCGCACAAGTGTAGGTAATACTATTCCTACTGTCCACCAATGGTCGCATTGGTGGACATTCAATATTTTTATGCACTTTTGGAATGCCAAATAAGATAGGTAACCTAGGTGCTGGTTGGGAAGATAGTATATTAGCAATATTTTATTAAAAGTGAGCTATACGTAGAAGTTTTAGAATTCATATAGATTATAGTACATTCAAATGTTTTACATGGTTGTAACACTTTTTGACAATATTGTTTGATAACACTTTGTTATAAATCTTTTTTATAATATCTTTTTTACAATATTTTTTTAACAATAGAAGTTCGTAATATAAATTGTTTTTTAACGCTTAACAGTACATGGTTTTGAGTATCTGGTGTAACATTGTGAGTCTGGGCTCCGTGTTTCGTGGATTTTGGCAAAATTAAAACATTGTCATCTGTGTTAGCATGTCCGGCACAAGATTTGTGCATATTGCCGGATTGACTTGCGCTGTGTGCCAGCATCTGTAATTGTGAAAATGGAAATGAGTTTTAAAAATGTCGAGTGTATCCCTACTTGTACCAACTGTTTAGAGAATCTGTCAGTGTTTTGATATATTTCTAATTGCACATGTTTGTGAGAGAGATTCTAAAATACAAACAGTCTGTAGAGAATCATCTGAACAGTAGGTGATGTCATTAGAATGTTCCTGGTTGCTAGATGATTATTTGAACAGCTGAGTGACAGGAAAAATAACTTTTTCAAACAGCTGTTGCAGTCACAGTACTGTGCAGTGGATATCCAGGAAAAATAATTCACCAAGAACTGTAAGCTTGAATTTGCCTTGCTGTTATGTTTTAGGTTACATCAGGGACAGTATTGCCTAATTAGATTAGGAAAGTTTAGTTATTTAGATAGTTTTTCTAAGATGATGGACATCTATCCTGCAGTTTAATTTTATATTTCTGGTGATTGAATTCTGGTGTTTATTGAAAGTTATTGATTTACATTCTTGTAATCATTTTACCTATTATTAAATGTTTTTCATTACTTTACATCATGGCTGGACAACCGGTGTATTCCTTAAAGTTTAGAGCATGCTTATCCCTGTTTGATACTCTCCAGGTCACCTCAAATGCCTGGCTGCTTCTGGTCATAGCTATCATTTATGTGATATTTCATTTTTAATAATTGATCACCCTTTGAAGGGCATGTGGATCTGTCTGACTCTGGTGCCAGTGTGTACCATTTGTATTGGGGAGGGGACACAGCTGGAAATGTGTGTCAGGCTTCCCATATGTGTTGAGTGTATGACATTTTAAAGTTATTTTGAGTGTGTGTAAGGAGAGGTCATAAACTGGAACACCTTGCTCTGAAGTGTATGATAAGGGATTATATTTAGGGTGCACAGAGGAATATTTTCCAGTCCCAGGAAAATATAGTGTGTTCCTGTTGTGATGTTAAGAAAAGTTGTGGAGTTTTACTCATGTGCTCTGTGCTCTGGTGTGCTCCATCATGCTCCTACACTGGATTCAGTGGTGGGGATTGAGGCTCCTTAATTACTGACCCGGGTTTTAAGTGGGGAACATCACATTATTGTTGGCAGTCTGGTGGGGTCCAACAGAGAAAAATATTGTTGCACTCAAGCAGAGTAGGACAAGGACAGAACATCACAAATGGAAATTCAACCCAAGTGTCTTCCAGAAAATGATTCATCTTTGGGGAACTCCTCAAATAGATCTGATAGCATCTAGCCACATCAGACAGTTAAATAAATTCTGCTCCAGGACTCCTTCCAATCACGTTTGGAAACTAGATGCCTTTCCTTTTCCATGATTAGGAATATCCTTTATGCTCTTCCACACTTTCCTCTGATAACTAGGATTCTTCTATTGATACAGGACTTCCACAGGTAATTGTGGTGAATCCCTTTTTGGTCCAGGCAGCAGTGGTTTTCCCTTCTTTTGAAAATGGCCAAGGGGCCATTGCACAAAGTTACTCACAAAAGTGGATTACATACACAGGATCAGGTTTGTTATATCTCACCCTTGACTAGTTGGGAGGTCTGCATGACAGGGAATTTGACTGGGATTGCCTATATAGGTGCTATAACGGTACATTGGGAGAGACGAAAGAGGGTGCAGGGTTCAGCTAGAAGGTCAGTGGTGGGTCAGGTGTGGAAAAGTGGGTTAAAGAAAAGAAAGTGTTAACATTACCTGCCACAGTAAATTCAACATGGATGCAATGGGGTACCCAGCCAAAAGTGTCCTCCAGTAGGGATAATGTATACCTGGCTGTAAGCTGGCACAGAGGAATTTTTGTTTTCTGAGCAAACACCAGTTACATGAGACTTTAACCAAAAAAGTAGGAGACTACATCCTGTCTAAGCAGGAATAGAAAGGTATTTATTTATTTTATTTAAAATCTGTTAACCAGGATAGATCACTGATTAAAACTGACCAATGTCATTCTCAGCCTGAAAAAAAAAATAGTTTCCAACTCGTAGTAGAGTACATGCAAAGTAGACTATGTAGAGAAAATCAAATAAAATTCAAGTATAATTATGTACAATATGTACAGAGTTTGTAGATATATATGACTACACAATACTTGTAATAGAGTATAGCAATGAAGATGGATAACAGCAGGAAAACATTGAAGAGAGAAGGTAAGTTAAGAGACAGTTGCAGTCAGCTTGATTTTGAAGATAATGTTTCAGTTGTGATCTGAATTTTCAGTTTGATTTAATGACTTTAATGAGAGGTGGGAAGATTCTAAAAATGTGGATCCTAGCATAGACAAACAATACTCAGTACAATAAAGCTTGCATTTAGGAGTTAGAATCAGGAGACCTGACTGTTCATGATTTCTTAGATTGTAAGTCAGAATTTCCTCTTATGAGCTTCACAGCTAAAGCAAAGAGTTATTTATCATTTAGTAAATTGTAAATCATGACCCAAGTAGGAAGTTGGCTCGTTTTTATTGTTTTGGACTGAAAGCCACTTTGTTTTTTTCTGTAGTAATGCAGTGATATTCATTTATTGGGGGAGAAAGTATCAGATGTTATTGGAGATGGTTTGAATTCTTTTGATGTTTCTTTTAGATGTGCAGCTATTAGTGGGAGACAATATTAAAGATGAACAAGTAACATACCCTTACCTATGGCTACTCTTTGAGCATGCATTAAAAAGGGACATATCTTTTTTGGGCCATAGAAAGAACAACACTGAATTCATCTTCTTCCTAGTGATTTCCAAGTAATGGATGAACTTAACAGATTGATCTATCCAGATACCCAGATATTTGAAACAAGTGATATTTTTGATAGGGGCATTGTTTGAAATTAACTTAAGTTTTTTTTGGAGTGTTTTGTTAGTATCAAAGAAATTAGCTATAATTTTCATTGTGTCTAGTAGTATATTTTTATTGTTGATCCAATTGATGGATAGAAAATCAGTGTGTAGTTAGTTCTGAGTAATATAAAGGAGTTGTGTAAGCAAAATTAGACCACATCATCAGCTTAAAATGGGAGAGGAGCTGTAGAAGTCCATGTGATATCAAGTTGATGTGCATGGAGAATAATAAGGAAGAAACTACTGATCATATGAACATAGGAACATCCTAGGCAAGCAATCATGAAGACCAGAATATGCCTAGCCACATACACCTTTAAGCAGACAAACATAAAAGTTCTTACCACCCTTTCAAATACTTAATAGTGCTCAACTCCGAAATTGAGCAGGGTCTTATGACCTAGGTGTAAATTTCTGTCTAGCCATCCAAACAAGACAAGCCTTAAATGTAGATAAAGACCTATCTGTCCAACAAGTCTTACTTATTTGTTGATGTAGATTTAAGCCTTTTGTGCAAGTTGATGACTAATGGTGATTCCCCTTTTGGCTACTACTTGTCCGTTACTAATGCTGGTCTTATCATGACTTCACAAAGATGGAAATCTATTTGTTTCTTCTCTTACTGGAAGCAAAACAATAGCTGTAGTCACAAGCTGAGAAGTGGTCCACAGGGTCCTTGATGATCAGCTCTTTAATGATCAGCAGTCTTGTCCCAGATGTTACAGGAGTCTGCAGGCTTGTTGATAGATGCCTGAAATAGAAACCAGAGCAATTAAGAAAGTCTTAAGCACACACACACACACACACACACACACACACACACACACACACACACACACACACACACACACACACACACACACACACACACACACACACATATGTACAAGCACACACACATACATGCATGCACACGCACATGCGCGCACACACACACACACACACACACACTCGCACACAAACATGCACGCACAAGCATATACACATGCACACATACACACGTGCACACATGCTCGTGCGCATGCACACACATACACACGTACATGCACACACACGCACACACACACACATATGCACACACACACAAACACATGCGCACACACACACACACACACACACACACACACACACACACACACACACACACACACACACACACACACACACACACACACACACACACACACACACACACTCTGCTCATGAGCAAAACACTAGCACTAATCCCAAGCAGAAGCCTGTGAAGCAGTTTTCATACTTTCCAGTCATCACTGATCAGTAACTTCTTAAGCCCTGTGGGACCATCTTTTGAAGGAGAGGGACTGCTGGTGAGGTAGACATGCTAGATGCGACAGAAATTTGATAGCTAGAGAGAGACAGTGTTCAACCCTGGAATGACATCTGTGTTAATCCTTGTTTTAATAAGATGAATGAGAATGTGGTGAACATACAGATCAAATGCTACAGTAAAGTTAATAAATATGGCTCCTGAAGTCATTCCCTTATCCAAAGATGGCATGATTTCATCAGCGAAAGTCTAGAATGCTGTTTTAGTGCTACATCCGGGTTGTATGAATGTTGAATTTAGACCAGCTTTTCAATACTTTCCATAACTGGTGAAGTATAGAGATTAGGGATATTACACATAGGTTGTTAATGTGCTGGAAAGGGACTTTATGTTAAAGTATAGAGATTAGGGATATTACTCATATGTTGCTAATATGTTGGAAAGGGACTTTAATGGATTCCCTGCAGTGATATATAAACAAGGGTAGGAGACAGTCTGTATCAGCTGGGCTGTCTAGTTTTAACTGCTCAAGGAGAGGTTCAGTATCTTTTATTATATGTTTTATGAGGTACAAAGTGGTAATTTAAGAAATAAGCAATAGAGAAGCAGGGTGCTCATTAGAGTCTGTAGGATAGGGTTGGGGGAGATTATTAAATTCTTTTAGAAATTCAAAAGGAAGAAACTATGAGATTGGATCTTTTGAAGTTGTGTTTTTATGGTACACTTCTTTCATAGATTCATAGAGTGTTATTAGGCTAACGGACCAGTTGGCCTTTCTAAGCCTAGCCAGGTATTCCCGAAGAATGATGGTGTCCTTTAAGTTAGACATCAATGGCCAGGCATTTATAAGCTACCTCTGTCCATTAGAGACATGTGTGTCAGGCTTGTTGCAAATTTCCTTATTCCTCATCCACTGGTCTAGGTTGTGCTTAAACTGGGTAATAGACAAACTAAATTTCACATGGATGGGAAGCCTGCTCCATAGGAGGGGTAGTCTCTGGAACTTTCCAGAACTGTTTGCGTGAATGTAGTAGCAAGTTTTGAGAATGTTACGTTAATTATCTTTATGACAACTTATTACTTATTTAGTGAGATTACAAGGTTGCTTGAAGTGGTTATATGTTGGAAGTTTTCCATAAGTGCCAAGTTACATTCTGGAGCTTCAGTAGTGCTTTACATTCATTGTTTTTTAGTTTATTTATTTTTCATTTGTATTTTTTTGAGTTAGTAGAGTCATGTTATCAAGGTGAATCATGTATTGTGGTTATGTATTAGTGTGCTGTTGAATAATTCACCTATCAGATGAAGATAGGGCCAATCAGAGCAATCTGTCCTAGTAGCAGAGTATGGGTTTTAGTATGTTCATCTTTGCTTGTGATATAGTTCAAAAGGAAAAAAATTGAGGAACCCTAATAGAGCATGGTCTCATACACACACACACACACACACACACACATATATATATATATATATATATATATATATATATATATATATATATATATATATATATATGGGTCTACTTTGATTTGTTGAATCTCATTTCGCTGAATTTCATTTCACCCAGACCACTTAGCTGAAAACATACACACACACACACACACACACAGACAGCATGCACACACACACACACACACACACACACACACACACACACACACACACACACACACACACACTCTGCTCATGAGCAAAACACTAGCACTAATCCCAAGCAGAAGCCTGTGAAGCAGTTTTCATACTTTCCAGTCATCACTGATCAGTAACTTCTTAAGCCCTGTGGGACCATCTTTTGAAGGAGAGGGACTGCTGGTGAGGTAGACATGCTAGATGCGACAGAAATTTGATAGCTAGAGAGAGACAGTGTTCAACCCTGGAATGACATCTGTGTTAATCCTTGTTTTAATAAGATGAATGAGAATGTGGTGAACATACAGATCAAATGCTACAGTAAAGTTAATAAATATGGCTCCTGAAGTCATTCCCTTATCCAAAGATGGCATGATTTCATCAGCGAAAGTCTAGAATGCTGTTTTAGTGCTACATCCGGGTTGTATGAATGTTGAATTTAGACCAGCTTTTCAATACTTTCCATAACTGGTGAAGTATAGAGATTAGGGATATTACACATAGGTTGTTAATGTGCTGGAAAGGGACTTTATGTTAAAGTATAGAGATTAGGGATATTACTCATATGTTGCTAATATGTTGGAAAGGGACTTTAATGGATTCCCTGCAGTGATATATAAACAAGGGTAGGAGACAGTCTGTATCAGCTGGGCTGTCTAGTTTTAACTGCTCAAGGAGAGGTTCAGTATCTTTTATTATATGTTTTATGAGGTACAAAGTGGTAATTTAAGAAATAAGCAATAGAGAAGCAGGGTGCTCATTAGAGTCTGTAGGATAGGGTTGGGGGAGATTATTAAATTCTTTTAGAAATTCAAAAGGAAGAAACTATGAGATTGGATCTTTTGAAGTTGTGTTTTTATGGTACACTTCTTTCATAGATTCATAGAGTGTTATTAGGCTAACGGACCAGTTGGCCTTTCTAAGCCTAGCCAGGTATTCCCGAAAGAATGATGGTGTCCTTTAAGTTAGACATCAATGGCCAGGCATTTATAAGCTACCTCTGTCCATTAGAGACATGTGTGTCAGGCTTGTTGCAAATTTCCTTATTCCTCATCCACTGGTCTAGGTTGTGCTTAAACTGGGTAATAGACAAACTAAATTTCACATGGATGGGAAGCCTGCTCCATAGGAGGGGTAGTCTCTGGAACTTTCCAGAACTGTTTGCGTGAATGTAGTAGCAAGTTTTGAGAATGTTACGTTAATTATCTTTATGACAACTTATTACTTATTTAGTGAGATTACAAGGTTGCTTGAAGTGGTTATATGTTGGAAGTTTTCCATAAGTGCCAAGTTACATTCTGGAGCTTCAGTAGTGCTTTACATTCATTGTTTTTTAGTTTATTTATTTTTCATTTGTATTTTTTTGAGTTAGTAGAGTCATGTTATCAAGGTGAATCATGTATTGTGGTTATGTATTAGTGTGCTGTTGAATAATTCACCTATCAGATGAAGATAGGGCCAATCAGAGCAATCTGTCCTAGTAGCAGAGTATGGGTTTTAGTATGTTCATCTTTGCTTGTGATATAGTTCAAAAGGAAAAAAATTGAGGAACCCTAATAGAGCATGGTCTCATACACACACACACACACACACACACACACACATATATATATATATATATATATATATATATATATATATATATATATATATATATATATGGGTCTACTTTGATTTGTTGAATCTCATTTCGCTGAATTTCATTTCACCCAGACCACTTAGCTGAAAACTCAAATTACTGAAAACTATACACACCCACAATCATCCGGTGCTTGGTGAATAAAGTGCCCGGACATATTAATGCATCCACAAACCAAATATCCAGCACTAGAATGGTTATTTTAACCCAAATGGATAAAATAAAATAAAAGACACAACAAATTATGCCAAATCTTCTTTAATGGCCAATCAATCTGCCACATCGAACACAAACCTAGGTTTCGCCCACTGGCATCATCAGTGTGTATTACTGAGAAGATAGAAACCCAATTTATACATTTTTCTTTCTGGGCTTCTTAAAATCACAGGATGCCCATTACAATTAGTACTCCTTGAGTATATAAAACACACCATAACAATATATAGCTCAATTCACACTCTACAGTAATATATACCTATATTTTCACAATTCACCCATTTTGTTAATTGGACCTCTATTTTTAGAAAAAAATCCCTATACTAAACTAAGCTCACCTACCAGTGATCATTTAATCCTGGTTTGAAAAGTGCACCCAAATACACTATCCACATCCTTTCCTTTTGTGTTAAAATTTTATGTTTACGTGCTGTGGTCAATTAATTTCCTATTACCTTATCGATACCCAGGAATATGAAAAGGGCCCCAGTATGTATCAATGTATGTTTGTATAAAGCAATACGTACCCTTTTGCAATTGATATCACTGATATGTAATGCAATTCTTTGTTTTAAACTTAAAGAAGTCTGACCCACATAGAAAGAACCACATTGGCACACAGTCATGTATACCACCCATTCACTGGTGCACGTAATAAGATGTCTCATATCATACACCTTTGCTGTATTAATGAAGGTAAATTACTTAGTTTTTGAGACCACCTTGCAGTAAACGCAATGACCACAAATAGTACTGCCAACAATCTTATTTTCCCGTTTTGTCGGTATATTATTATTGCTGTTCTTAAAGTTTGCTAGATATTCACCAATAGTCTTACCTCGCCTATATCCAAATCAACACTGACTATCTATTAATGAGCCCAAAAACCTATTGTTTTTAATATATGCCAATACTGTTGGATTATGTTCTTGATTTTAAAGGTGTTACTACCAAACTTAGTAATAAACCTAATGACCTGATTTTTATCTTTTTGTGGTAACTCTCTGATCTCTAACAATTGTGATCTTGACATAGAATTGGTCGCGTGCATCGCTCTATCCACATCAATGGCTTTGTACCCTTTTGCCAAAAACCTAGATCTCAACTGTTCAGCCTGTGCCTGAAAATCTTTTTGTTGACTACATATACGTTTAAGTCTCTTGAATTGAGCTTGAAGAATATTGGTAATGATATGGTTGAGGTGGTTACTATCAGCCCTCAATAATGAGTTTTTCATAAATGGCTTCCGGTATAGATCTGTGTGTACTGTTACTTCCTTAGCCTTTGTAACCATGACATCCAAAAATTCGACTTTATGACTATCTATTTTTCCACTAAACTGTATACCATACCTATTGTTATTGCGAAATGTCACAAACTGATGCCATCTATCTACTGTGCCCTGCCATAGCACCCAACAATCATCAAGGTACCTACGCCACATCAATAATTCTGACTTGAACTCATTTTGTTGTTAAATGACTTGCACCTCCATAAACCCCATAAACAAATCTGCATATATGGGTGCAAATGTTGCACCCATTGCTGTACCCTTAATCTGTAAATACCATTCTGACCCATATCTGAAAGAATTATGTTCCAACACTATCCCTAACATGGTTAACAAAAATTCTTGTTCTCTAGGTTGATAGTAATTCGAAACCTCAAACCAATATTTTACAGCTGCAATTCCTCCCCAATGTGGGATACTTGTATATAAGGCTTGGACATCCAATGTGCCCATATAAGCCTGAGTCGGAATTTGCAAATCATCCATTAATTGTAAGAATTGATTTGTGTCTCTATTCCTGGCTGACACATATATTAATAATGGTTTGAGTTTTGATTCTAAATAGATTGACAAGGGTTCAATCAAGGACCCTCATCCTGCTACAATGGGGCGTCCTGGTGGTGAAATGACTGATTTATGTATCTTGGGTACTAAGTAAAAATATTGGGGCAAAGGAGCTATTACCGTCAACTGTTGTTCAGGGTCCATACTGATGATTTCAATCTCTCTAGCTCTTTTCAAAAACCTATCAATTTCTTGCTTGAATCCTATGGTGGAATCTATAGGAAGATGACAATAGGATATTGTGTCCATATGGTGTTTGTGAATTTCTTTTTCATACTCCTCTTTTCCCCAGACCACTATGGCTCCCCCCTTATCAGCGTTGGTAATAACCAATCTGTCATTGTTTTGCAAATTTTCTAGCGCTTGTTTCTCAGCCAATGTCAAATTTTCCCTGAAATTCCTGAATATGTTACTCTGATTCAATTGTAAGTCTTGTAACACATGTTCTTCGAATGTTTTTACCACCCCATAATAAGGTGGCTAGAAATCTGATTTTCTAAATTTAAATTTATCTGATTGGTCCATGGTCTGGAGCCTATGAGCAAAATAATATTTCAAATTTAAATTACGACAGAATGTTTTCAAGTCTTTCACAACATCCAAATAGGACACATGGCTGGCTGGCACAAAGCCTAAACCTTTATTCAGCACACTGAGTTCCAAATCTGAAAATTCATACTGTGCCAAATTCACTATTAATTGATTTTCTAATTCCTGGGTATCTATAGGACTGTCTATCCACTGTTGATTATTTTGCTGAACATCTCTTCCATTTCTTTGACTATGATGTTTCCTGCCCCCTTGCCTAAAGGGCCCTTAGATCTCTTGGACATGGGGGAACTCAACACTATAGGTTCACCTCCCTCTGTTTCCATATCAATGTTTGAATTACCTGAAGACACATCAGATACACTAGAATTGTCTTGATTTCGCCTACTGAGTATGGACCTTGGCCTTTTTCTTTTTGGTCTAAAGGACCCCTTATTAGTCCCCTCCAAAAATCTCACTGTCCTCTTAGCTTTTTTCCATGAGTAAGCTTGATTATTTGTATAATCATTAGAATTTCTATGAAACTTTTTTGACTTTCTATCTGACAATTCTCTTTCCATTTTTTGTACCTCTTTAACATATGCTGTGTATCTTTCACTATATGTTACATCTTGAGAATATCTGACTGTGTCTTCATAAGCTTGATTCAACTTCTCTACCATAACTACATGTTGCTGTTCATAATGTTCAATTAACAATCGAATAAACATATTCAAAGCCAACGACTGTACTTGTCACCATTTATTCATAAACTGTTGATTCTCCACCCCCATCCCTGGTTTTATATAGACCATAAGGCCTCTAGAGGCTTTATTGGCTGTAGAATAGGCTTTTAACAATTTCCTATGCCAAACATTAGCACATACTTTTTTGGTAGTCTCTGTTAGCAGTGTGAACTGCAACTCTAAATAAGATTTAACTCCACCCATTTGTGGTGTGTCCATCCCCCTACCCATATTAAAAGATGTTAAGTCATCATTATTCATGGCCAGACTATCCAGGAATGATTTTAAATCCTGTGCTTCTGCCATTTTATATGTAAAATTCTAGTTAATGTACTTCTACAAACCTACCAGTGTGTCTCTAAACATTCAAATGTATCACAATAAATGTATAAAATTTATGAATAAAGCCTTAATATGTATATGGATAAACCATACTAATAAATGATTATGGTGAATATTAATACATTCAACAATACTATCTAGAATTAGACTGCTTATACAACATACTTATTGTCATATCTAATATGTTTTTTTTATTTAAGAGACTTGCATTTATTTACAGCAGCATAGTTTAAGTTGCTGTACTCCTGGGGGACCGTAAAGCCACCATTAAAATTGGCTGGTTGAAACACATAACTGTAACATGTCCTGAAATCTCAACACATTTTCAATAGTGCAATTGGTACAAAAGCAGTCTGTTCATCTGTTAAAGAGCTATATTCACTTGACCATATATATGAATGCTTATATTCTTTTTGCTATCCGCATAGACACTGAAATGTCAAATATACAGGCCTCTCAGTATAAACATATCAAGATTCTGGGCCTATTCCTTCACTATACATAGTACATGTTCTTATAAACACCCCTCATTATGTTTCACTTTTATGTAATGATGAACAATAACATCTACATATGACCAAACTGTAAATGCAAACTAATATACCATCAGGATGTTTGACATAACCATAGAATTCATAAACTCAAATGCTATGAAACAACTAGTCACCACTCCCACAAGAGGGGAAAACATACTAGACCTGATCATCACAAACATGGGGGCACAATGTTCCATACCAGAAGTATATACCTCATTGGTAAGATCGGACCATAAATTAATCTCACTGGAAATCCACATCCCGCCCCCACCCCCAGCACAGAAGACCACAGTGAAGAACTTCTCAAAAGCTGACTTCACACTTCTTAAAACTGAAGTGGAATCCTTCAAGGCCCCCGGGCCAGTGGAAACTACAACCCAATCTGCTGAATCCTTTATAAACGCATTTTATGGACACCTTCAGGAATGCATGGATCATGCAATCCCATATAAAACCAAGACACATTCCCCCAAAGGCAGGCGTCCTGTCTGGTGGACCCCAGCCATAAATAAGCTATACAACAGAAGGAGGAAGCTACTACATGATAGAGCAAAATCCCTAAAAGGGAAGGCATCTCTGATCAGTACTAGCAAAATACTACGATCACTCATAAAATCATCCAAGGCCAGCTTTGAGAGAACAATTGCACAAGACACTAAAAATAATCATAAGACTTTCTTTAGTTATGTTAGAAACCTGGGTGGCAACTCCCAGATATGCTCAGAGTTAGTCCATAATGACAAAAAATACACTGAACCCACAGACATTGCCAACATCCTGGCAGACAGGTTCAGTGCAAACTCCCCCCCCCCCCAAAGGGACAAATATCTATCCCAGCAGTGTGTTGCATCCCTGACATCTCAGATGCTCAGGAGAGAGCCACCCTCTCCAATGCAAAAAACACAGCATCAATGGAACCAGACGGTGTTCCGGGCTGTGTGCTACATGAACTCCAAGAAGAGCTGAACCCACACATAAGGCTGCTGTTCAATCTCAGCCTTACTACAGGATATGTACCCAAAGAATGGTGTACAGCAACAGTGGTCCCACTCCACAAAGGAGGTGCTTCTACGGACCCTGGAAACTACCGCCCCATAAGCCTGACTAGCCTGGTCTGCAAAACTATGGAGAGGATCATTATGGAACTCATAAACACATTGGGGACCTACAGACACTGAATCCTACCCAATTCAGCTTTGTTAAGGGCAGATCCTGCCTCTTGAACCTGGCCGACTTCTTTGAAACATTCACCAAGGCCATTGATGAGGGTAAGGTAGTTCACACAGCCTACTTGGACCTCGCAAAAGCCTTCGACACAATACCCTACTCGAGCATCATAGACAAGCTCTCCAGCTTAAATATAAACCCCTATGTCATAAGATGGGTTGCAAACTGGCTCAAGGACAGAACCCACATGGTCAGAATTGCTGGAGCCATGTCAGACTCTAAACCAGTCACAAGTGGCATCCCACAGGGCTCAGTCCTGAGACCTCTCTTATTCGGTATATATTTTTCTGAGGTACAGGCTAACACAGGAGGACTGTGGCTGACCAAGTTCGCAGATGACTGCAAACTGGGCACCATAATTGACTCTCCAGCTGACACAAGCATCCTCCAAAAGGGTCTCTTAGAAATGGATAACTGGTGTCAGAGCCATGGCCTTCAACTAAACGCCAAAAAGTGTATAGTCATACCCTTTGGGAAAAACAAAGTGCCCACTAATTACCACATAGGTGGTAATCCATTAAGTACACAAGAAGTAATTAGGGACCTAGGGACCCAAGTTGATAGTAGCCTCTCCTTTGACAATCACATTGCCAAAGTGGTTAGAAAGACCTTCTATATAGCCCACCTTATCATGAAAGGATTCACATCTAGATCAAGGGAGGTCATTGTGCCCCTTCACTCTTCCCTCATCAGGCCCATAATT
Source organism: Protopterus annectens (assembly GCF_019279795.1). Lineage (NCBI taxonomy): Eukaryota > Metazoa > Chordata > Ceratodontiformes > Protopteridae > Protopterus > Protopterus annectens. The sequence continues at coordinate 1,468,227,022 of NC_056732.1, read as the reverse complement.
GAGTACAATGCCCCATTTGGGATGTACCTTACCCGACACCTGCAGCAACTAAAAAGACCCCAAAAGTACCTCACAAAGAGGATCAAGGGACTCAAACAGATGCCATACGCTGCTCGGCTAAAGAAACTCCAGCTCTACTCAGTTGCATAGCGCCTACTCAGAGGCGATCTATGCTTGACGTACAAAGCCATGTCCAAATCGCAATTAATGGACATGCTCCATCTCAGAAAATCCAAATTCCTTAGAGCTAATTGATCGAGAGAATTGAACCTCAGCACAGAAATAAATAGGACATGCTGGAGGGACAGATTCATAACCCAGAGGCTCCCTTCACTCTGGAATAGAATCCAAGTCCATGTTAGACAAAGCCCCTCACTGACTCTCTTCAAGAGGAATCTTGACGAGTGGATGGGAGATCGTAGGTTTACCCTAGGGGTCACTTCTGTGTCACTGCTAGACAGAGGCACAGTAAACTAACTTTAAAAAGGGCACAGTAAACTCATTCCAAGGGGTGGCGAAAGCCAAACACACTCTGGCTAGGCTTGTAAATGCCCTAGGGCAGATAGCCTAGTATGAACCTATGAACCTATAAACCTATATATATAGCTGAACTTTTAAGAAACCAGGCAACCTTGAGATAGAACTGATATAAAATATTGCTAAATCACAACTCTTTTTCAAAATGCAGTAACAGTTAGCTTATCCATTAACAACCTATTTGCGTCACCATACATGCAAATGCTTAATTGTCCTTATGTTGTTACTTATTGAAATTCAAAAATGACTAATATATAGGCCTCACCATATAGCTTCACATACTATTCATTCACTATATATATGATAAAAAGTAATGCCTACATGTAACCATGCTGTAAATGCAAGTTTGTTTAGCATCAGAGCTTTTACATAAGCCTACATATATATATAGAATGTCACCAAATGTCATCAAATATCATGAAATGTCCACAAATCTTGCTATATCCACTCGTTTGTTGTCACCAGTTAGTCATTGGTGTTGTAACTATGCATGTTTATTGTTTAAAATATATTGTTTTTAAGTTTTTGGTAAAATACAATATAAAACAATCAAGGTGGTGGGCTACACCACCCACACCGCACAGCCCCCCACACCCCCCAACTATATATACTAACTCCAGGATTGTGCTACATTGGGGAAAAGGGCATATACCTTTTACTTGCCTTACAGTACTCTACACAGTGCCATATATACTATGTTCAGTTCAGTGAAATGAGATTAGTGAAATGAGTTTTCAGTAATTTGTGTTTTCAGCGATGGGGTCAGGGTGAAATGAAATTTAGTGACATGAGATTCAATGAAATAAAGTAGACCCATATATGTATATATATATATATATATATATATATATATATCTATAAAGATATGAATATATATATATATATAAATAAAAAGATATGAATGTATATATATATATATATATATATATATATATATATATATATAAATAAAAAGATATGAATGCATATATATATATATATATATATATATATATATATATATATATATATATGTGTGTGTGTGTGTGTGTGTGTGTGTGTGTGTGCATGTGTGTTTGTGTGTGTGTGTGTGTGTGTGTGTGTGTGTGTGTGTGTGTGTGTGTGTGTGTGTGTGTGTGTGTATATATATATATATAGATATATATATATATATAGATATGTATATATATATATATATATATATATATATATATATATATATATATATATCTGTGTGTGTGTGTGTGTGTGTGTGTGTGTGTGTGTGTGTGTGTGTGTGTGTGTGTGTGTGTGTGTGTGTGTGTGTGTGTGTGTGTGTGTGAGGTCAGAAGAGTGACATTCTTTAAGGCAATAGCTTTATGTTGACAGAATAAATGAAAAAAGATTAAAAATGTGGCTGGTGGGTAGAACACACACTTTAATTTCTGCTGATAAAAACATCTTAAAACTGCAACTTTTCAAGATGCCGACTGGGACCTTTGCCCTCCAGGGCTTCAGAACAGGTGCTATCTTTCAGTTCCGCTGGGGAGCTTTTGCCGCCTACCTTGAGGGAATTAGAAGAGGCATTGCTATTTTAGTTAGAAAAGTACTCCATTTGATTTAATTGCCTGATTAATGGATGAGGAGTGTCAGTTTGTAACAATAAAAGGAGTCTTGCCAGGACATCTAATATTGATGGCGAACCTTTACCTCCCTCCAGGGTCCATATTTGACACAATTTTCAAACCGATAAAAAAATGGGTAAACTTTCAAGATTTAGATTTTGTGCTCTGGTCAGGGACTGAAATTTGATACAGGCCAATGACTAAGTTCATTCGGACCTCTGCAGGCAAGACAGTCAAAATTTTCAGTTGATTGATGAGAACGTGAGATATAATTCACAACATTTTAAAGCTGCCCGCTCCAGTTTCATATTACTCTTGTTTTTTTTCTTATACATGTAGTAATTTCTGTAGAACTGATAAATGACTGATATTAAAAGAACATGGCCATGTAGTCACAACTATGACTTCTGGTCACATTCATTTCATAGGTTCATAGGTAGGTACTGTAGCAATAACCCACGCCTGGGTGTGGGTAATGCGGGATTTAACCACTGTTGGAGGGACCAAACAAAGACAACCGTGGTTAAATCCCGCATTACCCACTCCCAGAAGTGGGTTATTGCTATTATACAATGACATTATTTAAGAAAAGAAATAATTACTTTTCTTAAATAATGGCATTGTATAATGCCTCTTTGCTGCCCTTCCGCAGCTGTTTGGTATTCCGCGGCAGTTCTGATGTACTGCGCATGCCTACGCAGTACATCAGAGCTGTGGGCAAAAGCAACGGAGAACGCAAGATCTCCGTTGCTTTTTATTGTTTCGCTATGTTAAATGGGTTTAACATAGCGAGATAGCTTTAAAATAAGCAACGGAGATCCCCGTTACTTATTTTAAAGCTGTCTCGCTATGTTAAACCCATTTAATATAGCGAGACAGGTTTAAAAAAAAAAGCAACCTACACACTATGTCACTATGTTAAAGGAGTTTAACATAGCGAGACAGCTTTAAAAAAAGCAACGGAGATCTGTGTTGCTTTTTTTAAACCTGTATCGCTATGTTAAACTCTTTTAACATAGCGAGACAGTGTTTTATACTAACGGAAAAAGTCCGGGCGACCGGACCTTTTTCCGTTAGTATATTGAGGGATTTACAATGGGCACGCTGGCTGGGCTGGCCAATCAGCGTGCACGTTTTACAGGAGGAATTGTATAATAGGCTATTGGCCCTAGGGCCTATATAAGCCTAGCCAAAAAGGTATCCTGACTTTCGCCACCCAAGAAAATTATTTTCCTGTGCCCCTGTCAAGCAGAGCCACAGAAGTGATCCCGGAGTGAATTTCCTATTTCCCATCCAATCATCAAGATTTTTTCTTGAAGAGTGCTAATGAGGAGCTCTGTTTGACATAGATAGGTAGTCTGTTCCAGAGTATGGGAAGTCTCTGGGACAGGAATCTACCCCTCCAGCATGTTCTGTTTATTGTGGTGACAAGGTTTAGGTCCCTACAGCGTGTAGCTTGGAGGAATTGGGATTTCTTTAAGTGGAGCATGTCCAACGGCTCTGGGTTTGACATAGCTTTGCATGTTAGGCAGAGATCACCTCTGAGTAGACGATATGCGACGGACTAAGGCTGGAGTTTTTTGAGATGGTCTGCGTAAGGCATCTGTTTGAGGCCAGTAATCCTGTTTGTGAGGTATTTCTGTGGCCTCTCCAGTTGTTGTAGATGTCTTGTGAGGTACATACCAAAAGGGGCATTGTACTCTATAATGGGTCTAATGAGTGATGAGTAGAGGGGAACAATGTCCTCTTTTTTCTGCATGAGAAACCTTTTGTGATGAGGTGTGCCATGTAGAAGGATATCGTGACCATTGTGGCAATGTGATTATCAAAGGAGAGACTACTGTCTACCTGTGTCCCGACGTCTCTTATCATACTTTCAGTGTTAAGTAGACTACCACCTATGTGGTAGTTCATGGGTAAAGAGGTTTTTACCAAAGGGGATGACAATGCACTTTTTGGCATTGAGCTTCAGGCCATGGCTTTGACACCAGGCATCTGTCTCAGTGAGGCCCTTTTGTAGGATGTTCATATCATTAGAAGTTTTGATTATGCCTCCTAGTTTGCAGTCATCTGCAAACTTCATTAGCTAAAGACCTTCTGTGTTAGCCTGTACTTCAGAGAAGTAGATACCAAACAGGAGAGGACCAAGGACTGAATCCTGTGGTACTCCACTTGTCACTGATCTGAAGTTGGATTGGGAGTCTGCTACTTTCACAGTGTGGGTTCTTTCTGTGAGACAGTTGGCAACTCATCTTGTGACATAGGGATTTATACCTAGTTTAGTGAGTTTATCTATAATTCCAGAGTGGGGGATGGTGTTGAAAGCCTTGGCGAGATATATGAACCACCTTACCCTCATCTATGGCTTTGGTGATTGCTTAAACGAAGTCTATCAGGTTTAGAAGACATGGTCTGCCTTTTACAAACCCGAACTGGGTGGGGTCCAAAGTTTGGAGATTACCAATGTCTTTGTTTATGAGTTCCATGATGATACGTTCCATGGTCTTGCAGACCAGGCTCATCAGGCTAATGGGGTGGTAGTTCCCGGGGTCCATCTTGTCTCCCCCTTTGTGGAGTTGGATAATCGTGGCGGTGCACCATTCAGTGGGCACAAAGCCTGAGGTGAGGCTATGATTAAACATGGTACTTAGGTGGGATGACAGTTTCTTCTATAGTTCGTGTAGAACTCAGTCTGGGATATTGTCAGGTCCTATGGATGCTTTGTTCCTGGCTTTGAAGAGTGTGTTTTTTACCTGTGCAGCCGTGATTACAAGAACTTTGCATTCTGCCAGTATAGAGATGGGCCCTCTAGGGGGTGAGAGGGGGTTAAAGTTAGCACTGAACCTGTCTGCCAGGATGTTGGCAATATCAGTTGGTTTTGTATATTTAGTGCCATTGTGCTGTAACTCAGAGCAGATCTGAGTGTTGCCATTGAGATTCTTGACATAGCTATAGAATGCCTTGTGGCTGTCTTTAGAGTCAGTGGCAATTTTATTTTCATAACTATCGTTGGAGGATTTTATGAGGGATCTCAGCTTCTTACTGAGGCTGACCAGAGAATTCCTCCAGTCATGGGATTTTACTCTTTTTTTGAAACAGTTTCTTTCTTCTGTTGTAGAGTTTGTTTATGGCAGAGGACTACCAGATTGGCTTCCTTTTTTTGGAGGATAGCATCTTGGTTCTGTTAGGGATAGCATGATCCATGCACTCGTGTAAGTGCTTATAAAGTGCATTTGTGTAGGATTCAGCAGTCGTACCTCTATTGTCCATCTGCATGGGTGTCATGAAGTTTGCCACTTCTGTCTTAAGAAGTGTGAAATTGGCTTTGGAGAAGTTTTTTACGGTGGTTTCCCTAATGGGGGTGGGGGGTGGGATGTGGATGTCTAGGATGATTAGCTTGTGGTCGGATCTGACCAACAAGGAATTGACCTCTGGTGTGGAACACCGGTCGCCCATGTTGGTAATGACCAGGTCTAGGATATTGCTGCCCCTGGTGGGGGTGTGAATAAGTTGATCCAAGGCATTGGAATTTATGAATTCCAGAAAACATTGAGCAAAAGAGTTGGTACATGGGTAGTTTTCAGAGTTAATTGTGGGGTAGTTGAAATCACCCATTATTAGGGTGTTGGGTTGTACCCTAATATTTTCCAGTGTATCAAGAAATGAGGAGTGGGAATCCTGGGGCATGGTGGGAGGTCTGTAGCAAGCTACAATTTGGATTGCTGTCTTGACCAGAGTTAATTGCACTTGGATAATCTCTGATGCATTATGTTGTGCAACTAGCCTGGAGGTGTGGATATCCTTACTGAGTATGGACACACCTCCACCTTTAGTGCTGAAAGGTGTGGTATGAATTATAGCCTGGTAATGCAGGGGTGCTCTCTGGAACTTTAAACAAGGTCTCTGTCACTGCACAGATGTTGATGTTCTCCATTTTAAGGAGTGCCTTGAGTGAGTGAATTCTGAGGTTTAGTCTTCTAGCATTGAGTAGCATTACCCTCAGATTTTGCTTGTTTGTACCTGTTATGGTGGTGATTTTGTCATTTGAGCCTTGCCTGAAAAAGGTACTATAGGGGTGGCAAGAGCCTTAGCCAGTATCCGGAATCCGAAGGTTGACAGTTGCAAGCCATCTTTGGCAAAGCATCATGGTCTGTCGATCATGTCATCCCATGCAGACAAATACTGGATCCCCTTAGAATGACACCAGAAGCTTAGCCAATTGTTGAAGTCAATCATTTTGTCCTTATACTATGGTATAATTCTGGGTGATGACAGGATGCTACTCCGGGCTAGGGTCATACCTGTCTGGGCTGCAAGATTGGATAGTTCCTCCATGTCTCTTTTCATGTAGTCCAGGGAGGTATGTCTCAGGTCATTCACACCAACATGGACAATGACAGAGTCATATTTGTACTTGTTGTGGAGTGACCTGAGTGCATGCGTTATGTGGTGGATCCTGGCACCCGACAGGCATCTGACAGTAACTTTCTCCTTATTTAGCCTGGTGAGTGAAACATCAATGTGCCTGACTATAGAGTCACCTGTGACTAGAGTGTTGGGTACGTTGTTATGCTTTATGGACTGTGGTCGAGTGGCACACTGAGTTTGTGGGCTATGTGTCATTTGGGTTGTGTTGGGAGGTGGAGTTTGCTTGTATTTCTGCTTTGGAGGTCCCTGTTGCTTGGGCAGGTTTTTATTGAGAGCCTCCGCGAATGTAGGTGTGTGTTTTGTGTTTCTATGTGTGTGTTTTGGTGGTTTAGGTTTTGTGGGACTATGTGATGAATGTGGTGTGGTGCAAGTGTTTACGTTCTCCTCTTTTCTGTCTAGTCCAGTCTTGGGTGAAGAGAGCTTTGTTTCCAGTTTGGCTATATAAGTGCATCTTTCACAGGTTGTAGTGTTGGGTGGTAGGAGGAGAGGGTTGTCTGTGTACATGAGGCAATTGCTGCATTGTTTCAAAATTCCCAGATTCATCAGGTAGACAGGAGAAAACACCGGGAGCATTTGTTTGACAATGTACCAGTACAAGCACAATTCTTACTCACATAACCATTTTTGAAAGGTATTCTCAACATAACATATTTTATAGTAAGGGGCACTTGCTTACTTAAAGAGTTTTAAATTGGTGTCAGAACTGGCCAGGAATATTAAAATAATCTGGCACCCCAATTCTTAACCAAAGGCAGGAACTAAAATTTGTGTATGGGATATTTTTAAGATTACATGTTGAGGGATCACCTTCCTGCTCCTTTGCAGTACTGTAGAGCAAGAGTTACTGAAGGCACAGAGGAGGTATCAGCTACACCCTGGAAAAACATCTTTACAGGTAATATCTTGACTTAAAGAGAGAATTTGTAAGATCCTGGATATTAAATGTGACCAAAGCTAAAAAGCCCTAAAATCAATCACTTTGAGAATTCTCTGTCCTCACAGAAGTTTCTTGCTGTGTACCTGCACAAGTAGAAAAGTGGCCAAGTCATTGTCAAATTTTGTAATTGCCTCTTGAGTGAAATTATTAGCACACCTATGGATATTTTGAGAAGTTTCACTTATTATTACTCCATACTTTACAAAGGGAAATGGTGGCTGGGTCATTCCAGGAAAAGGTTAGTGCTTTTTAGACCCGACTTCCCCATCTTGTTTAACTCAAGATCAAGTGGATACCATTTGCAGGAAGTTACTGAAGAAAAAGTTGTACAAGCAACAATAGAAACACTTCCAACAAAAGTTTTTTTTTTTTTGGGGGGGGGGGGGTAAACAAAAAAATATCCACAATTTTACAAAAGCAGTTACTCATGCCTGCTAAAGTTTGGAGTTGAATGTTGGTATAACTTTTAAGGTGTTTACCTTACAGACACAAGGTGCAGGTTTGATTCTCACCTTTGAAGGGAAATTGGTTAGGCTTAAGATGGCCTGCAAGATCAGCTAACCTAATACTTACCAATGAACCAATTCTTTTTTAAAGACCCTCCTCCTTCCTCCTCAAGTCATTGTCTTGGTGATCTTGGAGATAGGTAAAGATCCCCGTACAAGCCACATCATACAGGTCTATATCTATATTAACCCATGTTTATAAATTATTTATGAACACCATACCTAGTAGGCTGACAAAGTATATGCCTATACTGATTCATCCACATCAGACTGGGTTCGTATCTGGCTGTGCTCCATCTGACAATCTACCCTTATAGTTGAATAGGTAGAACAAGGAAGATTTCCCTTGCTGCTTACTAATTTGGATGCAGAAAAAGCATTTGATATGGTAAGTTTGTAGTTTTGTTTTTGACCATGAAATGAAAGAGATTACCTGAGGGTGCTTAAGGGTACTTTACAAGAATCCTTCCACCAAACAAAAAAGATATGAGCTAAACTCTTTTCCTCTTTGAACTATTTTAATGAAATAGGCAAAGATATCCTTTATCCCCTCTGCTTTTCATGATCTATCTGGAGTCTTTGGCAATTAAATATGGTAAAGTCCATGTGCAGGAATATGACTTTTGGGGTCAGGAGCTCAAATTATCTTTATAGACATATGATTTATGAGTATACCTTACAAAACCTGAAACATACTATTTAAAGTTATTACAGACAGTACAAGAGTAGGGGGACTTGTCTGGTTACAGTATTAATATCCAAACTCCATTATGTACCTACTAATTATTTGCCCTAAACCTTTCCATTCCCACTTAAGTTTACTTATGTGACCTATTTAGGCCTACTATTCATAAATTCACTTGCAGAAGCAATCTCTATCAGTGATACAAAGTTATTAGATAAAGTCAGAAGATGTTAAATCTTTGGAAGATGTCTTTATTGAGATATGACTCAAAACTTATACTCGGTCTTGTAGTTCATCCTAATGCAATTTTTTTCCAGACTCAGGGTCTGCCTGGATCCCTTCTTCTTCTTCTTCTTCTTTCGGCTTTTCCCAGTTAGGGATCGCCACAGTGGATCACCTGTCCGCTCATGATTGGCAGTGGAGTTTTATGGTGTCGAGTTGCCAGCCCAGAACCCAACCTTCCACAGAAGGCACACACATGCACACACTCACACCTAGGGCCAATTTAGAGTGTCCAGGCCACCTACAGCATGTCTTTGGGATGTGGTAGGAAACTGGAGCACCCAGAGGAAACCCACACATCCACAGGGAGGACATGCAAACTCCACACAGAAGGCACCCCAGATGTGGATCAAACTTGAGAACGTCCACCTGGATCCCTTATACAAAAGATACTCAGCAATCTAGGAAATTTAATATCAAATGTTGTATGGGTAGGAAGCATAGGGTATCCCAGAAGCTCCTGTCCTTGTTGGTTGCCGAAAGTGATATGAGTCTACCAAATTTTGATAAATATGTTAGAGTAGTTGATTTGAAATTTTTTCTGGTGCTACTAATGGCAGCGTACCATACCCTATGTCCATTTCCATGATAGGAGGTTAAGTAGGTCTGTATGACTTTATAAGTGGGAGGTACATTCAACATGTAGATTTAATTCAGATTTGGTAATAGCCATTTTATATACCTTTATCGTAATGTTTAACTCTATAAAATTCAATACCTGATGACTGGATTTATTCCCAGTTAAATGCTTCCTTCTTTTCCCTGTGCATAACCCCAGTAATCCAACAAGTGTTGAAAAGCTGCAATGGATTAAATATTAGAGGCAGGGAAATTCATCTTGTGGTAAGTCTTTTGTGAACAATAAGACAGATCTAAGGGGTTGTATTTGTAATTAAGTACAGAGATAAATAAATTGCAAATGCTTTGAGTCTCTTCAGGACACCTCCCCTCTCTAATATCATTGATTTGAGATAACAGTGATCAGGAACGGGTCTATATCACAAGGCCAACAGCTAAAAACACCGAACACCCTTACCTCAACACTGCTTAACTGAAAGCAGGAAATGTCGGACAGCCAGAACAGCGATTTTTTTTTTCCATGGAAATAAAATCGCTGGGCCATTGTCGGGAGTTTGCCGTTTCCTCCACTGTACTGCGATCTCAGAGTAGGTATATTTAAGTATTTAAGTAGGGGGTTGTGGTGGGCACAGCCCCCCACATAGGGGGGTGTGGTGGGAGAACACCCCCCCCCACACACACACACACACTTTATCTGTTGTTTTTTTTTTTGTTGGCCTAGTGATTTTTTCTCTGGGGAAAAAAATCGCTGTTCTGGCCGTTCGAAATTTCCTGCTTTCGGTTACGCCGTGTCAAGGTAAGGGTGTTCTGTGTTTTTAGCTGTCGATGTAGTAATATAGAACCAGTAACATCTAAGTAAAGGACAAACTAGTAAATTATGTAAAGCTTTATTAAAATGACCACTGATATATATAGAATACTGTGGGGGAGAGAAAGAAAGAGTTAAAACTCTCTATCCCAGTGCAAGAATGGATGAATCCGGCAGTTTGACACATGATTTGCTACTAAGTCAAGATAGGGAGCATGAATACAGGACTTAATGTCTCTATTGCTAGAATTTAAGATTTAGAGCTGCACTCTGATCAGAAACCTTGAAATGATCTTAAAAGCTCAAAATGGCAAGTACTGGAGGGATGATTTTATGTGAATCACAAAAATAATAATTATTAAATGATATATATGCTGTTGTTATTTTAACTACCTGGGTGTTATTGTTTCACTCTGAAATTATATGTATGCTGTCTGCAGTCTAACTCCCTGTTCATTTAAAAATGTTGATCTGTTTTGATTTTTTTTTCTTATTTATTGATGCAACACACATTGCCATGTTATATGGTAGTGTTGACATCTCTGTATAAATAAAGAGTTCAATTAAGAAAAATGAAAGTTATTACTTAAGCAAACAGCAGCAGATTGTATATAAACCTAGAATAGCATTGTATGCAATTCCTTATTTTTAATATGAAGTTTGTTTTAGATAACTGAATTACAACAAATCAAAGTGTACATCATTTAGTATTTTTTTCTTCCCATTTTACAATAGAAGTGTATGTTCATATTTCCTTGAATCCATCTAAAAATGAGAAATTAATACTTTGTCTATGTCATTACTGATTGTGACAATGTTTTTTTTAAATAGATACATGATGGACCAGATGAAAATGCTCCACTCCTCAGCAGACTGTGTGGAGGCCAGCTCCCAGCACCCATCACATCCACAATGCACCAGATCTTTGTACGCTTCCGTTCTGATAGCAGTGTATAGCACAGAGGATTCAGTGCTCAGTTTTCTGAAGGCAAGTGCTCATCAAAAGGTTCCTCTGTTCTAGAACTTTTACAAGCTGCTTTACTAAGATTTTTTGCAGGCATTTGTAAGCTTTGGTATTATGAACAAGAAAAATACATTTACTTAGCTTCTGCTTTTTATGTCTTATCCCATTTCTTTCTTACCTAAGTAGTTTTTGAAAGTATCCAACAAGAGATCTGTAATCATGCATGTTTATATCCATCAGTTATCATGAATTAATGAAACAGTGTATTTGTTATGCAGGTCAACCCCCCCCCCCCCATGCACACTTTAAAATGTGAGCAGGTTTGCTTATGGCATTTCTTTTGGCTGAAGCTGAAAAATAAAAAAATGAAAATCATACTTTATATTCACTGGGTGTTTAGGCAGTTTTGTTGCTGCCTAGTTGATTACAACCAAGTCAAAACTGCATGCTGCAAAAATGGAACCTATAAAGGAATTATCAACTGGGATGAGAGGTCAGGAGACAAGATGAAGAATACAGGGTTACCCATTTGTAGGCATCTTTCTGGGTTTTGAATGGAGGACTGTTGCCTGCATCCTGGACCAAAATAATGAGGAACGGTTATACTGAAATAGGGTCAAGCAGGGTGGATGAAATAAATGTATACCCACCCAGTTGTACCTCTCAATAATTATTTATCTGTTGTGTCACAAAACTGTATTTCTATGTTGACATCAAGCATGAATATTAAAAAGAATATTAGAAATCTCCACAGAGGAGACTACCAGTAGAGTTGTGTGTGATACAAATGAAAAGGAAATACTTACTGATACCAGATTCCATTGTCATTAGGGCATATGTAGAGGAAGGGAGTAGGCAGGTAAGATCAGTTCATGCCCTGTGTTTTAGGGCAGATGTAGAAGAGGGATGGAGGCAGGTAGGTTTATTTCTAGCCCTGTGTTTTAGGGCAGATATAGAAAAGGAAAGGAGGCAGGTATTTTCATTTCTTGCCCTGTGTTTTAGGGCAGATGTAGAGGGGGGACAGGTAGGTTCAGTTCGTGCCCTTTTTTTTAGCTTGGAGTGACCAGTATTGATTTTTAGCATTATGAGAGCAGGTCTGCAGGGGTAATAGCTAGTGATTTTGACAGATAATGGAATAGAAAAGATACAAAAACAATATAGCTATTGCAAGAATAGCTTTGGACAAGTAACACATGGAGCAGCATTCTAAAAGTGCTGATTGTCCACAGCATGGATGAGGTTAGGGAATACTGTATCATGGGATCTATGTTGTCCCATCTGTCCATTTCAACAGTTGGGTTATCCACTCTTATGGTAGATCCAGCTTAGCAACTTTCACTCAGATGTTTATCCAGCACTTAAGCTCCATTCCTCCTATAATGCTGTGTGGTTGTACACTGCCCCAGATCTCATGCTGTGTGGTTGTACACTGCCCAGATCTCACATTGTTTGGTTGTACATTGCCCCAGTCCTCATATTATGTGGTTGTAAACTACCCCAGATCTCATGCTGTGTGGTTGTACACTGCCCAGATCTCACATTGTTTGGTTGTACACTGCCCCAGTCCTCATATTATGTGGTTGTACACTGCCCCAGATCTCATGCTGTGTGGTTGTACACTGCCGCAGATCTCATGCTGTGTGGTTGTACACTGCCCAGATCTCACATTGTTTGGTTGTACACTGCCCCAGTCTTTATATTATGTGGTTGTACACTGCCCCAGATCTCATGCTGTGTGGTTGTACACTGCCCAGATCTCATATTGTTTGGTTGTACACTGCCCCAGTCCTCATATTATGTGGTTGTACACTGCCCCAGATCTCATGCTGTGTGGTTGTACACTGCCCAGATCACACATTGTTTGGTTGTACACTGCCCCAGTCCTCATATTATGTGGTTGTACACTGTCCCAGATCTCATGCTGTGTGGTTGTACACTGCCCAGATCTCACATTGTTTGGGTGTACACTGCCCCAGTCCTCATATTATGTTGTTGTACACTGCCCCAGATCTCATGCTGTGTGGTTGTACACTGCCCAGATCTCACATTGTTTGGATGTACACTGCCCCAGTCCTCATATTATGTTGTTGTACACTGCCCCAGATCTCATGCTGTGTGGTTGTACACTGCCCAGATCTCACATTGTTTGGTTGTACACTGCCCCAGTCCTCATATTGTGTGGTTGTACACTGCACAGATCTCACATTGTTTGGTTGTACACTGCCCCAGTCCTCATATTATGTGGTTGTACACTGCCCCAGATCTCATGCTGTGTGGTTGTACATTGCCCAGATCTCACATTGTTTGGGTGTACACTGCCCCAGTCCTCATATTATGTGGTTGTACACTGCCCCAGATCTCACTCTGTATGGTTGTATATTGCTCCAGTTCTCTTTTGCTGCTCTTTTACTTCAGCTTTGATCTTCCAGTGCTCTTCATCAGCTTTTCAGTTAAGTGCATTTTACATCATTCTATACAATTCTTTCTTTCACGACTTCCTTGCACTTTGCTCTTTGCTTTTTTTTTTCTCTTGGAGGTGATCTTTTCACAGATTTTATTCTATATTTTAGTCGACTTCTCCATCTCCCTTTTCAGGGGCCTACCCTCATCCAAGCCCTTTTTTTCTTCTCAGAACTTCATTGGACTTTGATGCATTGATCAGTATGTTCATCTCAAAATAGAGTATAGTTTTTCTAAAATTGTTTTTTGTTATTTTCTTTATTGATCTCTATGCAATTGTAATCATAACGGATAAGGTTTCCTGAAAATCTGTTTGTTGTCCTCTGTGAGGGAGCTCTTCACATTTGTAAGGTCTTGACCTGCCCCTGCAGCATCCATTAGGTCTACTAGATCCTCTAGTAGTATCAACATTGATTAGGAGAGGATAATGAGGGACATCATGAAGGTACAAATTGATACAGGAGTGATGCCATCCTCCTTCACCCCAAGGGCAGTGAGGGCAGACCCTCACACCCTTTTGACATTCGCTCCTTCCCTGGCTCATATTCCACGCCCAGTGATCTTGCCATTAGACTGTTGCCAAGTCATCCCCTTGTTGGTGCCATTTTCCCCTCCTGCTTTGACTCTGACATCAGTTCTGACTCAGCTGACTCCAAAGCATTCAATACCTAGTGAGTCCTGGAGTTGAGCATTTGACACCGACCTCTCTGAGGCCCAACCTGTTTGGGTCTATTTGTTACATCAGGTTCTTTGGTTATCACCATTTGTATTTTATATTTATATAAGTAATAAAATTACTACAACTTTATCTGATGCAAATAGTGAAAACTGTTAGAGTGTAATGGTAGTGTGAAGGTTCTTTTGAAGTTATGCATAGCGGAAACTATACTCTCAACAGTTTGTCACACAAAGATTTCACATAGGAAGTTAACAATATTTATATGTTACCCACAACAGTTACTGTGTATGCTATTATCCAAGATGTACAGGGAATTTCTCTTAATGAAATGAGCAAATCTTATTTGGAAAATAATTTTAATATCAAAGAACCAAAAACCAAAACACTTGTAAAAGGTCCAGACCAAGGAAAGAAACCTCCACAAAGAACCAAAACTGGTAATGCCAAATTTATTTAGCGCTTTTGTCAGAAAATAACAGATTACTTCTTCAGAATGATGGAATAAACTATTACACACCTATAAGTACTAATTTAGAAACATATGACACGTACCAAACAGTAAAAACAGTAATGCCTTAATTGCATCTTAAAGAACCAGTACAAAAAGTTTTAAAACAAAAATACACAACTCTAACTTAAATTAAAGTAGTGCTTATTTAAAACAAATAAATGAATCCCCTTTCCCAAATACACAAACCAATATGAGCTGTGAAATGTTTGAATAATTAAATATCATAAGAATGTAATTTTAACAAACTAACAAGACTGCAATTGTTGTTGAGACCTGGGGATATGTGGGCATTTAACCTGATTTGCCAACCTAATTCTTTGAATTCAAGCAAATCTTGCCACAGACCAGCCCTAGGGTCTTGTTTAACCCATTCAACTACCACAAATTTAAATTTATGTGTGGGAAACCTTTCTATGTGTCTATATAAGGCATTGTTCATATTGGAATTTCGAATATCCCTACTATGCTCATATATTCGTTCTTTTAATCTCCTCTTGGTTTTACCAATATAAAAACCTTTACACTTCATGCACAAAGTGGCATACACCACACCAAAAGAATTGCAAGTAAATTTAGCATTAGGTCTAATTAAAGTGTGGTTTATTTTAACTTTATCAACATTAAGAATGAAATGGCACTGAAAACAAAAACTGCAGCATTTGGTGCCAATTACACTAAGGTGAGTGGAAGAACCCCCACCCCCTTCCAAAAGGTTTTTAATTGTAGTCCCTCTTTAAAAAACTGTTGAGGTTTATGTCCTATTTTGTCAATTATACCTTCGTCTCCACAAAAAATCTGCCAGTTCTTCATCAAAATGTATTTATTTAAATGGTCTACCAAAAATCTGGTGACAAAGGAATATGTATATTGTCTAGAAGAACTAGAATCATCCATGCTACCAATTCTGTCTGAGTTGACTCTCATATTGTTGAGTAGTGGTGAAATAAACCCACTCATCCTCTTGTTAAGAACCTCATTATATACTTTAGTCACAAAATCAGCAGGATAATCTCTAGCCCTGCACATTTCTGTAAGAACATTACATTGAATATAAAAGTCTTGCTCTCTACTAACCATCCGGGCTAATCTAACAAACTGACCTTTAATAATGTCCTTCTTAATCTGTTCAGGGTGGTTACTGTGGTAATGTAGGAAACTATAACTATAAGTTGGTTTCCTGTAAAGATTACTGACAAATTGGTGACTTACTAAATCTTTGGATAGTTCTACATCAAGGTAAACAATCTTCTGTGGGTTATAGGAATGAGTTAATTTTAAAAATTCTGTAGTACTGTTGATGTACAAAAGGAAGTTTTGAACACCATTATGGTCACCCTTCCATAAGAAAAACAGGTTGTCTATGTAATGTAAATACAGAATTCATTTGTTGGCAAAATGGGAATTAAATAGAAATTTCCTTTCCCATATTAACATGAAAATGTTAGCAAAAAACGGGGGTGCAAATGGCTCCCATAGCTACACCTGTCTTTTGTAAAAAAAGTATTGTCACTCAAAAAAAACAAAATTGTTCTTAAAAACTAGTTCCATGAGAGTCACCAACACAGCCACTTGTTCATTACTAAATAGATGTGTGTCATTTAGAAATTCCTCAAAACAATCAATACCTAAGGAGTGGGGGATGACGTTATAAAGATTAATTATATCTATAGTTAAAAAGTACAACTTGCATCAAAGTTTAAGTTGTTAAACTTCTTTAAAAGGTGCCATGAGTCAATACATATGTGCTCTTTGTTCTTCAACACATGCTTAAGTGAAATATCAATGTATTTCTCCAAGGTATGAGTTTTGGAACCACGTGCACTAACAATCAGTCTCAATGGGGGATTGTGCTTGTCCTTATGTATCTTTGGAATACCAAAGATACTTGGCAGTGTGGGGTATTTGTTCAGCAAAATTTCTGCTAGAACAGAGTCTATTTGACCTTGGTCTTGCATGTCGTTCAACATAACATCAATTCTATAATGTGCAATGTTCACATAGTTCAAAGACCCTTCCTCATACATAGAGCCATCTAGCAAAAGTACATTCATCCTGTTGATATAATCTTGTTTCGCCATCACCACTACCTCACCCCCCCCTTATCAGGTTTCATCACCCGTATTGTTCTATCTTTACAAAGCTTAAACAAGTTCCTTTCATGAGTAGTTAAATTGTCATTGAATACTCCTTTTTGGTAATTGAGCAATGCCCTAAAATCAAATTCACACATCTTATCAAACAACACTAAACTATTAACTAATGGGGGATTTAATACATTTCTTTTACACAAAACAGATGAATTTGCACCAAGCGAGTCATTGTTGAACAATAATTTTAAATTCAAATTTCTGACAAACAGTTTTAAATCTAAAATGAGCACCACGATACTAGAACGCCTGCTGGGTACAAAATTAAACCCTTTACTGAACAAGTTAGCAACAGTTGTATCAAAGGTCTGAGATGAAAAGTTGTAAATTGTAAAGTCACCTTTGTAGTTGTAAACACACACCAGATAGTCCTTCAAGGAAACTGCTGGATCATTCTCGGTAACCAAAAGTTCACCGATGACTAATTCCTCCTGGTAAATTGTCTCTTCCCTCTCTGAGGTTGTTGTTGCTACCGAGGGCCCGAAGGTCTGTAGTTCATTGAAGGTCTGTAATTCACAGACCTACCCTGATTGCGTGTTCTGTCCGATCTCCATGGAAGCTCTCACTCTAAAGGGGCTTGATTGGATGTATTGTTGAAGTCTCCACCCTCTGTAGAGGAGTCATTGGTGTTATCAGTATTGTGTGGGAGTGTCAACCTACTATTAGGTGACTTAGGATAGGCAGTCCCCAAAGCATAAGCTTTTTTGTCTCTAGTTAATTTCTTTTCTTTCCGCCCCTTAATTTCTCCCACTATTTTGTCAGTTTGTCAAAAACTCCTCTATAAGCTGAAAAGGAGCTTTCAAACAAGTCATCATGAATCACTCTGTCAAACTCAAATATTTCACTTTGCAAGGCCTTAATAGTTGTAGTGTTGTGCTTAATGAGAATGTCTAGTAATGCCTGACCTTGTCTGTCAAATAGGTCAATAAGTTCACGATACAAAGATGTATCAACCAGTAAACCTGTAGGGTATTTCCAGTGCCTCAACCCCTTAGGCACAAGTTTGTGTTAAATGCATTCTAAAATGTAGGCATTTTCGAGCTGTAACTTCCTACATTTGATAAGTTTGTTCTCTAACAAAGCTAGAGATTGATTAAAAGTGTGGGTTTCTTCAGGTACTCTCATGTTTCTATTAAAACAAAGATCTTTCCCAAATCAGGTTTGGATGTTAAAATCACAGTTCACGTCACCACTCACCAACTGAAAGTTAGCTTGATGTGTAGAGGCGATGTTAGGTAGTTGCAATTGTCCTGAAGGAAAACTTCTGACCTGGGAAGACCCTGACTGGTTGCTCAATTTGTTGTCAGTCATGCCCAACACCTGCTGATATACTTTTTGGATAAGTTGTGTCAAAAGTCCAATATTCTCAACGGGATCCTCTCCCAAAGTAACGGTTCGTGGGTAGGGCTCCATCCTATGAAGTGGTCTCAAACAATGATGAAACAAAGAACCAAAAACCAAAACACTTGTAAAAAATCCAGACAAAGAAAAAAACCTCCACAAAGAAACAAAACTGATAATACCAAATTTATTTAGTGCTTTTGTGGGAGTATAATGAATGACTTCTTCAGAATGGTGGAATAAACTTTTACACTCTTATAAGTACTAATTTAAAAACACATGACATGTCGCAACCAGTAAAAATAATTGCATCTTAAAGAACCAGTACGAAAAGTTTTAAAATAAAAATACACAAATCTAAATTAAATTAAACTAGTGCATATTTATAACAAATAAATGAATCCCCTTTCTGAAATACACAAACCAATATGAGCTGTGAAATGTTTGAATAATTAACTATCATAAGAATGCAATTTTAACAAACTAACAAGACTGCAACTGTCATTGAGACCCAGGGATATGTGAGCAATTTAACCTGATTTGCCAACATAATTCTTTGAATTCAAGCAAATCTTGCCACAGACCACCCCCAGGGTCTTGCCTAACCCCTTCAACTACTACAAATTTAAATTTATGTGTGGGAAACCTTTCTATGTGTCTATATAAGGCACTGTTCGTACTGGAATTTGAATATCCCTACCATGTTCATATATTCATTTTTTTAATCTCCTCTTGGTTTTACCGATATAACAACCTTTACACTTCATGCACAAAGCAGCATACACCACCCCAAAAAAATTGCAAGTAAATTTGCCATTAAGTCTAATTAAAGTGTGGTTTATTTTAATTTTATCAACATTAAGAATGAAATGGCACTGAAAACAAAAAAAACATCTTTTGGTGCCAATTGCACAAAGGTGAGTGGAAGAACCCCACCCCCTTCCAAATGCTCTTTAATTGTACTCCCTCTTTTTAGTTATTTATTTTATTTATTTATTTATTTATTTAACATTTGTTGACCGGGAAAGTCCGACTAGGTTCCACAGATCCTGTTTTCAGTGGAGGCCCGGGGAGAAATACTCCAGATGCATGTCTTTAGAATGTGGGAGGAAACCGGAGTACCCGGAGGAAACCCACGCGAACGCAGGGAGAACATGTAAACTCCACACAGAAGACACTCCGGCCGAGAATTGAACCAAAGAACCTCTTGCTGTGAGGTGACAGCATTAACCACTGCACCACTGCACCGCCCAGTGTCTTTAAAAAACAGTTGAGGTTTATGTCCTATTTTGTCAATTATACTTTTGTCTCCACAAAAAATCTGCCAGTTCTTCATCAAAATGTTGTGTATACTTAAATGGTCTATCAAAAATTTGGTGACAAAGGAACATGTATATTTATTTTTATTTATTTATTTATTTTGCATTTGTTGACCGGGCTAGTCCAACTGGATATATGTCCATTTCAGTGGAGGCCCGGGGAGAAAAGCTCCAACAAACAAAAAACACACTATCCTTTATAATATGAGACATTTACAAATACAGCTAAATGTACAGATAATCATCCTATTCATTACATTTTGTTGCATTTCTGTAAACAGAATCATGGTACATTTCAGCTATTGTTAGCCATGCAAATATTACGCTAGTAACATTTTAGTATAAGAGAATACTTTCATTGTAGTTGACAGAAAAAAGTAGGTAGCTTATACACTTTCTTAGTAGTCAACAGAAACGTAACTAGTTTATACAGTAATGGCAATAAATGCTTTGAGAAATTAGGGGTAGTTAGTCAGGGTTAGAACAAGAGCATAGCCACTGTGATTTAAGGTATGGCTTCAATTTGCTTTTAAATAATGTTGTAGAGGTAATGGTGGTTAGGTCTTTTGGAAGGGAGTTCCAGGTTTTGCCAACTGTATTGGCAAACAAGGAGTCACCAGACAAGTTGTTAGCTTTACCTATTTGTACAAGTAGTTTATTTGATGAGCGTAGGGTCTTGAGGTTGTTATAGGGGGTGATTAGGTTAGTAAGTATTGGTGTGTTAGTAGGTTGGTACAGAATCTTGTGAGCAACTGTTAACTGATTAAATAGTATTATATTTGGCAGTTCTAGTCATCCTAGCTGTTTAAGATTATTACAATGATGGGTTTTGAAGGCAGATCCAGTTGCAAATCTGGTAATATTATTGTAGAAGATTGCTAGCTTGTTTATGTTGCTTTTACATAGTTTTGTATATATAGGTGAGGCATAGAGAAGGGTAGAGATTAAGAGGGTATGGGCAATGGTGGTCCTGGCTAGTGGAGACAAAAAGGATTTAATCCTATATAGGGATCATAGTTTTTTTTAACTGTTATTATAGTATTATTAAAATGGGAATCAAAGGTAAGGTTGTTGTCAATTAGAACCCCAATCAGGAGATATAATAGTGCCATTGCTTGGTGTGACAGTAAAATTAAGTGCGGAGGCCCTACATATGGGAGTGAATAGTAACAGTTTCGTTTTTTTGGGATTCAGAATGAGGCATCGATGTAAAAGCCATTTCTCGACTGTGTTAAACACATTTTGGGTTGTGGACTGTAGGACAGATGGTGAGGTGGCAGAGCATATTACTGTGTAATCATCTGCATATTGGATACAAGTAGCTTAAGGTATAGCAGAATATAGGTCATTTATAAAAATAGAGAATAGGAGAGGGCCTAATATGGAGCCTTGAGGGACGCCAAGGGCAATTGGGAGGTGGGAGGATAAGTTGTTCTCCCATAGGACAGCCTGCTGCCTGTTGTCTAAGTATGATTGGAACCATTGAATAGCTAGTATGTCTAAAGACAGGTTTTTGAGTATATTAAGGAGTAAGTGGTGGTTGGGTGGCCACGGTGGTGCAGTGGTTAGCATTGCCGCTTCACAGCAAGAGTTTCTCCGGTTCGATCCTCAGCTGGGGTGCCTTCTGTGTGGAGTCTGCATGTCCTCCCTGTGGTCACGTGGGTTTCCTCCGGGTGCTCCGGTTTCCTCCCACATCCCAAAGACATGCTGTAGGTGGATTGGACACTCTAAATTGGCCCTAGGTGTGAGTGTGTGCATGTGTGTGCCTTCTGTGGAAGGTTGGGCGCCAGGCTGGCAACTCGACACCGTAAAAGTCCACTGCCAATCATGAGCGGACAAGGTGATCTGCTGTGGTGACCCCTAACTGGGAAAAGCCGAAGAAGAAGAAGAAGAAGAATGAGTAAGTGGTGGTTAACCATATCGAAGTCTTTTGAAAGATCAATAAAGAGGGCTGAGGATAAAGTGTTGTTGTTGCGATTCTTATTAATACAGTCTGTGAAAGATAAAAGAGCAGAGGTGGTGCTATGAAATGGTCTAAAACCATGTTGGCAGTTGACTAGTAATTGTTTTCTATTAGGTAGTTTAACAGCTGCTTATGAATGCATTTCTCCAAGATCTTTGGCAGTGGAGATAATATGGCTATAGGTCTATAATTTGATAATTTGTTGGAGTTACCACCCTTATGCAAGGGAATAATGTGTGAAATTTTCCAGAGTAATGGGATAGTTCCTTCTGTAATAGTTCTATTAATCAGGATGGAAACTGGGAAGGCTATGGCTTTTGCAGCTTTTTGCAGGGATTCTGCAGGTAATAGGTCTGCAGAGAGGGTGGTAGGTTTAAGCTTATGTAAAAGGGTACAGACAAGAGATGTAGGAACAGGTTGAAAATGAAATGATGGGGGTGCATTGGTGATGGAGCTGGTTGATGATGATGTATCAGGGGATAGCTGATTAGCAAGAGATTGAATGGTCTGTGAAAAAAGTGTTAAATGTATTGGCTATTTGAGTAGGATTATTGTGATCAGAGCCTAAAGGGACAGGTGTGACTGAATGACCAGGATGTAAGAGTCTATTAACGCCTGACCAAAATTTTTGTGGTTTATTTTGGTGGGTTTGTTGGAGCTCAAAGTAAAAATTATTTTTGTCTAACAATATGGCTTTTTTGTTTCATTTCTAAGCTGTCTAAACTTTAATTAATCAACAGGGTTTTTAGTTGAACGCCAGTTTGGCCACGATTTGTTTCTAAGGAGGATTTTTTGTTTGGTAGTTTTTGAGAGCCATGAGGCTGGTTTAGTCCTGGCTCTAATTGTATGTGTTTGGGTGTGGTAGTCTAAAATAGCTAAGAATTTTGAGTTAAAGTATTTTACTGCTTCGTCTAGAGGTAGGTTTTTTAAGGGTTAACAATCACATGCCAAAAGTTTTTTTTGAAAGCTATTGGGATTAAAATTCTTTTTGGTCCTTATTGTCCTGTGAGTCATTGGGTTTGGAATGTCACTTTTATATCTGATTATAAAGGTCAGTGAATAGTCGCTTAAATCTTTGGGGAGGGTTCCTACTTTTTAAGTTTGGTGGTGATTGTTTATGAGAATCCAATCTAAGGTGCTTTCCTTGCCATTGAGTTTATTGGTCCTTGTAGGGGATGTAATGGTTTGAATAAAACCATATAGGTTAATATGAGTAGGTGGCTGTTCTAAGGAACAGGTCTTCCAGTTGATATAAAGTCGCCAAGCACTATAGTTTCTTGTGGGTAGGTATTAGATAGCCAACTAAGGATGTCTATATATATATATATATATATATATATATATATATATATATATATATATGTGTGTGTGTGTGTGTGTGTGTGTGTGTGTGTGTGTGTGTGTGTGTGTGTGTTTTTATATGTATGCCTTTTTAAATAGTTATTGCTCATTACATTTTTAGTAATTTTGGAGGGCTCTTTATGCATGGTGATTGGTTGATTTATAGAGAGGGCATGGCAAGACCCAAATTTGGCTGAACCTATTCCTTGAAAACCTAATAAAATTCTGAGACCACCCAAGAGCCATCCCTTTTGGCGTACATGACCTGTGATAGAGTTCATTGTGACTAAAACAGCCACAAAGAAAGATCTATCTGAAGAGAGCTCTGTAGTCCAGCCACCTGATTAGGAATTGAGGGCAGCTGACCATTTGTGACATTGAGCACATAATTTGGGAATGTTTCCCTCTGAGTGTTAAAGTATTGTTCCCATATGACTTGGTTCCAAAGTGATATTGGTTGGACAGACCTTGGATTCCTTTCTGAGACTTCCTACAATGGATACCAGGGACATTATGGAAGCCCAGCTATCCACCATGTTGTCTGTAACAGATCTAAATATGAGGCTAGTGTCTAATGCAGCCAATGGTGCAGCAAGAGGAACAGGCATCAGAACAGCAGTGCACTGTTGTACCTGGCTGAGGCTGCATGACTTTGCAAACAACCTTAAAGTGTCCTTCCTGAATGCTCCTTTTGATGGATCCTCTTTATTTGGTCAAAAACTAAAAGATACCTTAATGAAAAAAGAGCAAGAAGAGAAAACACTCACTGCCATTAGGGTTAATTTTATTACCGCCTCTAAGATCTTGTTCTAGAAAACAGAGCAGTACTATGGGTCTCTGCTTTAAAAAAATGCAGCATTTTTCATTTGACTCCTCTTCTGGTAAGCTTCTTTGAGACAGAGAAAGGAATTCTAAGGATGCCACCCCAGAGGCAGAGGGGGTACACAGAACTAAGGGTTTAGAGGAGCCTTTTTAAGAAAATCCCTTCAGAACTCCTAAATGATTGCTTTTTTGTTCCCTTATGGAATCAGTCAGGGGATGCTTTTATCTTCACCCCAGCCATGGTCAATCATCACAGAAGATGCCTATTTGAGGAAAATAATCATTCCTTTTCTTTCAACCTCTAAAGTAACAGCAGAGGCTCTCCCAGAAGACATGCAACAAAAAAAAAGAGGTCTGAGCATGCTAAAGATGATCTTGGGTCTATTATTTCTAGATTCTTTTTTGTTCTAAAAAAAAAAAAAAAAAAAACAAGGACCAAAGGGTCATTCCAGATAACAGCACCCTAAACACATATGTAATAAAGACTAAATTCTGGATGGTAACAGTGTAATCCACCCTTCCACTTGTGTAGAAGATAAATTGGAAGTCCTGTATAGACCTTCAAGATCCCTATTACTACATGAAGGTTACAAGGCAATCCAGAATATACTTTTGCTTTTGGCTAGGAGACAGTCATTATCAGTCTTGACTTTGCCCATTGGTCTCTCAGCAATCCACCGGATGTTTACCATGTCCACGTCAGCAGTAGTAACAGCACACCTCAGGCTACAAGGGCTCTGAATGTTCCCGTATGTAGACAGCTGTACCCTCACGACAGGAACAAAGGCATCTCTTATTCAAGCTAGAGACTAATTACTTCAGATGTGTTTGTCCTTGGGTATCTCTGTTAAATTTGAAAGTCATACCTGGAAACCAGTCAGTCATTGATCTTCACAGGGTGTCATCTAGATATTTCTAAGATTGTAGTACTTCTAGACTCAGGGCTGCTTTCATTAAGATTAAACCAAAATGACTTATCAAAATAATATCTTGTCAGCCTTCTTTCTCTCCATTTGTTAGGCACTTTAGCAGCTTCAGCCCATTAGTCTTGTACATTAAGTTCTTAAGAATACTACATTGTACTATATCTGTTCGGTGATCTCAAACTATTCATTCTGTTCATTATCCAATAAGCTTATTTACCATTTGCCACAAACATCTGAAATGGTTGATGCCTCCGTTCTAGAAGACAGTTCATTCTTCCATTACTGCCAGCCATGGTTATCACAGTCACATCTTCTCTGTGATGGAGGAACATTTTGAGAGGATAATGAGAATGTGGTCCAAGCTAGAGGCCCACCTTTACATCAGTGTTCTAGAGATGACAGCCTTTCTCATTCTCAACATTGCAGGTTCTACAGAATGCATTTCTCCAGGAAGTGATTTCCAGATGAACAACACATCAGTTATAGGGTACATCAACAAGCAAGAGGGACCTGCTCCTGTCCCCTTTGCTTTTAAGTCATAAGAGTGAGGTACAGAGATAGCTATTCACACTCTAAGTGAAGGTTGGTCCAGGTTAGTCCAGGCTCCTAGCAGACAGGCTCAGCTATTATATTTTACTGCCTCATGAGTGGTCCCACAAACCAGCAGTGACATCCAAAATTTTCATCCAATGGGGCGAGCCTTGCTGTGATTTGTTTTTTCTCTCCCCACAGTACCAAATGCATCAGCTACTTTGCCCTTATCCCTCCACATTAACAGTCACAGAGGGATGCTGTGGTCTACTTTTGGCCATCTAATCTCCGGTACACCTTAACAAAATTCTTATTGAAAACATACCTGTACAAGGTGACTGTAATTCTTATTGCAACCTTTTGGCCTGCGCATATATGATTTCCCATGCTTGGGTGTCATATCAAGCAACCTCACTGGTCTTTGGATCCATTTCTGAATCTTCTCTCCCAGCTGTAAAGAAAACATGGTTTTCCCAATTCCCCTAGTGGCCAATAATCCTTCATTACCTCTCAGAGTGGTACAAATCCTATCTGTCTCTCAGAAACCAAGCAAATGGAAAATGTTTCTATCTAACTGTTGACAATGTTATGGACGATTTCACAGCTCCTGTTCCATCTATTCTGAATGTTTTGGTAGGTCTCTTTGACTGTGGTACAAGTTAATCTACAATTAAAAATTCAGCTAGCAGCCATTTCTAACTACCACCTTATACTGCATTCTAAGTCTATAGCTTCCCTCATGATATGTAGTATTCTTGAAAGGCGCCTTTCTTTTTAGACTATCAATTAAAGAGTCCAACCCATCATGGAACCTTACTCTAAACACTTCAAGCCCTGACAAAGCTCCACTATATACCAGATACATCACTCAAACATCTTTACTTGAAGACTTAATTTTTAATAGCCATTACATCAGGTAGAAGAACTTTTCAATTGCAAGCTTTATCATGCAGACAAACTCTATTTGATTTTCCCAAAGGACAGGGTGTCTCTTAGACCTAACCCTTCTTTCATGCCCAAATAGCTTCAGAGACAGCCTTGAATAAGTCTGTTCTCTTGCCTGTTTTCTTTTCCAGCCATTCTACCTCCCCTGGATAAAGCTACCAGGAAAGTGACCAGATTTTCATATTTTTATTTTTATTTATTTTATGTATTTAACATTTGTTAACCATGAAAGTCTGACTTGGAACAAAGCCAATTTTCAGTGGAGACCTGGGGAGAAATGCTCCAGAGATATCCTTTTCATGGGCTAAGCTAGGACCAAAAGTTGCCAAAGGGACCCTTTCCAGATGACCGTCAGATTGTATTTCCTTCATTTATACTTCCAAAGGATTAACATTGCCTTTCAGTCACATTATGGGAGAAAGACGTTCAAGTACTGGAATGGATAACCCAACCATTGGGATGGATGGAGAAGAATAACAAAGATATATCATTATAGTAATTACATACATTTTGTATTCAATATATGATAAAAAATGGGGAAAAGTTCAGGGCTTTTGATTCAATGGGAGCTCGGAACTAGACATTCACTTGGGAGGGATACAGGTGTATACTGACATGGCAATTTATGTCTGTATGCAGCAGTATCATTTGGTCCATCAAGGACTGATGTGCAGAAGGCCATTCATCAGCTCTATACATCCACATGTTCTATTAAAATGTACCCCCTAGTGTAGTAACATTTTAGTTATAATAGGGAAAATTTGCCAGTAGTCTCCTTCACCAGATGGGCAAGGATCCCCCTACCAAAAAGTTTGAGGAAGTTAAATTTAACTGGCTGAGCCTGACTAAATGCTCTTTGATAAGTGGATCTTCAAAAGACTCCAACATTTCTGTCTGTCAAAGGAGCCAAAATTCATAGTTTCTGGTTAAAGTGTTTCATTAGTAAGCATTTGAACTATCTAATGTGGTGTCATAAAAATGCAACAGAAATATCATAGTCAGTCATCTCAGAACATTAGAGATGCTAGTGATACAAACTCTGTCAGTTGAGTACAGTTTAAGCTGTTTAATGGAAAAAAGAGGAAAGACATACAGAATATTCACAGAAATGAGGCAAACCAAGACAAATAAAAAAGGACCTTTGAATATAGGTTATTGGCTACACTTGTAATGGTTTGCAGACTGATTATCTAAGCCTTACCTCTGAAGCTGTGAATGAAAATTGTAAAAAGAAAAGACTTATGGATATTGCATGACTATAAAGATGTAAATTGTGATTCTGGTTTGTTTCCTTTTTTATTAATGTATGTGATCTCATGTTGCAATTTAAAATGAAATGGTTTAGTAAAGATGTTCAAATGCACTGGGGAGAGTATCTGCCACTTGTACGCAATTTACTTGACAAGGTATGGCCCCTGGGACAAGTGGTGAATAGTATACTGTGCATTGCTGAAGAAGATTAATCTTTTCCTTATGCCCCAATAAACAGTTAAAGTCAGCCAGATGACTTAAAACTGAGTGGGTGCCTTATGGAACTCAGATGACCTAGGACTGACTGGTGCTGAAGGAGCCAGGGGATGGTTGGGGTGGATGGCTGAACCATCCATTTTATCCCTGGCTTGTATCAGGGGGAACATATCCTCAGCTTTTGTGACTCTTGGTAGAGGCTATGTATGTTACAGTAGGTGAGCAGGATCAAACCATGTGCGTTTTACAGTCAAGCTGAGCTCCACTTTGTAGTGGAGAATCTGCAAATGCATGTATGTCAAGAGCCCAACTTTGTAATTCCCACCTCAGCAACAGCCATACCAAATTGCCAAAAAGGGGTGTTAGGCTTAAAATAAAATTCCCAGCAAAGCACCAGAGGTAATACTGCATTTTGAAATAATCAATCTTCTCGCTGGTCACCTTTAGTAAATAGGTGTCTGCCTCTTAGGTTTGCATTGTTTTAGCAATTCCCTTGGTCTGCATGGGTAAGTCATACCCACTGACATTCATATAGAGAGGGTTCCTCAGAGTGCAGCAGATGGTCAGAATACAACAGGGTAGAAAAAGTAAAAGTTAAAAATGGTTAAAATTACTTGGATTTTAGTTATATGGCATTTACTGGGAGATAGAGTCTAAATGGCTTACATCAGTAGGACCTATAGCTTATTTTTTTTCAGTTTACCATTATGGTATTGACAATAAAGAGTGAAGTATGCTTTCTCTTTGAAGTACACACTCTCTTGCAATGTAAAGTATGTGCTTGATCTCCTACCCACAGCATGTCACCTAAAGTTAATAACATGTTGAAATGCTAATGGTTTGTACAGTGATTCTCTGAAATATGCTAACAGTGTTCAGGGAGAAGTAATAAGTAACAGAAATGAGGAGACAGGGGTTGTAGATGCTAAGGATTTGGATGGCAGGGTAGGTGTTGCTACAAGTAAGGAATACCATAGAAATATGCTTGCCAGTTTGACTTGTGCAGTAACATAACACTGTTCACAAAAAGGCATTGGTCTAGCAGGGACGGTGGAGAATATATCACAGAAGTGGATGTTGAAGAAGTACTTATAATGACAGTCTATAAGTCAGGGAGATGGACAAGAATGGATGGCAGGGATATGGAAAAAGACAAGGCAGATTTCAGAGAGATATGCAGCTAGAACTAGAAAAGTACCAGGACTAGCACAAGTCATCATCAGAAAGATATAGCTTAATATTTTACTAATACTGCAGCAGAGAGGAAGCAGAGGAAATTGCCAAGACTTTAGTGAGAGAAAAATTAAATACAGTTTATAGAAAAACACTGTGCATTTCTAATACCATGACTAATTGAAGTTTGAAATATTTTTTTAAGAAATGTTATTTGATGTTTCCAGAGATGAATGTAAACAGGAATGTACTCAATGACATTGAAAAGTAAGGTGTATAGAGCACAGGTGTGACCAGTATTTCTGCATAGTACAGAAACTTGGGTAGTGAAGGCAGTACAGTTGAGAAAGCAAGAGGTAATGTGGATGAAAAGCCTGAGATGGGTGGTAGGATGTACACTGTGGGGCAGATGAAGAAATGAGGACATCAGAGCAGAAGTACAAGTAGCTCCAATTGCAGAGAAGATCCAAGAGAACAGATTATGATGGTTCAGACATGTGCAGAAAAAGCAGAAGATGATTTGGTGAAGAAGATTTGGACGAGGCAGGAAGAAGGCTATCCAGCAAAGCGATGGATAGATTATGTGACAGAAGACATGCAGCATGGCAGACAAAGAAGGTAGGAGAATGGCGTTGAATCAAGAGAGGTGGCAACAACTGATATGGCATCCTGACCCCATGCAGAAAGTGTGAAAAAGGAGGATGATAATGATGGTAATGGATAGGAGGAAGAATGTACACAAATGGAGTGTATGTAATTCTGTCTGTTGATATAGGTTCATAGGTGGTTACTAGGCTAATGACCCTAGGGGCCTTACAAGCATAGCCAAGTTCAACCCTTGTTCCCTTAAGGATGTAGAGATATGGTCTATGTTATAAGCAGATCTAAATCAGCACTGACTGCCCCTATCCAAGAGGGACAACCGGTGAAACCCCTGGAGTGAATTTGCAGCTTCCCATCCAATTGTCCAAGTTATATGCTTAAAAGGGGTTAATAAGGGGCTGTGTTTATAGTTTCATATTTTAAATGAAATCATTCTTAGATCAGTATTGCTGACATACTGTCGCAGTGATGTCTCTTAAAGCTATCTCCAATGGTATAAATGAGGCATATTCCTTTAAATGCAAACTACCTCAGTCCAGGAAGTTATATATCATTTGGTACAGATGCTTTCTGTAGAGTTCAGTCTATCTGTAAATCTCACAGAACACTTACACTGTGTCATCTTCTTACTTAGTCACCATCCAAGCACCCAGTGGTATAAGAATGGAAAAACACTTGCCAGAACTAGAAAATCACAACTACAGAAGTGAAAAAAGGTATATACATCCAAGAGCTTACATGTCTATAAGTCATACATACAGCTTTTAGAAGAAAAATGGTCCATCTACAACCAGAGAGAATTATTTCACCAGAAAGAAACATTGCAGAAAGCTGAAGGCTTTGGACCCAATAATTTGACATATTTCTCATTGTGACTATTTGTAAAGTCTGAGAATTTACACTATACTGCATCCCAGCATGTCACTGGGGATGAAACATTTAACTATTTTACCTTTCTTAAATATGAGAAAGATAAAATAGAAGCAATAAGAGAAATTTACATAAATTAATGTTGGACAGCGCAGTAGCATAGCAGTTAGCATTGTAGCCTCACAGCAAGAGGTTTTTCCAGATCGATTCTTGGCTGGGGTTCCTTCTGTGCGAAGTCTGTATGTCCTCCCTGCGTTCGTGTGGGTTTCCTCCAGGTGCTCTTGTTTCCTCTCACGTTACAAAGACATGCATCTGAACCATTTCTCCCCAGGCCTCCACTGAAAATTAGCTTTGTTCCAAGTTGGACTTTTCTGGTAAACAAATGTTAAAATAAAAGTAAATAGATCTAGAAAAAGCTTGCCATTTATTCACCATATTTTCTTTATAAGGGTACATTGTCCTTAAAAAGCTATATATGTTTGTGTTTCTGAGCTGAAGAACTGAGCTAAAGATTGTGATTTTGGTGAGTTACATGATTCGGTAAAATCACAGAACAGCTTGAGACATGAGAAATGATAACAACCTGACATTTTTAAAAGCTGCGTAGGCAAGCAGAACATGTAAAATTAGTAGTATACATTTAAAATAAGCAGCTGAGAAGCCATGAATATAAGCTGTAATGTGAGGGTTAAATTAGAAAGTAAGGTGAGATATGTTGCAACAGTAATGGATATGAAAAAAGAGAAATAATGCACTGTAGAGTCAGAGAGACCAAATTCTCATGCAACTGAAATTCAGGCTTTAATTTCTAGTGTTGGCTATAAGCATGAGTGAAAGAGTTGTCCTAAATTAAAGTCGGGGGAGTTTGTGCTAGAAATGGATTTTTCTTGAATGTGTAAATGCAAAGGCAGCTGTGTACAAAAGAATGTGCATGTTTTTAAGTAATACAAACATGAACACGAGTTGCTTACATGTACTAATGAAGTGAAAAGACTTGATACAATCAGAAAAAGCCTCAGAAAAAGTGAAATAAAGAGGGCAAGTCAGACTGCTGGCACTAAATGCTGAGAATTAACACAACAGATGTTTAATGTAAGCTATACATCAATTAATAATATAATCTAATTTTGTCTGAAGACAATTTTGAAAAGGGAGATAAGTGGAAAGACGAATCCAGACAGTAAAAAGGTTCAGGGTCTGAACAGTCGAAGAATGTGTCTCTACATAATCAATTACATTGTTTCAGATGTATCCTGGATTGCTGTCCTGATTTATTTGCATGCTTAGGAAGTTTGCCTAGAGTATATTGCAAAGAAATACAATGTGATGCTATGTCAATAATATATGCTGCTAAGAAAGTACCAGTGATTCCGAGGAGTAGAACACATCGATAACTAAATTGAATGGAAAGCTCAGATGTCATTATGTTACGGTTAGAACCAGTAGAAGGAGTGAATAGTGAGGTCTGTGTAGCAAAGAAAATGACAAGGTTAACTTTTGTATTGTACTGATGTTTAGAAGGGAGTGATTAAAATAAAATGCTACCAGTGCTTAAGTTGAGCAAGGGCACACAACTATCCAAATCTTATTTTTTAACAATGAATGCAAGTCAGGATTCTAGTAGAAAAAGCTAGATGAAACAAGAACTAAATTGTGTACATCTCATATTCTAAGTATTTCTTAGACTTCTATCTTGTATTTTATCACCACCTGTTCCGTACAGCTGTTGCACAAGTAATTGAAAATAAGAATTTATTTATTTATTTATTTGACATTTGTTGACTGGGTTAGTCTGACTGGGCATGTGCCTATTTTCAACAGAGACCCAAGGAGAAAAGCTCCAGAAAGTAGATAACATGAGTAAATCATAAAAATAAATCACAATACAGTTAAAATAGTAATTTCATACAGTTGCAATACATACAAGGTGAAATTGACAAAAATAACACCCAGTGTAATAGTAAGCACATATAGATTGCATCCTATACAAAGTTCTGCTTTATTTTCTAATTGATGTAAGGCATCTACTGTGAGGTGTAAGGCATCCTCTTATGCTTGGTCACAGTAAACAGAGATAAGATACATTATTAGTGTAGGCTAAGGAGGATTTGGGCTAAACATAGTCACAGTACAATCGCTTACAGATGGTTCATGAGTAATTTGTAACACACTTCAGGACTGAAAAACACAGTTGTATAATTTATCCTGCAGATGCAAGCAGAGGTTGAGAGAAAGATGGGTTAGCAGAGAGTAAAGGGGAGCATTTGAATGAAGGGCTAGTGGGTAGTAGAGTTGTGGAATAGAAAAAGATTAAGTTAGGTCAGAACAAGAGCATGTCCAAGAGTTTAGTATATTTTTTTAGTGTCTTCCTGAAAGAATTTATGTTAGAAATTAGTCTTATATATTGGGGTAGTTTATTCCAAGCAGTTGCAACTGAGTGGCTATAGAGGAGTTTGCTAATGGATCTGTTAGGTTTGTAGATGTGGAAGAGGTGTTGATCAGAGCTGCAAAATGTATGGTTAGGGACAAGAGACCCAGGCAGGAGAGAGGCTGGTTAAGAATGAAGTGGGTGAGGAGAAGTTGAGGCAGAAGGATTTGATGGTGAAATTCAAGCCACTGTAAGTTTTTAGTGAAAGGCAGTGGTGTGAGTGATATGGTAAACTGGCAGCAAATCTGGCAATTTTATTATATGCAACTTCCAGCTTAGTTAGTAGGTTAGTTTGATGGTTTGTAAGGATAGGGTGGCATATAGAAGGGTGGGTAGTAAGTAGTCTTGAGCCAGAGAAAGTCTGGCTTCATTAGTCAAGAATTTATTTCTGTAAAGTAGGCCAAGTTTTTGGTGAGATTTTTTAATGGAGTTATGGATATGGAGATCAAATTTAAGTTGATCATCTATTACAACCCCTAAAGGTTTAGTGTGGGCTTCAACTTTGATAATTGTGTTGGTTAGTGAGGTGACAGTGAAGGAGGACTTGAGGTGTTGGAGGGATTTAGGGAGGAAGAGGAAGAGTTTAGTTTTGTTTGGGTTAAGAAGGAGTTGGTTAGAAGTTAGCCATTTTTCAACTGAGTGGAGAGATTCTTGGGTAAGAGAGAGACAAGGTGTGGTAGATTGTTAGAGGTGTAAATAATTGTGGAGTTATCAGTATATTGAATTAGAGAGGAGTGAGGACAGGCTTGGTAAAGATTTTTAGTAAATGTGTCATGAATCATAAATTCTTACCAGGGATAGACCCCACAACCCTCCTGGACATGGGCTGTCATCACTAAAGGCAATCTTGGGTATTGACTATAATTTCTATGGTATTACCTTGGGATGAAATGACTAGGCTTAAAATGAACTCTGGGCTGATAGCCTTGTAATCTTCTATGATCCAATGGTGATCCTATGAAAATGAATGGTGATCCATTGTTGTGAGGTTAGACATGACAAGAGACAGATAAAACTCCTGAACATATAATGATAGTGTAACGTCAAGTTAACAAATGTCAAGTAAGAGTGATATATCTGCAGTACATAAGTCACCGTTGAACATCAGAGGGATTGAAACCTGATGTAGAAAAGGTCAGAGCAGTTGTGCAAATGCCAAGACAAAGACAGACCTGCAAACATGAAAATGGTTTATATGAATGATGCAGTTACCTTGCAAAGTTTATATGTAACATGCCCAACAGAACTGTATCTCTGAGAAAGCTGTAGGAGAAAGGTATCACTTAGAAATGAAACTATGAGCAGAAAAACTGTTTGAAATGCTCAAGAATCACATTGCAGATATTTGAATGTTATATTACAATTATGAGAATAAGCCCCTTATACATTTAGATGCTAGCCAAGACAGTATAGGGGACTGCTTGCTAATAGATTCAGGACATTTACAGATACACAGAGAGACATACTCAAATAGAAAGTTAACTCAGCAATAATATATGGATGTGAGAAATTTCATGATCATGTATATGGTAAGGAATATCATTTAGAAACAGATTTCAAACTCTTGGAGAGCTACTCAAAGTTTTTCTACAAGCTATCTATACAGTCTTAGATGAAGTGGCAAAATGTTGCTAGAACTATATATTTGTTGAGTAATTCTACAGTTGTTAATAAAAGAAAAATTCAAAGTCAAAGAAAACTTTATTGACATTCAGAACTACACAGCAGTGTAGCTGAACATAATTACAATGTTTCATTCTCAATGCAGTAAACAGTTACACATATAGACAGAGAAAAATTAATACAATATCACAGTAGAATTTTAATAAGTAGCAATTTGTAAGTAAAGTAGGACAGCAGTGACCCACACCCATCCCAGAACAGGAGACAAGGAAGACAAGAAACAAGGAAGTAAAAGAATTTCAAAGATATAGTAGTACAGACATAGAAATGAAGTTGCATGAAAGTATTACAGTAAAAAGATAGCCTGAGCAAAAACATTTGTAAGGAAATTTTAGTTTTAGTTTTCTTTAAAAGAAGAATTTTTTTCTAAAGCTTAATCTCAAAACCTAGCAAAGTAATAGTTCCTAATCAATGGAGAGAACAGATGATGAGAAGATATAGCAACCACATCTGGGAAAACTACATTGCAGTGAAAGGTCAAGATACATAATGTATTTATCAATATCACATCATATGGAAAAAGTACCAAAGAAGTGTGCCATCTGCTCTGCATACCATAACAATACAAGGGAAGTGATGCTAGCAAAGCCAATATCAGATCATACATAGACTAGACTGACACATATGTGTTCCATTTTGATGAAGCTTTATGTCTTATCTGTGAGAATTATTATTTCAAGTTTGAATGAGAGGAAGATCAGATATATGCTATCAAGTCCTCTAGCTTGAGATGAACAGGGATGAGTGGAAAGAACTTTCCAAAGAGTGGAAAATCTCATGAGGAAAAAAGCTGTAACAAAGTGTGGATGGAATTATCATGTTGTAATTTAAAATATAACAATTGTTCATTGTAGGAACTCAGCCTGACAAGTTCAAATGCTAAAGGGTAGAAGAACAAAAAGCAAATTAGGTAATAAAAGAAATGATGGAAAGAAATCAGATGATGTTGAGGCCTTTTACTCCAGGTCAGAAAGGGAAGAAAAATGAGATAAAGTTAGGAACATGAAAGCCATTGCAAAGACTGCAGGAAGAAGCTAAGGTTGTAAGATAAATTATTGTAAAAAGGTCCTTCTTTATTTCTTTGGAAGCTACACAGAAGGAATGTTAGACATTTACATAAGAAAAAAAATACACTGAAATTCATATAAGAAGAGCAACCAGAATTCTAATATTGTCTCAACTAATGCCATTGCAGAAAAATAGAGGCTGTATTAGTGTGATAACCAACATTTGCAAAGAGTAGCTGTTCCAGTATTGTTTACAAGAAAACATGCAGTGTATCAAGAACCATTCCAAACATGTGTCCAAAGAGAGAATATCCCTGTTAAACACTCTGTATGTGGTAGACCATTAAATAAACCAGATATATGTGGAGTGTTCTACTGTAACTACATCTTTAATGTCTGAATATTAATATAAATAAAAAAGTGCTGGGAAAAAGTCAGAGACATAAATGTTATTATAACAGAGCTGAAGAAGTCTACTAGAGTTACAAGATCTGTAATGGCACAGAAGCAATAAGCAGTGGTACAGCTTGCAAACGGATGCTTCAGGTAAAACAGATGAACCAATATGCTACAATGTTCATGGGAAAGATGGAAAGCTGTGCAGCAGGAATCACAGGCATTTATACAAGAAAAATATGCCGTATTTGAAGGTTCATGGGATCATAGGAGATCTAAGGGCAACTGAATCAAAAGGCCATTTACACCTTATCAAATCCCACTCTCATGCTATAACCAGCTTCTCAAGAAAGGCAAATAAGGTCAATCCTAGAGTAAACTTATGGGAACCCAGCAAGTCATTCAGATTTAATTTAATTTGATGATTTGAAGGATGCTAGGGTGTCTCTTATAGATCAAGGAAGATCATCCACCAGCTGTCATAGCAATTCCTACACTTCCTTTTACTCTATAATTTTATATATGTATATATATATATATATATATATATATATATATATATATATATATATATATATATATATATATATATATATATATATATATATATATATATATATATATATATATATATAAATATATAAATATATATATATATATATATATATATATATATATATATATATATATATATAAAAGAATGCACAGACATACTTTTCAGCATTCAAAGATATGCACTTGGATAAACTGTATAAAAAAAGACAAAACCGAGGTGATCACCAGGCTTACTGTCGTAAAACTCTTATTTAATAAAAAGTAAAAAATAAAAACTTAAAATGGCAGGATAAGTGCTTTCGGGTTAAACCCTTCTTCAGATCTGCCATTAGAAGGTATAATGAAGCATTTGTAGTTGAAGCTAACAAATCAAAGTTGCTCCTTTCAGACACTGCCTTTTAGTTATCTAATCAGTGTCTTCCACATGAATCTACACCTTTTCAATGTGGATAGGTTCACACTCAAATCAAATATCCAGTAAGATTTTGATTCTGTTATCCAGCTGATTGCATGATGTTACAGCAGACTTAACAAATCAAATAGCTTCTTTAAGACATTGCCTTTTAGTTGACCATTCAGTGTCTTCCGGATGAATCTCCACCTCTTCAATGCGGATAGGCCTGCACTAAAGTCAGATATCCAATACAATTGTAGTTCTGTTATCCACCCAATCACACAGTGTTGCAGCAGAATTTACTTTCATTAGACATAAGTGACATGAGTGGAAATAGTAAAAGAAATGAAGATGTAAATAATAAAAATAAATAGCCCAACATTTTAAATGTTTGCAGTATATTGTCAGTTCTTCTTCCACAGTATCTTTAATCCTGAATAGGTTACAAAGATCTGAGGAGTGTGTATATTCATAAAGCAAATCAAGTATCTCTATTCAGGCATTGCCTATATTACACCCAATCATAGCTTTCTACACAATTTATGCCTCTAAAGGGCAGGTTTGAGAGGTAAATTAGCATTTAGACCAGGTGTCCAGTATGCCTGTAGTTCTGCTATCCATCTCGTTTCATGCTGCTCAGTTCATATTTTAAAATCATGACCTCGAACATTTTCTTTTACTACTTGCAAGATCATAAACAAAAATGAATTTCCTGAATTTTCAGAAATATGTTTACATAATGGACTCTTCACATCTCCTAGCCAAATGTCACTAATATGCTTCGAGATATGTTTCTTTAACTGTCAGTTTTACCCAAGTGAAAACACTGACAAGAGACACATGTCGATATATATATATATATATATATATATATATATATATATATATATATATATATATATATTTCATGTGCTGTGCCTTGCAATCCGCATACTTATGGCATCTGTAGCATCTCCCAGAAACTGGATGTATAAACTCATTTTCTATTGAAATATATCTACAATTCGAACAAGATCTGTATGGAAAAGTGCCAACCCTATTTGAATAAACCTTGTCCGTGACATTGTTTGTATAGCAAAGCAACCGACTGAGATTCTTATTTCTCTTGAAACTAAATTATTGCCAACAATATCTTTGATGGTCAGGTCAAGTAGTAATATCTTCCAATTATTCCTAATGATACTGCAAATATGCTTAACGTCTAGGTGAGAGTAAGTCTATTTTTCTGAGTGAAGGGGCATACTCAGCTTAGTGGTTTCAGTTTCCTCTGTATTATTTGATGAGGCCATAATATTTCTCATGTCTAAAGTATGGTCTTGCTTTAGTTTCGCATACCACATTTATATCGACCATCGCTTTCCCCGTTTCCTGTCATTTGTAACCTCTGTCTTGAAACTCCAGCCCGATATTGCTCATTGCCTTAAAAAGTCTTGATCAGCAGTGCAGGGTCTGGAGGATCTATAGATCTGATTCTTTATAAGATTAGAAAAAAAATTATGGATCTATGCTCTACCTGTGCAAAAGGTTGCTTTTTCTACAGTCTTTCCTGTAAAGTCCAGTACACATATTACCTTTCTCATCCATAAAGAGTTTCACATCTAAGTAGTTAATGTCCAAGGCAGAATAGTGCATGGTAAATCTTAAATAGTCTGTTGTCATTTCTAAATATGATGCAAAGTCCTTTAGCATGGTAGGAGTGTCTCCCCATATCAAAAATATGTCATCCACAAAATGTTTATAGAACTTAGCTGATCTAAATTCATTGTTGTCATTCAATACAATGGATGTCTCCCAGTCAGCTAATACCTTACTGGCATAGCTGTTGGCACAGGGTGTGTTCATAGCTACACCACATCTATGCCAATAAATGCCCTTGTCAAAAATGAATACTTTATTATGTAGAATAAAATCTAGTAAAGTGCATATAAGTCCTATTCTGATGGAATCAAAATCACTGTTACATTCTAAAAAACATTTAATGGAAGTGACACCATAGTCATTTGGTATAACAGTGAAAAGACTGTGGACAGCTAAAGTGACCATGAAAGTTTCTCTAGTGTCCATCAAATTCATGAAGTCGGAGAGCATACCCAAAACGTGTCCAGTATTCTTGATGATGGTAGGAGGCTGTTCAATAATTTTCTTCAGCTGGTATTCAACACACATCGACAAGGGTTCTGTTGCCCATCTGTTCCCTGATATGATGGGATGCATCGCAGGATTATTTTGATCCTTATGTATCTTGGAGAGACCACTGATTATAGGTATGGTGGGATGTTCTATACTAAAAAATCGAAAAGATCTTTCATGATGCTATTTAGTCACAGAAGCTCATACAGTTTTGTATGAATACTGTGAAATATTTTTGTAACATGTAACCTCTTAATAGCAGTGTACGTTGTTTCAGCTTTTATGATCTGTAACATTCTATCCTTATTGTCTTGTTTGTTTAATAAAACAATCCCAACACCTTTGTCTATCAGTCTAATAACTATATTTTTGTCATCCTTTAACATCTGTAAAGCCAATTTATCTTCTTTACTTAGGTTATAAAAATTATGTTTAGCCTTATGTGCATATTGGGATATTTCTCATTCACAAATCTGGATGAATGTCTCTAAAACCGCAGTATTCTGCAGAATATTTGTACTTGGTTTCTGTAAAATATTAGGAATCGAGTTGTCTGGGCCATATATAGATTTTAACATCACATTACATCCAAATAATTTTATGTTCAAAATAACTTCACTTAGAACAGACTGGGAAGCTGGTATGAAACTAAGTCCTTTATTCAGCAGTTCATGCTGTGGTAATATTAAATGCAAACTAGATAAATTAAACACCAAATCATCTCTGAACTCTCTTGCTCCACCCTTGTTCTTCTTTCCATTGCAGTGAAAGATGATGTTTCCTTACTTCCTCTGCTTTGTGACCTCATCCTTTCAGTGTGCTTCATGTTTGGAATTTGCAAAGGAAGCTTCGGAAAAAACAAGGGAAGGATGCTGGATTCTTTGGGTCTAGCCCCCCAAATTCTGAGTGTCAATAGTATGTGAAGGTTGCAAATTAGAGGTAGCAATAGAGCTGATATTATCCATAACAGAGCTGGAGTTTAACTCAATGTTACAATTCAGATCAGTCGTGTCTTCTTGAATATTGTTGGTATTTTCTTTTTCTCTAAACTCTTTACCCAATGGAGCAAGCTTCTTGGGTCCTGGTCATGTAAAAATGTGATAATTTTTAAAATTGTCATAGTCCCACATGAATATGTTAGATTTTACCAATTCCAATTTAGTGTCGTAAGATGATACTTTCATCTACATCTCCTCAAGCTTCACGATATATAGGGTATCTGAATATTTAGTTTCTAGCTCATGCTGTAATGTTTCATTGCTCTTAATTCATGTACTGTTGGTTCAAAGTATTCAATGAGAAGATGCATATAATTAAAGCTAAGCTTGGTGTTGAGAGCCAGCCATTTTTAAGCAGCTCTGGGTGCGTCTCACCATATGTAGGAATTAAAAGAACGCATAAGCCTCTAATGCATAAGCTGCCACAGTTGCCTCTACAATTTAAAATATAAATGTTCAAGTTCTCTCACCTTGAAGTACAAGTCCTTCATATTGAAAGTATGTTCATCACTCCCAGGAAAGAATAGACTATGGACTTTAGTCATAGTTGGAAGTTGTTGAAAATTAATGGCAATCCTTTATTGAGGCTTACCTTCACTGAATTACAACCTGCAACTGATGAACATACCAACTGCAAGATTGCATAACAGTCGAGAAGAGGCAAATTCCATCATTCAGTATTTTGAATTTTCATTCTTTTGGGATTCAGTCTTCTGAAGTAGACCGACACACACACACACACACACACACACACACACACACACACACACACACATGCACACATATATATTCACTTTATAATCTCAAAATATCGAGACTATAAAGTTGAATCTGCAAAGTACCAAAACCCCAAAACCACAAAATTAAAAATCGCGAAGTTAAACACACCATACACCACACTACACATACACCACACTACCTGCACTACAAAAAACAAATGAAACACACACAAACATAAAAACACAAATTAACAAACCTACACTGCAAATAAGCAGAGGGACAAGCCCCCCCTGAACCCCCCATACCCCCACTACTTATATATACTAACTCTGGGATCGCACCAAACAGAAAAAGACAGTAAACTCACAACCAGACATTCTACAGTCCCTTGCACACACACATCACATATATACAAACACCACCACTTTCAACACTTAAACACTCATACTTTTACCTGCCTTCCCTAACCCACACGTACAACTTCCAAACACACTCACATAAACTCAAACACCTACCCAAAACCTTTACAAAATAGTCACTTACCTTAAATTTCACCTAAATCCATACACTAAATCGGACACTATCCACACAAAACATACCACATTGCGTACCGTAAAAACATAACTGTGAATTCGACATATCTGGATTCTCGGTTATGCACTTTCGCTATTTTGAACATTTGACTTTATAGTCCTGAAATACTGAAATTTAATATTTCAGTATTTTGAGATTATAAAGTGAACTCATATATACACACACACACACACACACACACACACACACACACACACACATATATATATATATATATATATATATATATGTATATACACACACACACACACACACACACATTTATTTATTTAACATTTGTTAACTGTAAAAGTCCAACTAGGGCACAGCCTATTTTCAGTGGAGGCCTGGGTAGAAATGCTCCGGATTAATGTTTTTGGAATGTTGGAGGAAACCATACCACCCTGAGGAAACCCATGCGAATACAGAGAGATCATGCAGACTCCACACAGAAGGCACCCCAGCCGAGAATCGAACCGGAGAACCTCTTGCTATGAGGTGACAATGTTAACTGCTGCACCACTGTGCCACCCATATATATCTATATCTATATCTATATCTATATCTATATATCTATATCTATATCTATATAGATCTATATCTATATATATTTATATATATATATCTATATATCTATATCTATCTATCTATCTATATATATATATATATATATATATATATATATATGTGTGTGTGTGTGTGTGTGTGTGTGTGTGTGTGTGTGTGTGTGTGTGTGTATATATATATATATATATATATATATATATATATATATATAAATATATATTATGGGGCATACATTTCTTTGTCAAATTTTTTTGAAAAAGAAAAGTAGAGGATCACTTATGCGAAAGTGCACTTAAACAAAAGTGTACTTTTGCAAATATCGGTTCAACGAACTGATAAAAAAACACAAAAAACAAGTTTTTTGCAGGGAGGGGAAAGCCACCTTACATCCCCCCACCCCTACTATTTAAATATACTAACTCCAAGATCACACTACATTGGGGAAACAGGTAAATTCCCTTTTCCCCAATGTAATATGCTTTGGCACCGCAGTGCTTCTTACCAGTTCATTGAACCGATATTCGCAAAAGTGCACTTTTGTTTAAGTGCATTTCGCATAAATGATCCTCTGCTTTTCTTTTTCAAAATAATGAAATATATATATATATATATATATATATATATATATATATATATATATATATATATATAGGGAGGCAAGATGGCCAACTGACAGCCTTAGGAATTTAGAGCTCTACAGAATTATTCTTAATTAAAATACTTACTTTTACACTTTTATGCAGCAACTTTTCATCATACATATTAATGACAGTATAGGGTTTGTGTCGCTCAACTGTGATGAAAATATATAACAAGTTTCCTGTCAAAACTTTAGAAGACTATCACCCCAACCTAAAGTGAACAACTTTAAGCATTCTCACACTGACTCATCCTTGAGAAACGATTTACAATCAGTAATATCCACCCTTCAAGAAATGTCAGGGAAAATTCTCTTAAACAAGCTGATGTCTTTAAAGAAATACTTCATCATGAGTAAATCAAGATTTCTGATGCAGAAACCTCCCTGTCTGACATTGATGGAAGATTGAAAGAAGAAGAAACTCAAACTGATGTTCTTCTCAAGCAGAAGACCTGTCTTCTTAATAAAAGCGATGATCTTGAAAACAGAGAAAAAAAGATGCAATATCAGACTTTTCGGTTTTTACCAGAGGAGTTTTTTTCTCTCACTCTCTCTGTGATTTTGCATTGGTTTCTATTAATGTTGTATATTCTGCTTGTTGTCTTTGTGTTGAGTCTTGCATTGCTGGTGGCTAGTTCTGTAGAAGGGTGTCCTCCGTGGTTTCTTTGTGTTCTGTTGTGAGAGTGGCATCTTTCTTTGTTTTCTTTTGGCTTTTGGATTCATTTGAATGTGCAGGTAGTGTTGTGCTTTGTGTGTGGATTTGTGTTATCAGTGAGGATTTACAATATCTGGTTTCCATTGATGTTGCTGGCTTTGTTTATGTTCAGTTAATTGTTTTTTGTAAAGTGAGAAGGAATGGGAGAGGGGAAACAAAAAAGAAAAAAAGTCCACCTGGTAACCTGGCAGTTGCAATTCTAAGTGAAGCTTATTTCATCTTGAGCTACTCTGTGAGCTAGCTTGCTGTTGTGCTTATTTAGCTGTTTATTTTTCTCTCTCTGGAGGAAAAAGAAAAAAAAAAAAAATCTGTTTGGCATTTTTTCTCAGTCATAGCTTTTAGTAAAACTTTTTTTCTCTGAGCTGCTCTGTTATTCACAGCCACCTCTCCTGTTGTATTTAAGCTTTGCTAAAAAGTATATATGTATTTATTTAAAATGTTGTTAACTCAGTAGGAGGACCAGTGCAAGATCCTTTTCAGCCTTTACTGGGACCATCATGCAATAAAAATACAAGAGAAGCAAAACACATAAGAATGTGTAAATAATTTAACATAAACTAACGTAACAGAAGCAAGCAAGCAATAAAATGTCAGTATTAAAAAAGTTAATGAGTTACGCATATATTTTGTAAAAAAGAAACGAGCCGGCTTCCGGAACACAAACCACAATTTATTGCTGTTTACTGTGAATGCTTTTGTAAGAGTAGATACTCCAACTTCTTCAGACAAACTCTAGGACAAAAATACATCCTTTATATATTATAAACAATTAGCCAATCAAGCAATCAAACAAATTAGATAGGCTCCAAGCCCAATCAACGTTAAAGTTTCAAACAAGTCCAAAAACCTTAGTGTCTTAAGCAAATTACATTCAACAAGAAAAATCCATCAACATTCTTACCAAAAGGCACTTTTTGAAAACTAAAACATTCATAAAGAATCACGAAACATTATAAAACATTATAAAAACCATAACAATCTGACACGGTCTGTCTAAAACATACATAGGGCCACTAAACGCGAACAAGATGTTCCTAATGGATATGCAAACATGAAGCATTGTATAGTAAACCCAAACAGAGTTTAAAAATTAATTAAAAATACAGCATGACAATATATACAAAAAATATATCTAAGATATCTATATATATAACAGATATGTATATATATATATATATATATATATATATATATATATATATATATATATATATATATATATATATATATATATATATATATATATATATATATATACAATAAACTACTCGGTTGATAGTTGTTACCTAAACCTTGCCCTCTTTATAAATATATAACCAGAGGGACTCTCATTATTATGTATAAACTAAGCTGGAAGAAATATTTAATCCACATGTATATGTATATGCAAGTAGGCAAAAAAACAGAAATACTATTTGCAAACTACCTAGTAAGAGCTTTTAATTTAAGCAAACATTT
Source organism: Protopterus annectens (assembly GCF_019279795.1). Lineage (NCBI taxonomy): Eukaryota > Metazoa > Chordata > Ceratodontiformes > Protopteridae > Protopterus > Protopterus annectens. The sequence goes on along the minus strand of NC_056732.1, from coordinate 1,468,182,351 downwards.
AATAGATACACATTCATTTAGGCCTGGTGAAATATAGGCTAATGTGCAAATTTGCCAACACAATTCACACTCATCTAGCTTCAAATCCCATGGGCCACCCCTTATATTACGTTCAACTTGTAAAACCACAAAATAAAATTTTGTTACACATATATAACAGCAAGAACAGAATGCTTTAATAACAACTTCATGCCAGCTAGAAATGGGAAATTATTTTGTAACTCAAGTCACTGGTTTAAGGTAGGGGTGAGAAAAGATGTAAATAGTACTAAGGCATGAGTTAGGCAGCATCTTTGAAATACAAGTATTACTGTTTTGATCTCCATGACTACAGTTACAGTTGCAAGTTTAGTTTCTTCCTTTCCCTCACTGTATCAACAGGAACTTGTGAGACCTATTAAACTGATGATCTTCCTCTATTGTATGGTCCGTGATTTGTTCTCTTTCTTTGTGAGTCATTGCAAATACAAATATAATGTCAGAATGCTTAACTTTTTTTTGATTCATTAATAATAATAATAATAATAATAACATTAGTGTGGCTACAACTCAAACTATATTTGTATGCTGGAAATTTATTAAAGAAATGCTGCTAGTAAACATATAGCATTCTGTCCTGGTAGCAACATTATAATAATAATTTTTCTTTTGGTTATACTTGTTTTACCTGAAGTAAGTGTGTTATAAAATTGACAAACATTTACATGTTTATTGAATGTGACATCTGATATAGTGATAACTGAACATTTTCATGAATGCTTCTCAGAGCCTTTGACATAATGTATTATGTCAAATATATATTGTATATATGTTGCAGTTTAACTGTTCTTAGTTTGCTATTTAATACTTACAAGTTGTTACTGCACCTCTTTGCTACTGTGTATTGTATTTTAACTGTGTGTTGTATTTTGTTAACTTTGAATTATCTAGCTTTTCTCTGTACTACGTAGGTTGAATTATGAAGTTTATAATTTGTACTATGAAGCATTTCTCCCCGGGCCTCCACTGAAAACGGGCTCTTTGAGCCCAGTGGACCTCCCCGGTCACCAAACTGGAAATAAATAAATGAATAAATAAATACATAATAAATTATAAACAATTATTTACTTTATAGAACAAGATTAAAGTATGCAGTATAATGGAGAAATGTGATATAATATATAAAATACTAATTGAACCAAAGGATGTGTTACTTGGCTACATGCAGAATGGAAACAAGCTTTGCTTGCTTTAGTGGTATTCTGACATAGTAGGACAAGGTTCTGACAGCTTAACAAAGGCTTTTGGGTATGTAGTAATTTGAAGCCTTCTAACAAGCAAATGTTCAGATAAGTGAGATTAATATACAGTTTGCAGAAATCACATTATATGATTTGTCCATCTATGTTTTTAATTTCATTTTTTTCATGTCATAATGAATATTTGGAATCCATGAAATTCATTCACTGAGTTATGTGTATAGTCAGCTTGTCATGACATATTTACATGTTATTGGTTTACATTTTAAAAGAAAATGACTGACTCCATTCTTCTACTAATTTTGATCGAAGTAGAAGGGGTTTCAGTGCTGCGTGTATCTGAGAAATCAAGGAATAATTTGTAGCCTGTTCTCATGAGGATAAGCTTTTTCCAACGCTACTGGGAAAGAGGGAATGCGGTAGTTTTTATACCATGGCTAAGGCAGAAATGTTGCTGGCCATGTGTTTGTACATTATACCACCCATTACCTTTCCTATGGTCAGAAGAGAAACAGTCCTATAGTTTGTAAGGTAACTTGTGCCTTTTTATGTTGAAAACTAATAATAATGATTATCTCTTTCTGTTTCATGAATGCCATGCAATCCTTTCTTGATACTTTGAGTGGCATTACTTGGAGAAACACAGGAGGAGTCACTCATTTATGAACTTGGGAGGATGTCATCCTTTTTAAAGGATGTGGCAATCTATTTGTTGAAGTAATCTGTGTTCTTGACACCTGATAAATAAAACATAAGCTGCGCAGGATGAGCTAAAATTTGAAAAGTATCATCATTCTGGATGGAAAGAAAAATGTGTGACAAAAATGGGCTATGAACAGTTCACAGTTATAAAAGAAATATAAATGATCATTGTAGACACTTTTATGCATTGTTTAATTATTGTGGTGTTTAATATAGCTTAGACACTACAATTTGGAATATTGAGTTTACATTTAATAAATTATGTGCAGTAATAAAACACTATACTTCTTGAGACATATTAGATGAAGAGGGGTACAGTATTTTTACTATTAGTGTTGTGTTAAACTTTAGGCAGTTGTGTAGAACTGAATTCTGTTTCTTTATCTGTGTGTTCTTGAGTTTATCTAAAGAATCACATAATAACATTTAACCATGATATATTCTGCAGTCTCTCTGTTGTATTTAATACAGATGCATATCTTAATGTCATGAATATACAATGCAACTAAGTTAATTGCCTGTCAAGTAATTGTAGTTTTTTTTAAAATCTATGAGGTTAAATGTGACAAGTTAATACAATTATTCATCTTATCTATGTTAAATTTACCAGGGATGCTAGTTATGTGTAACCAAGCTTTTTAATTATAAGTTATAATCAAAACACTTAATTTCCAAAATTATTATAACTGAATCACATTAAGTGGATGTTAAAAAATTCTACTCTTAGATTTAATAGTCTATTTTTTATATATATATATCCTTTGTTTGTCAATTTCTTTGACTTGATAGTGCAGTATCTTTAAAATTATATTTGTTTAATATAGTCTTCTTCATACATGTCTTACTTATAGAGCTCATCTTGACATAGTCTCTTAGTAATGAAAGTTAGTCTGACAGATTTCTGTTCATCTATTAGACTAGGGATTTTGATAATTCCATGTTTATTGTTGAAAATTTTTAATTGCATTGTTATAATGCTTCATATTCTGTTTTTGTTTTTCCATTCTTTTAGGCCTGATTCAATTACCTTTAATTTCCTAACTATAAACACATTACTTTATTTATATTAACTATCTCTATATATAATTACTTAGCAATATGTAAAGGAGAGAGTTCTTGGGAATTAATAATAAACAGTAATAGAAATCTTAAATCCTTCTATATACATTTATCAAATTAACTTTATTATATTTAAATACTAATAGATTAAATAATCCAAATAAAAGATCAAATTTGATACGATATTTGAATATTAATAAAGTGCAACTAGTCTTCATTCAAGAAGCTCATTTTAAAACAGATGAAAGGGACATTTGGAATCCTTGCAATTACTAAACCCTTGCTCATTCCTCTTATAAAACCAAGACTAAGAAGTTAAGATTCTTTGGAAAAATATTATTAATCCACAAGTAATTTATAAATATGAGGACCAAGACAGACATGTTATTCTAAAATTAAATAAGAGAATATGGACATTGGTCAGTCTCTATTGGTTTCCTGGCATGGGGGTAAAGATTGCTAAAAAAAATTGATTTTATTATAAATACCTATAAAGGTAATTTTATATTAGGAGGTGACTTTAATTATATTCTAGATAATTCTGATACTATGAATACTATGAATAAAAGCATGCTAAGAATCATCTCTATAGCAAACATTCTGAAAAGATGGAGTGAGTTTCTTAACCTACTTTTATATTTAATATTAAAGACACAAGATCCTAAAAGTTTTCACATCAAGATCATAGATGTAATACTCAAACAAGAATAGATAGAAACCATATTTCACCATAATTCCTTGTCCCATGGCTGATCATGATGCTCTCATTCTTATGTTTCAAGCTGACTTTAAAAGATTAAATCATTTATTTAGAACCCCAGCGTATATAACACAAATTAAATATTTTAAACCTTGGCTTATCTTGGAGTTATAATTTTTTTCTCAAAACAAATTATACTCCAGAAGTTAATATAGCTTACATCTGTGGTAAAATCTTTTCATGGTTTAAAAATAAAAGTAAAGAATGGAATTTGGAATTACTAAATATTCAATCTCAACTTTTAATATTTATGTTCAATGCTTCCAAAAATAAAATTGATGATAAAAAGAGAATAGAAGATTTAATACAAAAATCTAGATATTATCTCATAAAACAAATATAGCATTGGAAAGATTTAAATTAAATGCCTACTCTTCATCACCAAAACATTTGCATAACTTAATAATGAGGGTTAAAATGCATTCTTAATCAAACAATAGTATTAAAATATTGCATGAAGGTATAAAAAAAGAAAGTTTTTGACATTGGAAATATTCTTGATGCTTTTAAACATCATTATACAGACCAAAATAAATCTAGACATATAGAATTAATCTTTCAAGACTAGACTTACTTTTTTAATATTAAGACAATTTCAAAAAATCTTAAAATGAATCTGCAATCAAAAATCTCATAAAGAAGTTATAAATAAAATTAAGAATATAAAAGTAATACATCTCTAGGATGGCATTATTATAGAAATATATAAATGTTTTCCTTCATCTATTACTTCCTTATTTCACAAAATCTTAATAGAAGTTCAGTCACAAGGTAATACTCCTCCTTCTTCCAAATATTTATTAATTACTTCTATTTTAAAAGATAATAAAGATCCCCAAATATGTAGTTCTTATAGACTCATCTCTCTTCTAAATACTTATAAGATTGTCATGTCCATCTTTGCTGATAGAATAAAAGCACCATTAATTCTTATATTTAATGAAGATCAGTCAGGATTTATTTATAACAAATGTAACATGATAACATTAGAATAATATTAACTCTTATTGAATTCTTGAATAGAGGGAATAAAAAAGTCCTGATAATTGGTCTGGACAATGAAAAGGCTTTTGACTCTTTAAATTGAGATTATTTATTTAATGTTTAAATTCCTTTTGATGTTCCTTATTCTTTTATTTCTCTTTTAAATATATTTATAAGCATAACAAGTTATGTTAAATTAGGTCCTTTTACTTTGGAACCTGTTCCTTTAACTAAATGTACTAAACAAAGTTACTCTTTATCTCCTATTCTGTCTGTACTTGCTATTGAGATTTTTGCTATATTAATAAGAAATAACCTAAAATTAGTGGTATTGATAAATATAATCAATTCTGCTTTAAAATTATTTTATTTGCTGATGACATTTTACTAACATTATCTAATTCAGAAGTAACTGAACAGAATTAGAATCTTTAATAAGTTTTTTCAAGCAGTCTCTGGTCTATAGTTTAACAAACTAAAATCTAACTACTTATTAGTAAAGAAAAAAAAACACAAATTTATGAAAATCACATTATTTGACAACAAGCAAATACTTTTGACTGTTTTGGTATTGTTTTATTTAACACCATAGAAAAGGCAATGACAACCATTTATAATAACATCATAAATATTGTGATGGCCCACCACTGGACCTGTAATCAAAGAGCCTCAATCCTCACCACTGGCAACAGTGGGGGACATTCACTAAAAGGATAACAAGTACACACACAGTATTTCCAGATGCAGCTCTCTGCATCAAGTACAATTTCCCTTAAGAGCACACAGAGACCACAGTCAGTCTGGGGCTGGTTTCTCCATCTTCCTACAGATCCCCAGTAAGACTCCCCACTGGCACAGCCATGAAATTGAGATCTCAGCTGAGTGACCAATCCAAGACCTCCAGTACTCTTTCTGTCCAGCCAGTGCTTTGTGTCCCTGCCCATGTAGCTGACACACTCTTGGAGATTTGTTTTATATGCATACAAACACACACAAACACACACACACACACACACACACACACACACACACACACACACACACACACACACACACACACACCTGGGAGAGGCTGGCACAGGTTTACTAGCTATGTCCCCTTCTCTCCAGACTGTAAGGTCATTACCACTGCCACCAGTCATGCCTTATCAGCTACTTTAGGCCCCTTAACAAAGGGTGTCCAATTTTACTGTGTAATATTAATACTAATACAAATGGTAGTTTGACCAAGAGTATGGCTATTAGGAATAGCCCACACAGTGTCACCAAATAAATATGCAAGTAGTCTCAAAACTTAAATGTCACTACAAAGATCAGCCACGATGAAAGGTTTAAATATATTTAATACTAAATAATAACAGAACAGGAAATACTAATTAACAATTCACAGTGACATCAGAGTTCAGAATCACAGGAAATATTTAAAGCAGCAGTGCAGAACAGATTCAGACAAATAAAGAAAAATATCTAAACTAAGCTTTACTATATTCATGATTGACTCTAAAAGAACTATACTGTTCCCTAGAAATTTACTTTCTGTAGAGCAAGGCAGATGATGTAGTGAGTGGTTCTTGTTGTCAGGTCCAAGACAGAATGCCGAATGCTCTGTCTAACTAACAGACTTCTCAAAATAATATCTAAGCATGCAGAATGACATCATTTCTAGTCATCTGAATTCTAGTTCATGGGCAAAACCTCCATTTAGCATCTACCTGTAAAAATACACATTCAAGGGCTTTTGCTCAGATCTTTGGCAGATGCTGGAAGTCGTAAAACATTTGCTTTCCTTCATACTTCCAAAGTAGCAATTAGTTCACCCCAGATAAAATACAGAAAGCCTCCTAGTACAGACTTTGTGTCTCTAGTTGAATTGAAACCTATATATGATCTAGTCTATAAAGTGATTTCATTTCAAATGTTTTTCTAAAGTCTGCTGGACTGAGGTTAACCCTCCGGTTTCCTTTGGTAGCATATACATTTAAACAGTTACAAAAGTGCATGCACATTTCTATTCTCTTCCAGTAGGGCACACAGTGGATACAGTCCAAACTCAAACACTTTACAAATACCTTTTCAACACAAACATCTGTACAAATCAGTTTGATATACACATGACATACAGTTCTAATGCATTTGTAACACAAGCATCTTACATAAATCATATTGATATTCACAAATGACATATAATTATTTACAAAATTCCAGCTAACTATGCTGGCAGTATCTCTTTTTGTCACAAATATAATAAAAAGTTACATAGGTAAATGAATTATTTATCACATTTGAGGCTAGATTACAGTTATTAAAATGATTCTTCTTCCCAAAATATTATATATAGCTCAAACTGTTTTTATCCCACCATGGAATCATTTCATCAAGGATATAAATAAACTTTTTATTGAATTTTCTCTGGTTTCCTAATAGAAATAGAATTGCCTTTTCACATCATATTAGACCATGGGATCAGGGAGGGATACAGATATTGAAACTTATACCAAAGCCTCAATATTTAAGGTTATTTTGAATTGGATGGATCCAAATTATATCTCTAATTGGAAGTCATTACATTTAACCATTCTATTAAATAGGTTCATAGGTGTGTACTAGGCTAATGGCCCTGGAGCCTTTACAAGCCTAACCCATAGAAGTGCCCTGTCATCAAGCCACCCCACGTTAGTTCCCAGTGCTCCTATCAAGTAGAGCCACTGGAGTGATCCCCAAGCTGAACTTTCTATTTCCCATCCTCTCATCAAGATTTATCTTGAAGAGGACCAGTGAGATGCTCTGATTGACATGTATGGGAAGTCTATTCCAGAGCATGGGCAGTCTCTGAGTTATGAGCCTGTCCCTCCAGCAAGTTCTGTTGATTGTGGTAATGAGGTTGAGATCTCTGGAGTGTGTGATGTAGAGGGATTGGGATTTCATTAGATGTAGCATTTCTAACAGAGATGGGTCAGACATGGCTTTCTAAGTCAAGCAGAGATCACCTCTTAGTAGACAATATGAGACAGAGAATAGCTGGAGTGTTTTGAGTCTGTCCATGTAGGACATGTGTATAAGGCCTAGGATCCTCTCCGTGAGGTACTTTTGCGGGTGTTCCAGCTGTTACTGTGTCTAGTGAGGTACTTGCCAAATGGGGCATTATACTCGATGATTGGCTTAATGAAGGAAGTGTAGAGAGAGATGATTACCTCTTTCTTCCTGTATGCAAAACCTTGGTCATGAGATGTGCCACATAAAAGGACTTTCTGACCACAGTGGCAATGTGATGGTTGAAGGAGAGGTTGCTGTCAACCTGTGTCCCCAGAACTCTTATAATGCCTTCAGTGTTCAGTGGGCTCCCATCAATGGGGTAATTAGTGGGAACTGAGTTTTTTCCCAAAGGGGATGACAATGCATTTTTTTGGCATTAAGCTTAAGGCCATGGTTTCGACACCAGTCATTGGTCTCAGTGAGGCCTTTCTGTAGGATGTCTACATCACTTGGGGAGTTAATAATGGCTCCCAGCTTGCAGCCGTCTGTGAACATGGTTAACCAGAGTCCATCTTTGTTGGCCTGGACTTCTGAAAAGTAAATGCCAAACAGGAGAGGACCCAGGACCAATCCCTGTGGGACTCCACTCATGACTGGTCAGCAGTCTGACTTGGTGTCCACTACTTTCACACTGTGAGACTGTGAGTTCTATCTGTGAGCCAGTTTGCAACCCACCTAGTGCTATAGGGGTTGATGCCTAGTTTGATGAGTTTATCAATAATTCCTGAGTGGGGAATGATATCAAAGGCCTTGGCCAATTCGAGGTAGGCTGCATGAACTGCCTTGCCCTCATCCACAGCTCTGGTAACTGACACAAAGAAGTCAACCAGGTTGAGCAGGCATGATCTACTTTTCACAAAACCAAATTGCATGGGATCTAGAGTTTGGAAAGTCCCTATATCCTTGTTAATTAGGTCCATGATGATGCGCTCCATAACCTTACATATCAGACTTGTCAGGCTAATGGAGTAATAATTCCCAGGGTCTGTAGTTGCTCCCCCTTTTTGGAGAGGGATGACTGTAGCAGTGGTCCATTCAGTAGGGACAAAGCCTGAGGTGAGGCTGTGATTGAACAGGGCACACAAATGAGGTGCCAGTTCACTTTGTAGTTCATGTAGAACACATCCAGGGATATTGTCAGGTTCCATGGAAGCTGTATTCTTGGCCTTGGACTATGCAGTTTTAACCTGTGCTGCAGTAATGCTGGGTGCCTAGCATTCCTCTGGTATTGTGATTGGTCCTTTAGTGGGGGAGAGAGAGGGTTAAAGTTGACACTGCATCTGTCGGCCAGTATGTTGGCAATATCTGTTAGCTCAGTATAGGAGGTACTATTGTGCAGTAACTCAGAGCAAACCTGGGTATTTCCGTGGAGATTCTTGATATAACTATAGAAGGATTTGTGAATTTTTTTAGTGTCTGCCACAATTCTGCTTTCATAGCTGGCTTTAGAGGTTTTGATGAGGGATCTCAACTTTTTGTTGAGGCTAATAAGGGAGGTTTTCCAGTCTTGGAACTTCACCTTTTTATGCAACAGTTTCTTCCTTCTGTTGTAGAGTTTACTAATGGCAGGGGACCACCAGATTGGCTTCTTTTTTTGGAGTAGAGCATCTTGGTTCTGTTGTGTATGTCTAGTTACATGCATTTGTGTACATGTTCGTATGGTGCATCAGTGTATGATTCAGCAGTCATGCATCTATTGTCCATTGACATGGGTGCCGTGAAGTTAGCCACCTCTATTTTTAGGAGCCCAAAGTCAGCTTTGGAGAAGTTTTTCATGGTGGTTACTTTTGCGGGAGGTGTGGGTGAGAAGTGGATTTCCATGGTGATTAGTTTGTGGTCGGATATAACCAGGGAGGAATTTAGAGCAACAGCTGCCCATTTTAGTAATAACCAGGTCAAGGATGTTGCTTCCTCTAGTTAGGGTAAGAATGTGCTGGTCCAGGGAATTGGAATTAATGAATTCCAGGAATAGTTGGGACAGTGTATTGGTGCATGAGTAGTTTTCCCAGTTAATGGAGGGGTAGTTGAAGTCACCTAGTATGAGAGTGTTGGGTTGGACCCTAATAGTTTCCAGGGTGCTTAGTAACATGGAGTGAGAGTCTTGGGACATGGTTTAGGACCTATAGCAGGCTACAACCTGAAATACCGACTTACTCAATGTTAGTTGAACCTGAAGTATCTCAGATGCATTATGCTGGGCTAGTACTAGTCTGGAGGTGTGCATATCCTATATGAATATGGAGAAACCACCTCCTGTGGAGCTTCGGTACATGTCCTGGAGCCAAAAGGTGTGGAGTGAGTTATAGCCTGGTAGCGCAGGGGTGTTTCTGCTGCTTTAAACCAGATTTCCATTACAGCACAAATGTCGATGTTCTCCATTTTGAGGAGTGCTTCGAGCAAGTGCATCTTAAGATTTAGGCTTCTAGCATTGACTAGCATGACCCTCAGATTGTATTTATTTATAGCAGTTATGGTGATAACTTGGTCTTTGCAACATCATCTAAAAAAAGACAATATAGTGGTACCAAGAGCCTTAGCCAGCATCCAGAAACCCAGGGGTGATAGATGCAGGCCATCTCTGGCAAAGCATCGAGGTCTGTCAGTCATGTCATCCCAAGCAGACAGATACTGGATCGCCTTATAATAACACCAGAAACTTAGTCAATTGCTGAAGTCAATCATATTCTGCTTGTACTGCGGTATCATTCTGGGTGATGGTAGGATGCTGCTCAGGGTTGGGTCATACCTGCCTTGGCCACATAATCCAAGAGTTCCTCCATGTTTCTTTTCATGTAGTCCAGCGAGGTGCATCTCAGGTCATTCACACCCACATAGACAGTGACAGATTCATACTTGTACTTGTTGTGGAGAGACCTGAGTGCTTGTGTCATGTGTCAGATTCTGGCACCTGATAGACAGCTGACTGTTACCTTCCCCTTATTCAACCTAGTGAGTGGGACATCAGTGTGCCTCATTATCGAGTCAACTATGATTAGTGTATTGGGCAAGCTGTTTTGTCTTAGGAGCTTAGGTTGAGGGGCACACTATGTATGTGAGCTATGTGTCTTGTGGTTTGTGCTGTGTTCTGGTGGTCGAGTGCATTTCTTCCTTGGAGGTCTCTGCTGTTTGGGTAGATTTCTATTGAGAGCCTCCATGAAGGTGGTTATGTGGTTTGTGTTTTTATGTGAGAGCTGTGATGGTGGGTGTTCTGGAGGGCTATGTGTTGCATGTAGTGTGGTGCAGGTGTTAACCTTCTCCTCTTAACCAGCTATTCCAGCCTTGGCTTGAGAGTGCATGGCTTCCAATTTGAATATATAAGGGCATCTCTCACAAGTCTGAGTGTTGGGAGGTAAGAGGAGAGGGTTATCTTTGTACATGAGGCAGTTGCTACACTGCCTCAGAATGCCCAAGTTCACCAGGTTAATAGGAGGAAGCACAGGGAACTGACCTTTAGACATGCCAGGAGGGATGGCCATTATTACTAAGTACTGGAGCTGTTTCCTTATATATTCCTTTTACAGGAAAAATGTCACTCAAGGTGTCTGAGTCTGTACAGAGCACTGCCAAACACTTGAGGGGAACCAAATACAGAGACCCTGAAAATTTAAGGATGAAGTATTTAGGCAGATATTCTGAAGTTAGAAAGAAATCATGCAGTACTTACTGAACAATAAAGAATTAGCGTATCAAGAATGATGAAAAGAGGGGAGTCGCATGAATGGCTACTTCCTGGCTACTACTAATGCTGGTCTCAGCACAACTTCATTCTGTTGGGATACAGTACTCCTTTGCTTCTTCTCTCACCAGAAGCAAAATGTTAGCACTAATCCCAAGAAGACAAGCAGACCATGGCCTGTTTTGTGATCCACAGTCTTGTACCAGATGATGCAAGGGTCTGCAGGCTTGTAGCCATTTTATGGTAGATGCCTCGAATAGCAACCAGGCCAATCAGGTATGTTAAGCACAGATACTCACTCTCCAACCAGAAAGAGTCAGGAATCAATGCACTCTGGTCCTACTCTCACCATGGTCTGAATATAAGCACAGATTCCAAGATGTCACCTATAAAGCAGTTATTAAGCTTTGTGGTGATCAGCAGTCTCCAGGAAATAATGTAACTGCACTCGTTCTCTCACCAGGAGAAAACAGAAGCACTAATCTCAAGATGATTACTGAGAGGAAGAATGTGAGCTCTACAATAACAGGTGGTCTTGCAACAGATGCTTAAAGGTAAGATGAAAAAAATGGTTTATCCTAAACACCGCAGTGTGCACTAGAGGAGTTAGATGTGAAAGTAGGTAACTTAAGTTTTACCTGTCTAAAAAGATAAGTTTTAGTGGTGAGTCACTATTTTTAAAACAGCAAGATAAATTGAAATGGGGTGGTCACTTTTGAATTCTGGTACTATGGAATACAGTAGGATGGCCAATAAATTTAAATTGTTGAAGGGGAGTGATTTCAAAAAATGATAATTTTGTGCTTATTAACACCAACTAGTAAAAGCAGAGAAGAAATGAGATATATGGTCAAATTAACATAAGGGGCAGACAACTAGAAAGACAGCGGTATTTAAGAATACAACACTAACCGGGTGGGATTGTGGGAAAAATTTCTGTCTGACTCACAAGAGACAGAGCTGTGGTCTCTGTTCAAGTTTTAATATGCAGTTAAAAGCAGCGTATAAGCAAAACACAGTGTAAAGAAAACAAATCACAGTATATAAAATAGAAAAGGCAATAAAGTAATATAAAATACAACAAATAAAAAACAAAACTAACCTTTCCCCTCACAGCAAACTGTAGCAGAGTCCGGGTGAGCCTTTCCAGTAAAGCTCTGAAATGTTTTATTTTACCCCTTAAATAGAAGGTTTAGTTCCTAGCTCCACCACCTCAGTTCACAGATGATTAAGCTTAACTGACCTGTTCTAATTTATGTGTGAATCCTTAAATGACTTGTTCTAATTTCTGTCCAACTCACAAGAAACAGAGCTGTGGTCTCTTTTCAAGTTTTAATATGCAGTTAAAAGCAGAATACAAGTAAAACACAGTATAAAGAAAACAAATCACAGCATACAAAATAGAAAAAGGCAATAAAGTAATACAAAATGCAACAAATAAAAAGCAAACTAACCTTTCCTTCATAGTAAACTGTAGCAGAGTCTGGGTGAGCCTTTCCAGTGAAAATAATTTCTTAACTAACCTTTCCTTAAATAATCAGTCTAACAAATTTTGTTTCTCTTTGTCATATCACACAATAGTATATCTCTAAATATACCAAATTTAATTCTGAGCTGTATTTTTAATAATTTTAGGAAATGTATTAATGGTAATCTTGACATTCAAATTTGGTTTGAACTTTTACTACCCTTTAGTATTAAGATCTTTTCCGATAAGATACACATAAATATGTTCACTTCTTGGGAAGCAAAACATTTCATTTGTTGGTACCACTGTATTAAAGACTATAAAGTAGCAAATATACTACAGAAAGTTCTGATTGACTTTAACATATCATCCCAAGATTGGCTACTTTTACAAAGCATAATAGTTTATTCTCATGATATGGACTACTTTTACAAAGCATAATCATTTATTCTCAAGATATTTGAAAAATGCTTAGTAACTCCTCCTTTAAAGATAAACCCATATTAATAACCTAGAGTTTTAAATCTTCTCTGTATACAAAATTATTGAAGCTAAAACAAAGGCGATAGTGGTAAATTATGCACCCACACATGAACTGGTCCAACAATATCCATATTTATGGGGACATGATAGAATGAAGTGTTTAAGAGTATGGATTACAAATGACTCTGTTGTGGCAGCTAAGGATATCTGAGAAGAGACTAAACAGAAAATATAACATCTGAGGAAATGGAAGCTTTTTATATGGATATGGATACTAAGATACAAGCAATTAAAATGTTTTAGTCCCTTTAGTCTTATACACAGGTCATGTATATTTTTATCAACCAGAGGAGAAGCTGTGGATAGCAATTAAAAAAAGAGTTGAAGGATTTTATCTGGGAAGGGAAGACAGCATGGGTCAAGTGGGATAAGTTGATTCTTCCAAAAGAACAAGGCGATCTATGATTACCGAATTTGAGGTGGTATGTTAGAGCAACACAGTGAAGGCTCTTATACATAGCACAAGCAGAAAACTATAATTCAAAGTGGAAAGGAATAATGATGATGATACGGGGGGAGCTCAAGGAATAAGGAGAGACTGGGATTTTGGATGCAGACTCTTAAGGAGAGCAACAAAAACCATACTGAGTATTATACTCATAAAATAGCAGGGAGTATTCTAAGAACTAAACCAGAACAAGAATGCAGAAAAGATTTCTGCTAGTAGGGATGACTGTGGTTATGGATATGGATAATAGGCAAGAGGGGGCTGGAATTTATTGGAAAAAACTGGCAAAGGAACCAAGGTATGGGGGCAGGGAACTAGAAAGGGAAAGGTAATAGAATGGGAAGAAGACAAGAATGTATTTGGTCTGCAGGTTAGAGATTGCTTTCCCAATAAGGATTGATATCAGAGTATAGGCAAAGAGAAATAAATAGGGGACTCTTAAATAAAAGACCAGCACTGGTAGAGTTTTTAATAGACTCTAGAACAGAAGCTTCCATTAAAAAAGGAATAATTAGTAGAGTGTATAAAATGCTGCATGATAAAGATATGCCTCTGGAGCGTTTCTCTCTGAAAATTGGCTTTGCTCCAAGTTGGACTTTCCCAGTAAACAAATGTTAAATAAAATAAATAAAAAAGTAAATAAATATATCAATAACTGTAAAAATCAATCTGAGGAGCTTAGAAAGGATTGGGAAGAGAGATTGGATAAGCAATTCACAAAGAGTCAATGGGGTATATATGTGTATCTTCCAAATATGCAACAAAGTCTAGAAGATTTAGGATCTTTGCCTGGAAGTGTTTATGTAGGTATTTTTATACCCCAAGTAGACTGCAAACAATTTTTCCTCAGGTGAATAGCAAATGTTGGAAGTGTGACAGACAGGAAAGTGGTGGCTGGGAACATATTTTTTGGGAGTATAGTGAGCTGGAAGACCTTAGAGATTCAATGTGGACTGCTGTGTTGTAGATGCTAGGTAAGCAGACTGGATTGATTGAGGAGATTTTTTTTGAACTATGATACAGAATCAGAACTGCCTATATTGGAAAAAATGGGAATTATGGGAAAAATGCATGCAGAAAAGGAATGCGGTTTAAGAGGCAGGATTTGTATGATCCATGTTTGTTTGTGTCTTTCGGCTTTTCCCGGTTAGGGGTCGCCACAGTGGAACTCCGGTCCGCTAATGTTTGGTAGTGGATTTTTACGTACCAGGTTACACACCTGACGCACAACCTTCAACGAAGTCCAGCCCCATTCACGTATGCCTCCACACAGAAGACGCTCTAGCTGAGAATCGAATGGGACAACGTCTTACTGTGAGGCAACAATGCTACCGCAGCACCACCACCGCAGTATTTGTATGATCCATACGATGCTTAATTGACAATGACTGGACAGATTATACAGGATTTGTATGATCCATACGATGCTTAACTGACAATGACTGGACAGATTATAAGTGATGTATAATATTTTCAACTATAGTTGTACAATGGTGTCTGTGATGTATAATGCGTGCAACTAAAGTGATGTCAATGTTGTTTGATTTTCACTGATACAGATGTAAGATTGCTATGTCATATGTGATAATTTAATAAAGATGTTTAATGGAAAAAACAAATTAATAACCTATCTATATGAAATCTTATATAACAATTCCAATATACAAAATACCACTTCAAAATTATATAAAATTTTAATAAATTACAAAACAAAACCACACCAAAAATGTTGGCATCATATTAGTATGACACATATCCTTTGTTTATCTCAAGAAAATAAATCTAATATTGTGTCATCTGTCAAATTTATGTCATGGTCACAATACTGGAGTACATTCACTTGGAAATTTTTGCATAGGACTTTCCTAACTCCAAATAAGATAGCTAAGTTTGGGAAACCAGAGAGTCTCTTATGTTGGAGATGTTTACAGATCTGCAAAGCAGATTGGTTGCTTATATTCTATGAGTGTCTTTTGATAAAGCAATTTTGGAATGACATAGATGACTTTCTAAAAGCTTTGCTTTCTGCTTAATTTTCACTGACAAAAGCCTTAATATTATTTAATATTAATGATGCTCTTCCTTGAATAAAGATAATTTGTCTCTACAATGGCCAATACTTTCAATTGCTAGGAAATGCATTAACAAAAAATGGAATTCCGCCAATCCACTTCTGGAAGGCTTTTTATACTTACTGAAAGAGTCAGCACTAAAAGAAACAAAAGTCAAAGAATACATAATTTATCCCAGATCTCTTGTTAAAAAAAATGTCTAAGAGAGTTATAAATCTTACTGAGACTCTACAAATGGATTCTACCTCTCCTTAATGAACTTATCAACTATTTATTTATTTACTGATTTATTTAGGAATGCATTAATCAATGTTTATGTTTCTTGCATTTTTCTCAAGTCTTTGTACATATTGTATATAGTTAAATGTGTTTAAGTTGATTATTAGTTTATGTTTCAGAATTAGTTAGTTCATTATTTGTTATCAGAAAAATAAAAATTTGAGTAAAAATATCTGTCTGTATATAGATATGTGTGTGTGCATATATATATATATATATATATATATATATACATATATAATTATGTATATATAGATATATAAACATGTATATATATATATATATATATATATATATATATGTGTGTGTGTGTGTGTGTGTGTGTGTGTGTGTGTGTGTGTGTGTGTGTGTGTGTGTGTGTGTGTGTGTGTGTGTGTGTGTGTGTGTGTGTGTGTGTGTGTGTGTGTGTAAGCTGAGGAAACTACATATTTCCAGAGAATATAGACCTCATGGAGATTACACCACATCTGCATTGTCTTTTCATCATTTATTCATCTTCTGGGCACTACAGTAGATTAACACTTGCTTGACATATGTTACACATGCTTGCTTATTTTTACACATCCCAATCCATGCTGGGTCATAATAGGTAAGAACTGGTTAAACCGCATCTATGTTTAATGATCAAATGTTTAATTCAGTGAGCATCTGATCATCAAACACAACCCAGTGAACGTTCATTCTTCCAGTGTTCACTTAAGTGAATGTGTGAGACAGGGAAATTAACTAGTTGGCCAACATTTCCCCATAACACACATACACACACACATGCCAGACTATTTCAAACCCACCCAGGAGGAGGGCTGCACCCCCCACAGCATCACTAACTATATATACCAACACCAAGATTGGACTACAGTGGGGAAAAGGGCAAACTTCCTGATGTTGGCCAACTACTTGCCTTTTTTCCCCACTGTAGTGTGGTCTCAGAGTTTGTATATATATGGGTTTGAAATTGTCCAATGCACATGACAGGGAAATGTGGGCCAAACAGTTACTTTCTCCATCTCACACATTCACTGAAGTGAACATTTGATGAATGAAAATTTGCTGTTTTGTGTTCAATCATCAGAAGTTCAATGAGCTGAACTTTTGAGGATTAAACATAGACCTGGCTAAACCTTTTATTTTGGACACTGTAGAATGTGATTAAATCAACTTTTTTCACTTATAATGAATAACCTTACAAAAACCTTGAGTTATTACTTTAGGCAAAGTTTTCAAAACATACTCATTCTCTTTTGGCAAAGTTATGTCTTTTACACTCTAATGTTAACTTTGCTTAGTATGCACAGGTAGTCTGTCCATAACATTTAACATTGTTACTCGTTAAGTTAAGCGAAGTATCTAGGTTTTTTCTGCAGAAGTTGCTTGTTTATATTCACATTTCCTTAGCAGTGTTGCCCAGCCCTCAGTTCTTCATGAACCAATTTGTATAACAGGTTTCTTTTTTCTGATCAAGATAATCAGCAGATTTGAATTTGTATGTATAATAAAACTTAAACCTAGTAATATTTATGAAGTCTTTGGCATTAAAAAATACTGCTAAACCTTTCTTGTCTAGTTATTCTTACTTTTACTCAATGGTTGCATGAAAAAGACAAAAAAATCCCCAACGCATTGCACAGCAATCTTAGGCATTCACTTTTTTCACATCCACATGAGCAAGTAATTTCCGATGTTTCCTATATGAAGGACACAAGTAAAAGCCTTTTGATGCCTATCTGCATGTTTAGTTTTGTCAAAACCTTATATGTTTTCCAGATGTTCCTTTGATGTAACCACAACAACTAGGATACTATCCAAGTAAACCACAGCTTGCAGAATACATTGTAATAAACCATGTGTGCTTCAGTGAAATACAGCAGGTGCAAATTGCAGTCCAAAAAGTGTGAAACTTGTATATGAATGTTTATACAACTATCAAAAAACATTGTATAACAAGCATAGTTAATATCCAGTTTAAAAAGTGTTTGAGTGTATCTGTCAATAATGCAAACAGGTCTTCCAGTTAAGGTATTGGTTACTTTTTCGATAAATTGTTGAACTAAAATTTAACATATAATGTCCGGACAAGTTAATAGCACCATCAGGATTTAGTATAGGATTATAGGAGGAACACATTCTGAATATTTTGCAAGTAATTTTTACAATTTTTTTAAAAGATTGCTTCTTTCCTCATCTTCATGGATCTACTTCACATGACTGAAAACTCAAAATATTGAAATTCATTTCACTGAGACCACAATACCTAATTTTCAAAATACTGAAAACTCATTTGACTGAGTATTATTATACTGAAAGCTTAAAATGATGAATTTCAAAATAATGAATTTTAAGCCAGACGTGATGTGTGTTTCCTTTCACCTGTGACTTGTTTGTGATAAAAAAATACTGTAACTTAAAGTGACGACTGTCAGAATACCAACAGTAGCATAGAAAGTAGTGTTGTAGTGTTTATAAATGTGGTTATGTATTTTTACATTTTTATGGGAAGTATCTGTCTTTGCCTGTATAGGCAGTTCTGTGTTGGTTTGCTTCTTCTTCCCACGCTATGATGTTTTTACTGATAACTAATGAACAAACAGCTTCTACTTTGAACATTAAAAGTGGTTTGCTTTAAACATAGTTAATAAAACATTCCTTCCTTATTTTTCAATTTTTTTTCCTTAACTACCAATCTCACACTTTGGTAGTTTGCATACCCATAGCACATTTAAATTTATTTTTTCATCTCAGTACTTCAATATAGTTATATTGCCTGTTCTTGTACAACTTTCAGGCTTACAGATTTTTTCACCTATGGCAGCAACATCACCTTCTCAGCCCACTCCATTCACCCTTGCTACACTTAGGCTCACTCTGGTCCCCTATCCTACCCCCTATTCCCACCCAACCTTATTTCATCTAAATATATACCATCCTATCACCACCCAGTACAGCAATAATGGCCTCCACTGCCAAATGGCATAACTCATATCACATGTCCACCTAACTCACTTCTTCCAATCTACTCCAAGAAACTAAAAAAAAGCATATAACTTTCACCCAGATAACTGCCTTCCCCAATCACTGTATAATATGCTACTCCTCAAGTCTATTGTCACAATTATAATCAACATTCTCTCCATTGCCACATCCTACTTCACTCCCCTTCCCGCTCATCAATCTATTTTTCCCAACTCTATACTGCTAGTCAACAAACACCCACCAACTACAAAATTGCACACAGTCTCTACCCATTAGGAACACAGGCCTTCTTTAGTCACTGCTACATCAAAGAGAACTACCAGACCCATATATCAGTATCAGGCCTGAGAGATAAAGATAAAAAAAATGGCACAACTTCCCTTACCACAATTCCCATTTCCACTATGTGGAGACATCCACCAAACCCTGGACCACCCCTTCAAGCCAACCAAACCCCCATCTAACCCATCAGCTCCCACCATTACCAACACACAACCCACTAACCCAAACTACAACCTATTAATGCACATAAACTTCCAAAAGCATCTACAACAAAATTCCAGATCTCCATGAACGCACTGCAGCACACATTCTGATCATATCTGAAACTTGGCTAAAACCGAACACTAAAGATTAAGAAATACTTACCCCAGGATACAGTATAATAAGAAATGACAGAGATGACAGAGTACACAAGAAAGCTGAAGGGGGTTGCAATACTTTTTAAAAACACACTAAATGTCACCAGATACCCACTGAGTTACCCCAACCATCCCAAAACAGAAATATATATTACCCTCCTACACCTGAACAAGCACAAAGGATTTTGCAATATTCCCCAGGCAACAACATTCCCATTCTTAAAGACATCCTTCAATGGTTTTCTGCTAATGTAAACAAAGAAACTATTATATTTGGAGATGTGAATATAGAATACTTACTTATAAAGACTGACTCCCATACCCTTTCTGTTAACCTATTCAGTTTCACCAAAGTAATCAACTCACCCACTAGAATAAAATAACACATCAGCATATGCTCACTACTAGACTGGATCCTTACCACCTCACCCTCAATCATAAACACCTTTGGCCATCTCCCAGACAGCATCAGTGATCATCTCCCCACATTTATCACAAGGCAAAGTAATCATGTCTCCCAAAATACAGTATTAAAACAAG
This sequence comes from Protopterus annectens, assembly GCF_019279795.1. Taxonomy (NCBI): domain Eukaryota; kingdom Metazoa; phylum Chordata; order Ceratodontiformes; family Protopteridae; genus Protopterus; species Protopterus annectens. The sequence goes on along the minus strand of NC_056732.1, from coordinate 1,468,161,938 downwards.
TGCATAGCCTCTCATGTTTTAACACAGACATCTTTATAAACTACTTCTCCCAATACAACTTGAATACTCTAAAAAAAAAGAAAATACCACTAGAAGATGATGTTTACCATTTCAATAACACTTTCCTTAATGTAATAAATGAATTGGCTCCCATAAGAACAAAAAGAGCCAAAAGCAATCTTGCTCCATGGCTCAGCAAGAAACGAAACAGCTTATGCTACACACAGTCGAAGCCTGGAAGGCAGTGAATAATGATAGAATACCACAAAAGTGCCAAATTGTTATACACCTTAGAAATCAATGTAAACAACAGGTCAGACTAGACAAAATGTCATTCTTTCACTCACTTCATGGCAAACATCACCACAATCCCAAATAATTCTGGACAACCATAAAAACCCTACCATACCCCGGACAAACCACCACCCCATCTCCTACCACAAACAATGACGCAGACCTGTCAACTGTACAGATTTTTGTAGAATGTCCATATTTTTGCCTCATATTTTTGGTACATTTTTCATAAAGTTGTGGTTCTCTCAAATCATTGGCAAATCACTGAAGACTGCAGTCAGAAAATAAGGACAGACATTTCAGTTTCAGACTTCACATCCTTCAGAAAAATCATGCTAATGCAAAACCTGTTATTCTATCTACTTTCTAAATTTGCAAGAGCAATATTTAAAAAATGTCCCTGTTTTGGGGCCTTTGTCCAGATTTCTTGCTCTAAGAGGTTGAGAGGTATGTAATTCACTCTCCCATCTCTCTATCCCCACCAACAATACTCACAATACCCCTCTCTTTTTCTTTCACCAAACACCTACCTCATCTATAAAAAATTGCCTTCAAAAACTGAACATCACTGCACCAGCTGCTGGCAAACTTCCACCAGAATACCTTAAGTTAGTTGCTGATGTCCTGTCATACCCCATCTCAGGTCATAAATAGATCTATCACAGAAAACTATGTATCCACTATATGGAAAAAATCACACATCATACCACTTCATAAAAGTGGATCAGCCACGGACCTCACCCACTACCACTGCATGACAATTCTCTCCCCTCTGTCCAAAATCTTAGAACAATGCATACACTCCCGTCTCCTAACCCATCTCATACACAATAAACTACTTTACCCTACACAACATGGGTTTTGATGACACAGCACAACAGCTCTGCTTTGTTTCTCGGAAACCATAATGCCAACAAAAATAATGGTAACCTAGTATCCTCCCTGTTCCTGCATTTGTAAAAAACATTTGACACAGTATCTTACCAACTCCTAATCAATGAACTGTCTTCCATATCACTATCTCATTCAGCTCTGACTTGGTTCTATAGCTATCCCTTTTTTGATCATTTTACTTCAGTGTAAAATGACCACTTTGACTATGTTCACTCATGAGCATTTCCAGTTTGCTGATAAACACACACACACACATATTCACATTCACACACACACACACACACACACACACACACACACACACACACACACACACACACACACACACACACACACACACATATATATATATTTATATATATATATATATATATTTTTTTTTTTTTTTGTTTAGAATAAGGAGATGCGATGGATGTCTAAAGTGAATGGTATGATTCATTTTAAATGACCCATTTCTTCTGTAAATACATTCATGTTTCATAACCATTTTGGGGGTTATGTGCTTTATTTATCCGAAGTTTAACTGAATGTGATATAACCATCTGCTAAGCAAGCATGAGATAATACCTTTCACTTCTATCAAAGTCATTGTTTCTTTTGGATGTGGCCTGATTCACAAAAAGCCAACTTGTTGAGTAGAACAGCCTGTCAAAAGTGTATCCTTCAAGTTGTTCAGCCTAGGCAATTTTGCATGCTCCGTGTGTGTGGAGGGGGTTAAGATTAACCTCTACACCCTTCCCTAAAAATGCAAAGAGAAGGATCTTATGTTACCATCACTAATGAAGCGGGTGACATTCAGTGAGTTAACTTACTGGGTCTGTTGACAACTTACAGGTTCCATTTCTTTTCATTATTTATAAGCATCTGTCACAACAGCAGATATTCATCACTAGATGGCTGTTGAAGTAATGCTGACAGATGGGATGTATCCTGCCAAGAATACACTATATCTAGCCAGTATGCTAAGGTTTAGGTTTTCCTTCCTCAGGTGCTTTATGTCCAGTTTAGGTCAAGACACTAGGACTGCGTGCTGGTACAAAAGGGAGCACTAGAGCAAAAATCCACAGAACTTTCATACCACAGGCCCAGAAAGCAGAAATTAGGATGTCATCCATAGCTCTGTCTCTCAGCTATTCAAAATGATCCAGTTTAACATAGCAAGGAAAATATAAGTGTCTCATAAGGGATGCTTCCTATTTTTTCATATTTTTTATATCGGAATCTTGTTCATGTCACCAAAGAGAGGCAAATGATTCTGTGGTAAGGGAAATCCATACAAAAGCAGGAAATTTCAATGTTTTTTCTACCTTTAGCCACAGCATAGCATCAGAGGCTGCTCACTTTGTTAGGCCTTTGACCTAAAATGTTTAAGACGTCACCATTCATCTTTAAATATTTAGAGAACAAAAGCTCTGAAGGATCTAGTGTTAACTGCTATGCCCTTTGAAGTTCCCACTTTGGATATCCTTTCGCTACCAAAAAAGAAAATTAAAAATCAGAATGAAGATGTCACTGTTTCAGTTTCTTTCACCAAGCTGGAGTCAGATGTATCCACTGAGGTTGGTAGAGAAGCAAGAGGGCTGTCCAAGATCTATGCCTGTTCTCTCTGTTGCAACCCCAATAGATGCTGACATAGAACTACCCACAGGCATGTTCTGCCTGACCAGTCAGACAGCTGCTAAGGCTTTGAAGAGGGAACCTAGGCTTGTAATTTCTGAAGGACCAGACTTTGTTCCTCAAATCTTAGTAGATTTGGACATTCCGGATCGTTGATGGAGGTGCATCCAGGGTTGGGCCCTTCTCATGGGGTTGCCTTGGAAACCTCTAAAAATATTTAAACACCTTTCTTCTCCTGTCAGTTGTGTTTTCAGGGATCCCCAACAAGAAGAGCGTTATTTTTCTCAAGGGTTATTTAAAGGCCTTATGACTCTTAAACCCACCTCAACTGTTTTCTTCTATTCCATCTAACACCCATAAAAGAAAAGAAAATCCATGTTTCCATTGAGGAAGATTCTTCCCCTGAACTAGAATTTGACCTTTTGGTTTATTCTTCTCAGGTTCATTACCCTTCGGGATATGAATCTGAAGCAGATTATACCTTGTCCTCTGAGTCTCCTCAGGAGAATTGCTTATTTGGAGAAACTATTCAGAAGATGGTTCAGCATTTTAACTTGGAGGGTAAGCAGCTCTCCATATCCCAAAAGAGACATTACAATATCTTGCACATGGAAGTTCACAGGCTTTCTACTGTCCCTTCTGTTTATGCAGCTTTAGAAGACATCTTCCTTTTAGCTCGTTTTAATTCTTGAATGTCAACCACCTGCACCAGAAAAACCTAGCAGGTATTACAAGGTCCCTGACGGTCACAAGTACTTCTACAAAAGCCTATTTCTGACCCTGTGGTTATCTCCACAGAGTCTGCCAAACCTTTTAATCCTTTTCATTTACAAATGTTCTTCCAGTAGGGTTCCCAGAGACAGATATGTTTTGCCTATAGTCTGAAACATCAGCTCAGTATATTTTTCTCCAGGACGCCTTGCAAGGAGGTATGGGCAACAGACAGCTTCTCCTTCAGATGAAAAGAGAAATTTCTGAATGCTCCTCCTTTTCTCTTATTCGAAACATCCTTCTGAAAATTAAAATAGGTACTCCCAAAATTCTCTTTCTGACCCTATTTTGGCCCAGAAAACTTTGGTTCTCCCTTCTTTGCCAACTAGCCTGGAGTAATCACTACATATTAACCCAAAAGATGGACTTGCCATCATACCTCTCAACTGTACAGATTTTTGCAGAATGCCCATATTTATGCCTCATATTTTTGCTCCGTTTTCCATAAAATTGTTTTTTTCTGGCAAATCATTGGCAAGTTATTAAAAATTAAGTCAGAAAATAATTACAGACATTTGAGTTTAAGACTTCATACCCTTCAAAAAATTCATGCTAACACAAAAACCCGTTATTCTATCAATGTCCTAAGTTTGTAAGAACAATATTTAAAATGGCCTATATATTTGGGCCTTTGTCCCATCATTATTTATTATTTTGTCCAGATTTTTAGCTCTATGAGGTTGAGAGCTATGTTGCTCACATGACAGAAGGGCTTTATTTATATGTGTTTGTTTTCCAGGGTAGAGCAGTGATCGCTGTAGACCTTTTTCACAGTCAGCCTGGGATCAGAGTCTGGTTAAGTGAATTGCTCAAAGTCACACAGTTAGACAATGGAAGGCAAGGGACTCAAACCCTACATCTCTAGACAACAGGAAACAGGTCATTGACAGCTCCTTAATCCTCTAACCAACTGCCAGAAAAGAAAGGTACTTTCTCAATCACTCAAACCTGAAGACTCTCAGACTCACAGTATGGATGCAAAACTTTTGATTACCTTTAGGCACATTTATTCTGGGGAAATGCTACTGGTAATGAAGTAGGCTAAAAAAAACCTGCAACTAAAAAATCATGTATATGTATAAATTAATGGAAAATATTTTATTTTTGGTGCCAGAAGAGAGGATTGGATTCTTGTCAGAGAGATATATACCTTCTGTTTTTCAATATTTGTGTGAATAGATAAATTTGGATCTAGCATACATGTCCATTAAGGTATATTTGTCAGCCATCTCAGTGTGTTTCCCATGGATCAAGCTCTTTCTTCACATGTTGAGGTCAGACAGTTCTTAAAAAGGTGTCCTGCGCATCAGGTCCCCACAGAAAACCTTTTCCTTTTCTTTTTCCCTGTGACGTCAATTATGTGTTTCAGAAATTAACTTTACCACCCTTTGAACCAGTTTCTTCTGTCTGTTTATAATATTATATGTGGAAAAGTGTTCTTGTTCCTCTAATGTCTGCTAAAAGAGTATTGGAGTTACAATCCCTGATGCCTATTTCATCTTTTCTGTTTTTTCCACAAGGACAAAATGTCCCTCAGAACTAACCCATCCCTTATACCTAAGGAAATCACTAAAATGTCTCTGTCCTAATCTTTACATCTTCCTATATTTTCCTACCCCCCCCCAAAAAAAAGGTGAATGAATTATCCATTTGCTAGATGTCCACAGGCAATTAAGACTGTATTTCAACAAAAAATATATAGAAAATCTGATCAGTTGTTCATTTAATTTGTGGGTAAAAAGGAAGGAATTTTACTATTTAAACAAACCGTTTCCAAATGGATATCCCCTGCCCTCTCCTTTTGTTATTCCTTCTAGGTAATGTCAAAGCTCATTTTACAAGGGCTGAAGTTTTTTCAGATGTTTTGTTCAAAAGGCTTGTTTCCAAATCCATACTAGAGGAAGCTGCTTCACCTTGTATTTTTGAGAGCCAGAACTGGACTTTCTGAAAACATACTTCACTACAGGATGGTATCATTCTCTCTTTTCTCCTCCAGTGTATGTAAAAGCCATAGGAATTGCCCCTTTTTGTCAGCATTAATGCAACAGTGATTTAATGATGAACATACTACAGTTGTCTAAGATCTTAACATAAAAGTAGATGCTCAGATAGATCACTGTTGCAGTATATGCACCCTTTCTCCATCCCCCTGTTTCGTCTTTATTTTCTTTGGTCAAGGTAAAATCCTTTTTTTCCTTTTTTTCCCTCTCTGGCCCTACCCAAGTCCCTTCTCTGTATAGTAACCATCATTATACTCTCATCCAAGAAACCTCTGAAGATCTTTGCCCTCATATGTCCCCCTATATACCAGCACATAGTCCTCATGTCTAGGTCTAAGTTGGACATATGGCAAGTGAGGAAGGTGCGTAAGCTTTGGCATATAACCTTGTCAGGATACTTTCCATCTGTCAGCATTACTGAAATAATGACTTATTTAAACATCCACTGTTATAATATGTTCTTACAAAACTGCATTATTTATATTTTATTGTATAATGTTTCAGTAAAAGATCAGCTGGTTGAAATTTTTTACTTACTGCTACAAATTTCTTTTCCTCATAATTACAATCCTTTCAATATCTACTTCGGAATTCACAGATGAGTTTTATTTTAATTTAAAATACTTGCTCAGAGTCCAAACCGGGCACTTCATTCGAAAGTAAAGCAGTGTTCTAAATCCAGTAATGATAAAAGTTCAAGTCTATTCAGACCAGTTCATACAAAATAATGGTCACGACTATAATGGCAGTGCAGCACATATAGTTCTTCAAATGGAAAATGATTATTCCAAACTGGTAATCCAGTAAGTTTCCCTCCAAACTATTATCAAATTGCTAGATGTCTCTTCAGACCATGCAGAATACGACCATGTGAAGAACCAAATATCATCCAGTGTACTAAAAACAGCAAATCCTTTATTAACATATGTTCGGTAAGCGCTTTCGCCAAGCGGCTTTTTCAAACCATTAGAGAAACAACATTGCCTAAAAACGTCTTTTATATAGTTTGAACATAATTAGTTAATTGGAAATGTTCAACCACCAATCAACTACATAAAGGTATATACTATTGATTAAACACATTGAATAAAAACATTAACAAAATGAAAATGCATAAAAACTATCTATCTATAAAATTTTTAGAAAACTCAATATAAAAAACTTCTTTAATAAGTTTTCACCTATAGTTAACTCTTCTGTTCTTAAGTGCTGGTTTTAATGGAATCTTATCATTAAGACCAGGGTATATGTGTGCTTGTAACCTAATAATCCAGTTGGTTTCTACTTGTTCAGTGTGGTTTCTAATGTCACCACCTGGTTTCTAATGTCACCACCTCTAATACTAGGTACATTAACATACACAACTAAAAATCTAAAGGTATGTGTAGCATCATTTTCTAATACATGCTTCGAAAGTGCATTAATATTAGATTTTATTCAAATTTGGTAAAGATGCTCCCTTATTCTATCCTTTAATCTTCTGTCGGTCTTGCCGACATAGAAAGCAGGAAATGATGTACAATTGGCAATATTGATTACATGTTCTGTATCACAACTTGCCTTAATATTAAATGTAAATACCTTAGATGTAATAGGATGTATAAACATATTAATAGTAGGAGGAACAAAAACTGCATCTATTACATGGATAAGTGCCTGTATACATGGTGCTCCCATGATGGTGTTCCTGATTAGGGAAACATAAAAGTCTGTGTAAATTCTTTTTATTTCTAAAAAGGAATTGTGGTTGCTCACCAACTATCCCCTTAATAACCGGATCTAGTGTTAAAATACTCCAATGTTTATAAAAGATCTCCTTAGTTTGCTGAATATTTTGAGTATAGAACAATGATATTTTATGTTGTTTTACTTTATTTAGACGTATATCTGTTCTAATAGCCCTATAGAATTCATTACCCTGCTCTGAAAAAATCGGGCATGCCCTACCCTGTCTAAGGCTTTCAATATACTTAAAGCCAACATCGATTTCTCTATTTCTATACTTCCTATGTACCAGTCTCTCATGTAAATTACTTAATTCTTTTTCAAAATTAGTGTGAGCAGGATTCATCCTTGAAGCATGGATTGCTTGTCCCTTTATAATATTACCAAATATGTGACTGGGGTGCATACTATGCCTATGTAGTAAAGTGTTTCTATGGCACGATTTTCTATGAACACCTGTATTAAGTTTGCCATTCCTTAGGTGTTCAATGGATACATCTAAAAAAGAAATATAATCTGCTGATACTGTCATTGTAAATTCTAAAAAATGTGATAATGAATTAAATTGCTGTAAAAAATCACCTAACTTTACTCCAGTCCCTGTCCAAAGAAAAAACAAATCATTAACAAAACGTCTATAAAAACTAATATGTTTTTATAAAGGTCAAGTTGAAAAAGTTGCATAGTATTTAAATAAAATGTTTTGCATGTGAAGTCTGTACCTTCTTTCTAAAATGTTATGTGAGTAATCTGTACTAGACTTCTTTCATTTCCTTTAACACAAGCTTTTGTGCATATATATTTATTTGTTTGTTTTTATGTATGTATTTATTTATTTGTTTTTAGCTTTACAGCTTCTTGCTATGTATAGCATTTTACTCAAGCCTGCAAGTTTTATTGTTTATATTTAAACTAAGAAGGTTTAGCTCTTGATCAAGACATCTATAACTGATTTAAGCTTGCTCTATTCCACATTTTTGGAACCATATCCTGTACGTATTATGCTGCTACTAACTGTTTAACTTGCATATTTTCAACATTCATATTTGTTGCTGTTAAAACAGCTTAAGGCATTTTCAGATTTCAGTTTATTTTATGATAACTTTTCTTACACGTTTAACATTTATTGCATATCCGGTCATACCTTTCAACATTAGCTGTAATGTCTCTCCATAACCACACTCTAGAGGAATTTTCCTAGCTCAGCTACATAGAAAGATACAAATTTAGTAAAGCTTGCAGACTGGAAATGAAATGTTTATATTTCTTGTATCTCAGTAGGATTAAGGTTAAAATTATTTTGTAGTAAGCTTGCTAGCTGCCTGAATGTGATTGCTCTTGATTCGTTACGACTTAGGAGTTTTCTTCATTAAACTGTATGTTTTCATTTATTTATCCTTTGTTGATCAGTGAGTCCCAGTTGGCTAGTGGCTTCTTTTTAGGGGAGACCCAAGGTGGTATTTATACAACTAAGGGGAATTTGGCCTGGACATCAGGGAGCTTCCCCTACTCTTTTCAGTAGGTGCTTTGATAGTTTTTAAAGCCACCCAAGCTACTACCAACTCAGGCAGATGGGGCCTTGATTTAACATCTCATCCAAAGGATAACACTCTCAGGTGTGTAGCATTTCCCCTTATACTGCACTGCAGTGTCAGTAATCCATCTACCTGGTGAAGGAACAGAACCCACAACAGTTTTTACCAAAGGTAATTGTGCTACTTATTGTGCCATTGGCACTGCTTTCATGCCACAAACATAATTACAGTTAACAAAATGTAGTTCTATTCTCTTTATTCCTCCCAGAACTGGGTCAAATGCAAAAATGCTTTCATTTATTTTCTTCCTTTCTGTATCCTTTCCTCAGGTTGATGCAAATGCTGAAATTCTAAAAATATTCCAGATATCACTAAACATGAAAGGATGATGTACTGTATATAAAAGCCCACATGATGCAAATGGCTTAACAATTTTAATAAGAAATCCAGAGCTATAGAGAAATAGTAACAAGAACAAGCACATTGGCTTAGAAGCAGGGGGCCTCCTTGATGCACTTTGCAGAGACATCAGAGCTAGAACAGGCAAAATAAGAAACTCAGAACAGTAACCATTTGACTCATGTACTATATAGACCACATGATGGAAAATCCAGACTTATGTATATTAAGTCGAAGATTATAATTTCATAGAATATTGCCTTTTTTCAAATTATGGTAATCTCAGAGGTGGTATATAGGATCATAGGAAGTTACTAGGCTATTGGTCCCAGGACCCTTACAAGCCTAGCCAAATTTTATCCTTGTTACCATGATCAGCACCTATTGCCCCTGTCCAAGAGGGACACAGGTGGAATCTCTGGGGTGAATTTGTGGTTACCTATCCAATTGTCCAGATTGTGTTTGAAGAGGACTAATGAGGTTCCAAAGGTGTGGTAACCTCTGGGAGACAAACCTGTCCCTCCAGCAGATTCTATTGATGTCACATACCAGGTTTAGGTCATTAGAACAAGTAACCTGTGTGCCATTTGACTTGTGGATGTGCAGCGTTTCCAATAAAGCAGGGTTAAGATCACCTTATATGCAAGACAGAAATCACCTCTGAGTAGTCTGTATTAAATAGAATAAAGTGACAGTGATTTCAGCTGATCCACATAGGATAGCTACTGAAGACCTTGAATTGTCTTTGTGAGGAACCTTTGTGGTCTCTCCAGTTGATGCAGGTACTTTGAAGGTACATGCCAAAAGGGCCATGGTACTCAATTATTGGTCTAATGAGCAAAGCATACAGGAAGGTGATAACTTCACTTTTTCTCGAGATAATGCCCTTACTTATGAAGGGAGCCATAAAGAATGCCCTTTGGAACTGCCCACTCTGGAGACATGGTGATCAAAGGCAAGGTTGCTATCAACTTGAGTGCCCAGATCTCTTACCAGCGAGTGTGTACTTAGGGTGTTGCCATTGATGTGATAATTTGCAGGAACATTGCTCTTGCCAAAAGGGATGATAATACATTTTTTGCATTGAGTTTGAGGCCATGAATTTGGCACCAATCATTTATTTGCGTAAGACCTTCTTGAAGGATGTTGACATAATTTGCAGATTCTATGACTGCACCCAGTTTGCAGTTATCAGCAAACTTTGTCAGCCACAGTCCCTTGGTTTAAGCTTTTTCTTTGGAGAAATAGATTCCAAACAGTAGAGGTCCCAGGTATGATCCCTGTGGAACACCACTGGTAATGGGTCTACTGCTGGAGGTGGATTCCCCTATTTTGACTGTATGGGTTCTATCAGAGAGCCAGTTTACAACCCACCTTATGATATAAGGGTTGATGTTTAACTGGGAGAGTTTATCAATGATGCCTGAATGAGGGACAGTGTCAAATGCCTTGGCCAGGTCTATGTAGGCTGTATGCACAGATTTCCCCTCATTCAGGTCCCTTGTGACTGTCTCAAAGAAGTCCACCAGGTTTAAAAAGTATAATCTCCCCTTGACAAATCCAGACTGGGTAGGATCTAGTGCTTGGAGATTACCTGTGTCTTTGTTGATAAGGTCCATGATGATTCTCTCCAAGACCTTGCAGATAAGACTAGTCAGGCTAATAGGTCTGTAGTTCCTGGGGTCAGTAGAAGCACCACCTTTGTGCAGGGGATAATGGTGGCTCTTTCCATTCAGCTGGGATGAAGCTGGTGCTTAGACTGTGATTAAAAAAGAGTAGCCAATGGTAATGGTAACTCTTGTTTGAGCCCATGTAGGGCATAGCCTGGGATGCTATCAAGTTCCATTGATACTGTGTTTTTGGCCTTAGAGAGGGCATTTACAACCTGCTATTTAAAGATACAAGGTAAGGGACAGGTGGTAGGGATGTCATGAAGTACGTGTGGTGGAGACAGGGAAGTGAAGTTTTCAATGAACCTGTTGACTAGCAGGTTAGCTATGTCCACCCACTCAGTGTAACGTGTTGCCATTACCTACCAGTTCAGCACAAATCTGAGCCTTACCTTTTAGATTACGGATGTATCCCGCCCCACATGTGTATTTATTTAGTATCTTCTCCCAGTTTTTCTTTTTTTCTCAACTACTGTAATATCTAGCCAGACCTCAGCTAAATTGTTAGCATATACTCTTCCCCTCAGATTTTTATCTGCTTCTTAAGACTTCACTCATCCTTGAGATAACCTCCATTGACCTTTTCACTGTTTTCAATAATTTATCATTTTCCTGTAGGCAGCTTACAGTTTTCTGGCTCCTCACTCCCCCCTCTACACATTTAATCTCCCTGGCCATTCTTTTTATACTCTTTCTTTCTCACTTACCTTTACTAAGCTGGGGATAGTTTTTCTTTCAACAATTTTCTGCCTTTATTTTTGACTGGGCGCATCCCGCTCCATTCGCCCTCCGCTTCACTCCGGGCTCACTCTGCTATACTACTCTACCCCCATTCCCACACACCCCTACCTCATTACATTTATCTCTATCCTCAACCCCACCCACCCTCTCCACCATTCAATTAACTCTCTCCACCATCAGCAAATTGAAAGACACAACCTGTTAACCACACCCACAAAATTCCTCATTCATTATGGCCCCTCCAATCTGCGCACGCCATCTCTTATTTAATATAATCCCTTGCATGATCCATACTTCAATTCTAATCCTACTACTACACACCACATCCATACATGCAACCATATACCCCCCACCAAACACTTTCGGCACACAAACCCTTCCTATAAAACTAAGCAAACGTAGTTACTCAAATATCTCTCCCTCTCTACTAGCAGCTACCACCATTACCTCAGACAGACTAAAACAACTATAGCCTACCCCAAAATTTAAAATAAGCCTAGTACTATACTGCAAGCTCACCTCACACAAACAATATTGAGCTTATCTACTCCACACATTAATACAATATGGAGATATCCATTCAAATCCAGGCCCAATCTACACTCATACATCCACCACGAACCAAACTGACCAAACATCCCACCACACCCATACATCCACCACTGGGCTAGGTAATCACACATCTCAACACACACTTCACCTAGTAACAATAAATACTTGCAGCATTTGCAATAAAAGTACTGAATTCCACACCTGGTCAGCTACCCACACCCCAGATATTATTGCAGTAACAGAAACATGGCTAAAACCACACATTGCTGACACTGAAATTCTTCATCCAGGATATAACATAATTCGGTCAGACAGACTTCATAAAAAGGGTGGTGGTGTAGCATTAATCTATCAAAACTCACTACAGAAAACAGCCTATACAAAACCCCTCCCCACCTTCAAAAACCTTGAGCTCTTAGTCACATCCCTTCACATAAATAGGAAAAAACAAACAAACATGCATCACAGTAATTTATATTCCCCCAGGTCATAATATCCACATACTAGAAGAGTTTTTATCTTGGAAAAATCAAAACATATTGCATGAAACTATAATTCTAGGAGACACCAACATTAATTGGTTAAACTTAGACACCCCCTCCCCAACAAACATCATAAACCTTCATAGTTTTGCTCAACTCAACAATACTCCTACTCATGGTCTATCAGCAGACTGCGAATCAACCCTAGACTGGATACTTGTAACCCATCCCCAGAACTATACAAACTCAGGCAAATACACTAAGTAACCACCTCCCAGCTCATACATACAGAAGTCACCCTCATACAACTAAAACACATTCATATAGAACATCAAGGAACCTTGCCCACTTTGATCTAAATAAGTTTATAAGTATCCTAAAGTCCCAAAATTGGAACCCATTAAAAATGCTCCCTCTAGATGAAGCTGTTGACTATTTCAACAAACTCTTTCTAGATACTCTCTATAGTCTAGCTCTAATGCGTACTAAAAGAACCAAAACTAATCACACCCGGTGGTTAACAAAACAAACTAAACAAACTATCGTTCTTAGAAACAAAGCATGGAAAGCATGTCTAAAAGATAGAACAAAACAAAATTAACTGCACTACAAACAACTCCCTAACAAAGCAAAAAAGCTAGTGATACAGGATAAAAAAGATTATTTTTCCACTAAACTATCTACCTCATACAACAACCCCAAAAACATTTGGAAATTTGTCTCCTCTCTACTTAACCCAGGCACCATCCAAAACCCATCCCCAGCATCAAACAAAACACCACAACAAATTTCCCAAGATTTTAATATCCACTTCATCTCTACCATTCAAAAACTACTTAAATACTGCCCATACAGCCCAAACATACACCTTCCCCAAAAAAATACATCCCCTCCCCTTCAGACTAGACTAATACTGAAACAGCCAACTCCTGCACTGTCCAACCATTACCCACCTCCTGAATCCTGAAACTCTTAAAACAACTCAAACCTTGCTCATTGTCTGTGGATAACCTCCCCCCAGAATATCTGCAACTAGCAGCTACCGCAATGGCATACCCAGTTACAATCCTCATAAATTGCTCTCTCTCTGAATCCTATGTTCCTCTACTATGGAAAAAATCTATCATTACTCTACTTCAAAAAGAGGGAAACTTCCACGATTTTTCTATCTACTGCCCTATCTCTATACTCTCCCCACTATCAAAACTCTTGGAAAAATGTGTTCACTCACAACTACTTAACCACCTCTCATGTAATGCTCTTCTATCCCCCACCCAACATGGTTTCCATCCAGGGAATAGCACTGTCACTGCCCTTCTCTCTTTCACTGACACTATCAACAAAGCCTTAGATGCAGGGCATTCTACCTCTGTAATCCTACTGGACCTATCTAAGGCTTTTGACACAGTCTCACATACTAAGCTAGTAAATCAGCTATCAAGATGAGGCTGCTCCCCAAGATCCCTGAATTGGTTTACATCTTACTTACTTACAAAACAGGGAACAGTCAGTAAGGTGGCTAAATGTACAATCTGACTACCAACCCAACAATTTAGGAGTACCACAAGTGTCGATTTTAGGTCCACTAATGTTTAATATTTTCATCAATAACCTGCACAAAGCCCCCCTAATTCAGAATATCATCCAATATGCCGATGATTCAACTCTGATATCCACCTCCAACAATTTTCTCAGATCTCCTCACAGTTACACAAAAGGCCTTTACTTCTATCGAATCATGGCTTATTAATGCACAACTAATGCTAAACCCCCAAAAAACTAAACTTTTACTTTTCTCTGCAAAATCACCTGATACTAACTTCAAAATCCTTGCTAAAGATGGCACAGAAATAGAACTAGTAAAGACAGCCAAGCTACTAGGTATAACAACAGATAAACTCACTTATGAACCATACATCTTGAATGCAATAAAAAGAACTCTCTTCAAACTAGGCAAACTATATCGCCACAAGCTCTACATGGATAACTATACCAAAATAAAACTAGCTAATACCCTACTCATCCCTTCCCTTCTATATGGTAGTGCCATTTTTACAAATCTTCACACAAACCTCAGTAATAAACTACAATCCTGCTACAATAAACTAGCCAAATTTACCTCTGAAAAACCACATCGTTCTCATCACTGCCAATCACTGAACTAAAATGGCTAGAATTCACTCACCATCTAAAATATACCCAGCTGACCTTGGCCCACAAATTAATCAGTAAACCTAATGAATGCCCAGCCCTCAACTAAATCCTACAAACTTATACCCCTACAAGAACTCTAAGATCTTCCTGTAAACTCTTGCTTTCTGTAACAAAACCCAACAAAAGAGCAGGAGAATGTCTGTTCTCCCACTCTATTGCCAAACTGTGGAATAACCTACCATCTGAATAACCCAAATTGACCACCCAAAGTGGCTCTAAAAACTCATTTTCTAAATAATCCATCCTTCACCTGCCTCAGAAGCAAACCACCTTAAACAGCACAACAAAATACTCCTAACTTAGAAAGTACTGCTTCAAAGCCAATGCTTTTCTACTGTATAATAAGGCAAAATCCTGTAAATTGAGTTCTTGAAATCTTTTCTGCATCTTGTGTGGAATAATGTAAAATCCTATAAATTGTAATTCTGACATATGTTTTCTTCTGCATCTTAAACCTGTAATTGTAAACTTCTTGTTTCCTTTGTAATGCTTTTGTGGAGGTTTTCTCCCCAGGCTCCACTGAAAAAAAACGAGTCTGTTGACCATCTCTGAATGTAAAAAAGGCAAAATCCTGTGAACTGTATTTTTGAAATCTTTCTTTCTGCATCTTGTGTGGAATAATTGTAAAATTCCTGTAATTTGTATTTCTGACATATGTTTTCTTCTGCATCTTAAACCTGTATACTTTTTAAGATTATTGTTTTTCTTTTGTAATTGGTTTGTGGAGCTTTTCTCCCTGGACCTCCACTGAAAATGGGTCTCTGATCCAGTGGACTTTCCCGGTCAACAAATGTTAATAAATAATATATAAATAAATAAAATAAAGTAAAGAACACCTTATGGCTGTCCTTGGTTGAGGAAGCTAACTTGCCTTCGAAGTTTCCCTTGGAGAACTTCACAAGAAGGCGTATTTACTTATTTAAGCTGAGGAGGGAGTGTCTGCAATTTAGAGCCCACTCCTTCTTACTCTTGGACAGATGTTTCTTTCTTTTATTATAAAGCCTGTTAATGCTGGTTGTCCACCAGGCAGGTTTGCTTTTCCTTGAAGAGCTTGCTTTGGTCCTAATAGGTACTGCCAGTCAATGCAGTTATACAGGTGCTTGTACAGGGTATTGGTGTAGAGCTCTGCATAGTTACCAGTTCCGTCTTAGGGGAGAGGTGCAGTGAACCTATTTATACCATCCTGTAAGAAGTTATAATCAGCTTTGGAGAATATTTTTAGCCTAGTTGCTGCTAGGGGAGGGTCAGGTATGATAGTTATCTCAAATTAGACTGATTTGTGGTCAGAGCTCACTGGGGATGAACTCACAGTGGGGGGGCTACAGTGGTCTCCCCTATTTGTAAGCACCAGGTACAGGATGTTGGCACCCCTGGTGGGGGTGCCAACCAGCTGGTTCAGGGCACTGGAGGTGACAAAGTCTAGGAACCTTTGGGCAGGTAAATTTGAGCAGGAGTAATTCACCCAGTCAATGCTAGGGTAGTTAAAGTCACTCAAAACTATGGTGTTAGGATGTATCTCGATGCACTCAAGTTGATCCAAATCAGCAGAGTGTGTGTCCTGCTTCATGGAGGGGGTTCTGTATCTGGCAATGACTTGAATAGGTGTTCTACCAACAGTTAATTGCACCTGAAGTATCTCTAGGGCATCATACTGTCTAACCAATCTTGAAGTGTATTTATCCTTGATGAATATTGATGCACAGTTTCCTTTAGTTTTCTTGCATTCAGTTTGTGGTTTGAATGTGTGGAAGGAGGTGAAATCTGATATGGCTCTGGTGCTCTCAACAGCCTTGAACCAGGTCTCTATGACTGCACAAATGTCTGCATCCTCCAGGGTGAGGACTGCTTCCAGTGAGTGCAGTTTCATGTTAAAACTCCTAGCATTTATAAACATGGCCTTGAGGTTGTTTTTGTTTTACATCGGGAATTTTGTCTTTGTGACAAAGCCTAAAAAAGGCAGTATAGGGTTGGCAAGAGCGTTAGCCAGTAGCTGAAATTTCAGAAGTGACAGCTAAAGACAATCTCTGGCAAAGCATCGAGGTCTGTCGATAATGTCATCCCAGGCTTACAGATACTGGATCCCCTTAGAGTGACACCAAAATCTAAGCCAATTATTGAAGTCAATCATTTTCTGTTTGTATTGAGGCATCATTCCAGGTGAAGGTAAAATGCTGCTTAAGGCTAGGGACATACCTGCCTGAGACACATAGTTTGAGCACTCTGTCATGTCTCTCTTCATATAGTCCAGAGAGGTATGTCTCAAGTTGTTCACACTAACATGGACTATGACAGAACCATAACAGTACCTGCTGTTGAGTAACTTGAGGGCATGTGTGATATGGAGGATCGTGGCACCTGGCAGACAGCTGACCATGATCTTCTCCTTATTCAGCCTGGTGAGAAGGAAATCTGTGTGTCTCATGATGGAGCCTCCTATGACTAATATGTTAGGTTTAATGTTTAGCCTTATAGGCTTGACTGGTTAAACACTGGTACATGAGCTATTATGTGTATTGTGTTCTGCAGAGGAAGTATTATGTGTAGCATGCTTGTGTTTGGGAAGTGTCTGGTGTTTACATAAATTTGTGGTGAGGACCTCCACATATGTAGGTATGTGTGATGTGGGTTTGGCTGAAGTAGGTGGTGAAGTGTGCATGCTGACAACCTGCTCATTGTCAGATGTATTGACTGGCATGTGAGAGAACATTTTTTCAAAGTTTTTATCATGTGCCATGAGGAATACTTTTTAAGGTCCAGACTGTCAATTTAGGACAGAATAAAGTAAAAGATGAAGCATTACTTTGAATGGGCTTTAACATTTTGCATAGCGAAGAAGATGTACTTTTCTTATACTGGATACTGATGTTTCAAGTCTCTTATTATCGTTTTCGATTTCTATTTTAGCCTGTGGAAGTTTCGTTACCACTGATGACCTAGGAGGTACTATTTCCACACCTTCGTATCCTAACAATTATCCAAACAACACAAACTGCACCTGGATTATTGTGGCCCAGGACCCATGTAAGTATACTATTTGTCATAAAATGCTACATAAGTATTATCATTTCTAGCAAGAGTTAATCATTTTAATTATTGCTTTTGTGACTTACTCAGCTTCTTTGTATAAGAAGAGAAAAAAAATATCGGTATATATGCCCAAGTAGTGTCAGTTTCTTCCAGAAGGTGAATGGGCTTATAAAAAGGAGTTTGGTATCAGAAACAAATTTTGAAAATGTGTTTCAAATCCCAATAAATAATTTATTTAACCCTATTTTGTTGACTTGTATTAATATTGGTGCTACATGTGAGTTGCTGTGATGGATAAAACATGACTCTTCCAAGAGTAAATTTTCCCTTCAGCAGGAATGCTTCTGTATGTTGCATTTTGCTTTTCCTTATCTTAGATAACAATGCTTGAAGGTGCAGAGAGTACTTCTAATAAATTACTAGCTATACTTCTATTTTTCATGTCTATACTGGCACAGCATTTGTTAATCACATACATCTCAGAAAAGTTCTACAAATTCATTTCCAAACATTCTGTAATACAAATATTTCATGTTTCATCTCTAAAACACACATTTTAGAAAGGGTAGTAAAAAATTTTATGCAAAAGTACCCATGAGAAAAGTCAGCTGTGTGTGTTAAATAGGTAAGAAAATTCAAAGCATGTTATTTTACATGTGCAGCAAGGGAACGTAGTGGAATCTAGGATATCCAAAAACAAAATTCAGCAAACGATTAGAAAAAGATGCCCAGTGCTGAGAGTAAGAAAACTTTAATTCCAAAAACAGATAAAAACAAATAAAAACAGGTCAGTGCTTTCACGATTGCTCACTTCTTCAGACCTTAGCAAACAGTATGAGAAAATAGGCCTTTAAATACAAAAAGCTTCCAATTAATTAAAAACAAGAGCTCTGTCCCTAATAAGAATACTAACTCGAAGTCTGCATTTTTTTTGGAAAAAGCGCTACCTTGAGATTGGGAGGGTGGCTTAATGGCTAAGGTGTTTGCCTTACAAACACAAGGTGCAGGGTTTGAGTCTCACAAGGGATAACTGGCTAGGCTTAAAATGGCTTGCAAGGGCAGTTAGCTTAGTACTAAACTATGAAGGCAGGACAAACATATAGGGAGGTCAAAGAGTTGCAGAAGGAGAGGGAGGATGCAATCAGACCCTCCGACTTATTTCAAAGCCCCTATGACATGCAGTCGGAAGTGAATACTTTGGTTTTTAACTTGTCATCTAGTGACCTTACAATAGAACAGTTAGCTGTGTTGAACAAAGGTCTTTCTTTTATACCTGCCATGAAAATGGACCTTGTGGAGATAATTTTAGATCTTTGCCAGGAATATTATGTTGAAGACTGTCTTTTCAGGTAGTGATAATGGAGTCTGCAGCACTTTTAAGAAACCTAGCACATTCACACCAGTTAACTCCCCAGCTATGGAGTCTTTTGTTAAGTTATGTGAAGATGACTTAAGAAGGTCCTTTAGTGACAAAAATAATAAAAGGTTTTATAATTTAACACCTAATGAGCATGAGGCACTGAATCAATTGGTTAGAGCTGAGCATCTAGTTATTAGAGCAGCGGACAAAGGAGGTAGAGTTGTAGTGTTGGATAAGTCTGTCTATCTGGACAAAATGCATGACATGTTGTATGACAATACAGTGTATGTGCTATTTTAGAAATTTCAAGTTAATGGTATAATTAACAGGCTGAATTTCTTTTTGTATGATTTATTAATGACAGAGCAGATCGACTATTCCCTCTACACTTATTTTTCTGTAGAGCACCCCACTATACCACAGATCTATGGGCTGCCGAAAGTGTACAAAGACACCAAGGATCCTCCCTATTGCCCCATAGTTTCAGGAAGGGGATAGCTCACTGAGCCAATGTCAATATATGTCAACAAACAACTGAGAGGCATATTGGACAAAGTTGATACAGTTTTGAGAGATAGTAAACAGTTTCTAGAGCATTTATACAACTGGGCTAGGGGTAGATCTAGTAATGACATCAAAAGAATGCTGTTTGTTATTCTGGATGTGAAGTCACTGTTTACTGTGATACCCAATGAGGATGGGGTTGAGCGGGTTAGGCAATTCTGATTAAAGAAGGTGGCTTCTCTAACTCTAAGGTTAGCATGATCTGTGCCCTGCTAGACCTGATCTTAGAGAATAATTTGTTTCTCTTTCAGTCAGAATACTTTCTACAAGTTGTAGGGGTAGCAACTGGCACAGCGTGTGTCAACACGTATGCGAACTTAGTTTTAGCCAATTTGGAGCTATAATGTGCCTTCTATTTAAAGCACGTTATGTTTTATAAGCAATTTTGTGGATGACATCTTTTTTTGTCTGGGATGGTACTATGGATGTGGTTCCAGCCTTTGTGGACATGTTAGAGACTTCAACTAATTATTTGTCTTTTTCTCTGCATTACTCTGTTGACATTATTGATTTTTTTAGACATTACTGTGAGCAAAGGTATGTTAAGTAACATGTTCATTAAAATGTACAGGAAACCATGCAGGAAAAATAACATCTTACATCGTTCTAGTATGCATCCATACTATGTTACTAGGAACATGGTTAAAAATCAGGTTCTTAGGTGCATGAGATTGCATACTAATGCTGACTCTTTAGAGCAAGCTTTAAGGGTGCTAAAGGCAGATCTATTGAAGAGGGGCTATAAGGGCAGTGAGATAGATAAGGAAATTAGAGAACTGAATACATCAGCTGGTGTTAAAGCAAAATCCTACTTCTCTGACAACTCCTCAAGTATAGTGAGGGACATAGAGGCTAACAGCATCAAGGGTGTAAATAGTGTCTGTTTGACCTATTCAGCAGAGGTTAACAAAGTGTGTGAAGTCATAAAGAAAAATTGGTCCATCCTGATGACTGATCCCTCTATTAGTGAACATATAGAACCAGTTCCTAAATTTTGTTTTAAAAATGCCAAGAACTTAAAACAGCGACTCTGTTATAAGCACACTGAACCATATAGGCACCTCCCTTCTCAGCATAAGGGCACTCATGCATGCTGGTCCTATAAGGCATGCAGTTATATATGGTCTACACACTTGATCATGCATCCATTAAGCATGGAACCTATGCATCTGTCCTTTTATGCAGACTGTTGTAATACGAAAAATCTGGTCTATATGGCTAAGTGTAATGTATGTGATTCATATTATATAGGGAAGACAAATTGTATGTTTAAGGACAGGATTCTGCAGCATCAGAGTGATATATGAAATAATAAACTAACAAATGCATTAGCGAAACATGCATCTGAAGCTGGCATGAGTCACAGCTTTAAGTTCTTGGTACTACAGAAATTAAATGAAAGTTTAAGGGAAGGGGATTTGAGCAATGAGACTGAACTTGCTGAGTTAAAATGGATTATCAACTTTAAAGCATATGTGCCACCTGGTTTGAATAGTGCTGTTGCTTTAAAGCCTCTCCTAAAGAAAAGAGGCTTAGTATACTGATAAGTGTTAACACCTAACAATTTTAATTGTTTTTAATTAATTGGAAGCTTTTTGTATTTAAAGGCTTGTTTTCTCATACTGTTTGTTAAGGTCTGAAGAAGCGAGCAATCATGAAAGTGCTTACCTGTTTTTAATTGTTTTTATCTGTTTTTGGAATTAAAATGTTCTTACTCTCAGCATTGGGCATCTTTTCGTTTGCTGAATGTTATTTTACATGAGAAGTATGACATTGCCTATATCAAGTATGTTACAGTTGAAATACAAATATCTGTTTTAAGACTGGGGCATTTTCACTGATTTTGAGAAGTTAAAAAAATTGAATCATTCTATCAATAGAAAAAAAGGGAAGTGATCAGACTCATACTTAGAAAGGCTCACAAGTCTTATCCCCCCTACAGTATATATATACATATATATATATATATATATATATATATATATATATATATATATATATATGGGTCTACTTCAGTAGACTGAAATTTCACTTACCTGAAGCCCATATCACTGAGAGAAAAAGGCCGTCAGCACCAGAACACCAGCATCCTGGAATGACTTACTACTCTAGGTAAGTAACTGCTTGGTTATCCTAAACAAAAACATAAACCAAAGAAAACCAAACCCACCCATGTGGGGGGCTCCCCCCCACCCCCTTTGTGGGGGGCTGTGCCCCCACACCCCTTAACTAAATATACCAACTCTGAGATTGCACTACTGCAGGGATAAGGGCCAAAGTTCAACAGGATAGCCAAGTGTCACTATAAGTGTCACATAACACACAATTATATTTTAATTCTTCTTAATTTGATAAAATATGCTCCAGCATCATAATAGGCATCATCTACAGTGATCTGATTTTTATTTGCTTTAATTAGATACTTTTATGAGTGGCATTGTGCATGCAGGTGAGGTCAAACATTTTGTAACCACAGTCTTTAGAACAGAAAATATTAAAACAATTAAAAGAATAATGCCAATTATTGTAACAATACCTTGTAATATGCAGGTTCCTAAGTTACCAAATGCACTCCGAACCATTCAAAAAGTGTCCTTTGTTTAGCTGTACTATCCAGGACTTTGACCCTTTGCTCCATTAAATTGGTCAACTTTCCAAGTTCATCATGATAGTCACTGATATAGGAAAAACGTATATGAACACATTACCCCTCCTTGGCAACTAGTATTATGTCGCGTGCCAGACAGTTTTGAAGTACCACAGTTTGAATTTCAGTCATTTCTTGATTTGCCATCCTGATGTGATGTGAAGTATGATTTGTTACCTCCTGAACAACTTCAACAAGCGTGATTTTGGGTATTGTTCTATGCATTCTATACACAGGAACAGAAGCTGGAAATACTTGTTCTGCTCAGTGAATTGCCCATTTATTTCTCAGTGTGCCTGCTGGAGGTTTCTCAAAATGTTGACAAGCAGGGGTGTTATGCCCTCAAAACAATATTCAGACCAGTTTGTAGGCAATCAGGGGTATGCACAATCACCAGAAATATAACGATCCTCTGTCATGCCCATGCCATGCCCCCAGTCATAGCTTTTTAGGTGTAGAGAGATCAACACACTTTCATGTCTGGTGTCATTGCATCTGCTGGTTCCCACTGGTACAGTCCCATTCCTGGCATAACATGTCTCAATGATTTGCTGTTGCAAGCTGAAGAGACACAACCTTTGAAAAGTCAGTCACATTACACCAAGTTCTAAGTTCCTTTTCAAAAGTCACTTGTGATGCAGGGATTGGAATCATGGGAAGCCCTGCCTTAGAAAGATAAGATATATGTGAACACACCAACAGTTTGTCACATTTAATTTGATGACATATTGTCAAAGAACCAAGAAACTATTTTTTTATCAGTTTCTAAGAAGAAACAGCAAGAAAAACAAGACAGAACTACCTACTGCCACTGGATTCATCAGGGATGGCCGTCTGAGTTGAATTTCTTTAATTCTGCACTGAGGCAGATGCTACGTCCTTCATCCTTTGATTTTCCTGGGGTATCCACATGAAAGGGCTTTTTACAATGCAATGAATGAACCCAGGTTAGCAAACCTGCATGGCATATGGAAGTAAAGGTAGTAAACAATATTTGGAAAGTGTCTTTTCACTTTGGACTCAAATAATTCTTTCTTTGGAAGGTTTTAACATACACCCAGTCACTGGGGCACAGTTGGTGGCAGTTCCAGTCAGGAGGTTGAGGAAGAGCTTCTGGTACTGTAAGACAATATAGCCTCATCAGTTAGAATCAATTCTTCATTTGATACAGAGGGAGTAGCTGGAAGGGCCATGGGTCTCCCCATTAATATCTCATAGGGACTTAATGTCCTTGTGGTATTTAATGTACTTCTCATACTCAGTAAAGCTAAATGGAATGTGTGTGGCCATTTAAGATTTATTTCTGCACAAATCTTTGAAATGTTATTCTTAAAAGTCCTATTGACCCTGTCTACCAATCCAGATGACTGCAGATGGTTGTAAGAGTGAAGGTTTAATCTTGTGTAAGAAACCTTACATAATTCCTTTACCAATGCATTATTAAAATGTGTTCCCTGGTCACTATTGCTAGTTCAAAATAATAGGTTTTTCAATAACTGTTACAGAATCTGCTTTGTGGCATGGGTAAGCTTCATCCCATGTAGATAACATACAAACCATCACCAATATGTACTGTAAATTATGCACCATGGACATCTAGATAAAGTCCAGCTGCACATTAACAAAAGGTTCCCAAGATGGTGACAAGCATGCAGCTTTCATATTTTCATTTTTGCTGACATTGTGTTCTAAACATACTGCACAATTATTAACATAATGAAGAATTAAAGAGGAGACATAAGGGGCATACCAACTTCAGGTAATTTGGTTAAATAAAGCTGTCGTACCTGCATGGGCTGGTAAATTATATGCTCTTACCTGGTAAGGTAGCAAGGAGGCAGTTGTCACCAGTCAGCTATCTAGATGTCACCATAGCCCCTCAGCGGATTGACTATATTCACCCTTAAGTCACCTCTGAACTTCTCCCTATGATGCTTCGGCTTGGAAAGCTGATACTTTCTTAAAATCAAACACATCATCACTGTTAGATTCAAGTAACAACAGCACATGTAGTTTTTCACAAAGTCCTTCTACAACTTGCTTAGCAGCTTTGATCTTCCAAATTATTTAAAACAGTATCTATATCCTTTAGAATGGCACTACATTTGACTACCGCTAATTCTTTAGGTAACAAAAGAGCATCTAAAAGAGCATTTACAGAGAAAGAATTTTTAATCTAAGTTCCTGTTCAGGTTAAGAACCCCCTCTGTTTCCAAAGTTGCCCAAAATCATGTACAGCACCAAAAGCATAGCGACTATCCATATAGACATTCACAGTTCTACTCTTTGCTAATTCACAAGTTCTTTATTGAGCCACTAACTCAGCTACCTGGGCAGAATATACATCTTTTAGTCTTTTTTGGAGGAAAAACCTCATTACTGGTGCTGATGGATATCCCTGCTACCAAACTTCCATTTCAATCTCTTCTACAGGAACCGTCCACAAATAGATCAGGTTCAGCATACGGTATAAGAGTGGCTTTTAAGTCATTCTTAGGAGAAAGCAGATAATTAGTCACACACCCACAATTGTACACTTCATCATCCTCAGGGGTAGATAACAAAGATGCAAGATTTAGAACAGGATAGTGTAAGAGAGAAATAGCTAAATCAGAGAGAAGAGGAAGTTCATATTTTGTTAGATGTGCAGTCAAAAAGGGTTGAGTTTTCAATTTAAGTAAGAGAGATGATGCAGAATGAAGGATGGCAACTTTAAGATCTTGCCCAAGCACCAGTGATTGTGCAAGGTTAACTAGAATAGCAGCAGTCAGGAACCTGGGTGGCAACTCCCAGATATGCTCTGAGTTATTGCAAAATGACAAAAAATACACTGAACCCACAGACATTGCCAACATCCTGGCAGACAGGTTCAGTGCAAACCCCCCCCTTCCCCCCCAAAAGAGCAAATGTCTATCCCAACAGAGTGTAGTCTCCCTGACATCACAGATGCACAGGTGAGAGCTGCCCTCTCCAAAGCAAAAAACACAGCATCAATGGGACCGGATGGTGTCCTGGGCTGTGTCTTATACGAGCTCCAAGAAGAACTGAACCCTCACATAAAGTCACTGTTCAATCTCAGCCTTACTACAGGATATGTACCCAAGGAATGGAGTACAGCAACAGTGGTCCCGATTCACAAAGGTGGTGCCACAATGGACCCCGGAAACTATCGCCCTATAAGCCTGACTAGCCTGGTCTGCAAAGCTATGGAGCGTATCATCATGGAACTCATAAACAAAAACATTGGGCACCTCCAGACACTGGATCCTACCTAATTCGGCTTTGTTAAGGGCAGATCTTGCCTCTTGAACCTGGTCGACTTCTTTGAAATAGTTACCAAAGCCATAAATGAAGGGAAGGTAGTCCACACAGCCTACCTGGACCTCGCAAAAGCCTTTGACACAATACCCCATTTGGGCATCATAAATAAGCTCACCAGCTTTAATATCAACCCCTATGTCACAAATGGGTTGCAAACTGGCTCAGGGATAGAACCCACATGGTCAGAATAGCAGGTTCCATGTCAGACACTAAACCAGTTACAAGTGGTATCCCACAAGGCTCAGTCCTGGGACCTCTCTTGTTCGGTATATATTTCTCTGAGGTACAGGCTAACACGGGAGGACTATGGCTGACCAAGTTCGCAGATGACTGAAAACTGGGTGCCATAATCGACTCTCCGGCTGACACAAGCCTCCTCCAAAAAGGTCTCACAGAGATGGATAACTGGTGCCAGAGCCATGGCCTAAAGCTAAATGCCAAAAAGTGCATAGTCATCCCCTTTGGGAAAAACAAAGTGCCCACAAATTACCACATAGGTGGTAATCCATTAAGTACGGAAGAAGTAATTAGGGACTTGGGGACCCAAGTAGATAGTAGTCTCTCCTTTGACAATCACATTGCCAAAGTGGTTAGAAAGACCTTCTATATAGCCCACCTTATCATGAAAGGGTTCACATCTAGATCAAGAGAGGTCATTGTGCCCCTCTACTCATCACTCATCAGGCCCATAATTGAATACAATGCCCCATTTGGGATGTGCCTTACCCGACACCTGCAGCAACTGGAAAGATCCCAAAAGTACCTCACCAAGAGGATCAAGGGACTCAAACAGATGCCCTATGCAGTTTGGCTAAAGAAACTCCAGCTCTACTCAGTTGCTTACCGTCTACTCAGAGGTGATCTGTTCCTGACGTATAAAGCCATGTCCAACCCAGAATTAATGGACATGCTCCACCTCAGGAAATCCAAATCCCTTAGAGCTACATGCTCCAGGGACTTAAACCTCAGCACAGAAATAAATAGGATATGCTGGAGGGACAGATTCATATCCCAGTGGCTCCCCTCACTCTGGAACAAAATCCCAATCCATGTTAGGCAGAGCCCCTCACTGACCCTCTTCAAGAGAAATCTTGACGAGTGGATGGGAGATCGTAAGTTTACCCCTGGGATCTCTTCTGTGTCCCTGCTAGACAGAGACACAGTAAACTAACCTTAAAAGGGCTATCTTCTGTGACCTACTATACAGAGGCACAGTCTACTAGTCTAAAAGGGTGGCGAAAGCCAAACACACTCTGGTTAGGCTTATAAATGTCCTAGGGCAGATAGCCTAGTATCAACCTATGAACCTATGAAGTAGTGGCCACAGCCTTTAAACATGGTGGAAATCTATCTGCAGCAGAGTCAGGTGCTGTATTATAATAAGTTAATGGACTATAGTTGCCCCCATTTTTCTGTGGAAGCACTGCCTGAGCAAATCCATTTCTTTCATGACAAAATAAAATGAAAGTCTTTCCATAAGCTGGCAACCCTAAAGCTGGGGCTGTAGCTAAAGCTTACTTTACATTTTAAAATGTGCTTTCTTCCTCACTATTCCAAGGAAGGGTCTCTGGTGTGCCCTGTTTTAAAAGATTTGTCAAGGGTTTACCAATTTCTGCATAGTTAGAAATCCATTGTCTGCAATATCCTGTCGTACCTAACAGGGATCTAAGCTGACAGTGAGCAGTTGGTCTTGGGACTTAAGCTATTGCCTCAATATGAGATGGTAGCATCTGCCTACTACCCTGAGATATCAGATGACCGAGATAATGTACCTGAGATGACCATAGCTGTAACTTCTCTCTCTACACTTTACGTAATTTCTCTGCATAAATACTTAAAAGGTGTATTGCATTCTGCTGACAATGTTGAAAAGAATCTGACACTATCAGTAAATCACTTGCATATTGAACTAATGCAGACCCACCTGGAAATGTCACATCTTCCAAATCCTTTCTTAGAATTTGAGAAAATAATGAAGATTCAGTATGTCCCTGTGGTAACTGTCTCCAGGTATATTGCTGTCCCTTATAAGTAAAGGCAGACATAATCTGACTTTCAGGGTGAGTAGGTATAGAAAAAAATGGTGAACACAGATCTGTCACAGGAAAATATTTTGCTGTAAGTAGTTTGCAGCTCAGTATTGTATTGTTGCTGGAATTGGGACTACAGGAGATGTTGATAATACTGCATTGTTTACAGCCCTCAAATCTTGCACAAGTCTATAAGTATCCTTTCCTGGCTTCTTTACAGGGAGAATAGGAGTGCTACAAGGGCTTTTAGCTGGAGCTATTATTCCTTGTTGCATTAAAGACTGAGTTACAGGTTTTATTTCCTGCTTTGCCTCTGGTTTCAGCAAATACCACATAACTCTAGGGAGAGGTTTAGATAGATCCAATTTTACTTTTAGTGGTTCTGCAAATTTTCATATACCTGCTTCATCAGCATATTTATCAGGTACCTGTTGCATCAGTTCTTCAGCCGTCTGTATACCTTCAACAGCATGTTACTCTGTGCTAAGACTGCTAACACTTTTCCCTCTGATTCAGTTGAAACATCATGCTCACATGGAGGAGTAGGACAAGGAGCTGCATTAAATTCTAGTGCTCCTGTCGGAGAGGTAGAAATTTGCTGTAAATGAGAGGAAGAAGAAGAAGGAGAACTTTTTCTGACTGTAGATGCTTGTTCTGAAGATGAGGGTTAAACAGAGAAACTAGGTTGAGATGTAACAATACCACACTGACCTGTCATCCAATGGACTGTTTACTGAAATGCAGGAGTCTGAGAAACAGTGGAATCTTGCAGTGAAGCTACCCATACCTGTGCATGTGGGGCGGGGGGGGGGGGTGTGCAATAGCTACTGCAGGATTACCATCCTCTTTTGGTGTCTCCTTTTGGCTATCCCCAGTTTCTTTCAAACCTGGAAAGACAGGATAAAGGGACCACTTTTTGCGGTCTGTACTGCTTTGTTAACCTCTTTCACCTGATGTAGCAACCTCTTCTTAGTGTCCTGTAATCCACTTAATGCTGTTTCCTTTTCCCTTTTAAGGGCTTTGGTATACCAGTAATAAATACTACCCATTGTTCCCCACTTATTTTTTTTTTTCTTCCAAAATACACCTCAAATTCCCTGATGTAGCCTTATTATAAGTTTGATTTAATGAAAATATTTCACCACGGCAATTTTTTGGGAGCTGAAACCACTCATTCAAATACTTACAACTTTTCTTCCTATAATTGTGATACATAAAATACTCAGTTGTTCCCGTTGCAGCGATTTGATTCTGCCTACTTAACTTTGTTCCGATTTCTTGTATTAAAACCTTGTAGATCCTGGATCCTGGTAATCCAGAAAGAAAGAAAAATGACTACACCAATTCACATACCATTCAGGGAGGGAAGGGGAGGAATTCTGTCATTGTGTAATGACAGAGGAAAGGTTTTGATCAACCTTTTCCCACAGCACCACCTTGCTTTTTCCTCTGTCGTGAACTCAGAATTTACAGCTTCAGCATTGTGATCAGGAAAATGAGGTGGGTAGGTACTGTGCCCAAACGGATCACTCTTTCTGACCCTCTAAGGATACTTTCACACTTTCATACCCACTTCCCAGCATGCTATGGGCTCATGACTCTATTTTAACTCTTCCTTGCTCATGCATTTAACAACCCCAATATCTCTCATACCTCTTGCACTTTAGTTTTCACTCTTGAGGGTACTGCCTTCAACACAAGGTCCATCCTTGTATTAATTTCTCTTTCTAATGTATGCATATACGTATTAATAAACTTTTCCTTATTTCCTGTCGGGTCCTCCCATTATTATTATTACTTTACATACACCTGTCAAGCAAACTCAATCATTCATTAAAAACAGTTATTCATTCATTCTGATCATTTAACTACAATTATCTAACAGAAAAAAAAATTCCCACAAATCAATTTTTGCACCTAGTCTAGCACATTTGCATAGTCCGAATAGTTAGATATCTGAGTCTCTGAGTATGCCATACAAAACAGTGTGGAATTCATAGAATAACCTTCTGTGCTGGGCCCTATTTGTTCCACACCACTGTGCAACAATACCAAAGTTCAGAATGCAAGTCACAGCAACAAATGTTAAGGTACAAATTAAACAGCAAAGAATTTTACCTTTTAACTTAGTCAAGAATGACATTTCAGGCTGTACAAAGTACTTGGTTATTTCATAAACAGCACTGGGAGACTGCCTGCTAAAACCTCAGTCTCAAGAAACAAAGAGAAAACATATATATATATATATATATATATATATATATATATATATATATACATTTTTATGCAAAACTTTGACATTATGTTACTTTTAACAAATCAGTACATTTTAAAATGATTTTGCTGTTTGTGATTCTCACTTAGAGCTTCATGTGAATAGTTCACAAATATGCATTTCAAAACATGAGCCACCTGTGTTATAATGTACTGTCCTTCAAGCTGGTAACATTTTGTACCAGTCCACACTATCTCACAGAAAGCCTTGCAAATACTCATCCCCTATCCTAGAAGGCCAGAACATAACTGCTGATTAATCTGGTTTCCACAGATACCTGCTACAGTTCATTAACTTTTTGAAACTAGACTTTCCAACATAACATTAACATCCCTTAACTCCTTAAGCACTTACTTGGCATTCAATTATCCGTCACTGCACTATAGTTTACTAGTAGAGAGAATGCAGTTGTAAGGCACTTAAAAATGTAAGCCTACTATTTATATGAAAATATATCTAGTAAAATTATGCATCTGTTTTTCCGCTTTCCCTTGACATAAACATATCATAAACATTGTGTTTGACTTATTTGTGTATTTAGTGAAGAATAAACATGAGATATAGTGTTTTTCTATAACATTTCCAAGGCAATATCTGTGAGAGGGTACAGTCCTTACAGACTATATTAGACAGTTACATATGGTCAAGATTGATTCACTAGCTAATGCTAGCAACTTTTTTAAATAAAGGACAGACCTCACTCTCCCATGTCTCTCTTTCTCTTTCTATCTGCCCCCTTCTCTTCTTTAACGGAACTTCTATTTTCCCTTCTCTTGCCCTATAAGGCAACTGCCATCCTTTAAATACTCAACTGTTACTCTTGAACGTCTTGCCAGTCTTTCACTGTCCATACTTCTTGCTTTATTTCACCCAATGAAACTCCATACTACGCTACTACATCTAGGCTGTCACCCTCATAAAGTATATCAATCCGATACATATACAATGCCACTCTTTTTCAGTTTGTTCAATCAGTTGCTTCTTATTTTAAAATAAAACTTAAAACAGCAGTCCTTAGATGGTACTCTCTGTTACAGTTGTGCTCTTTGGATATGAATCCCAGTCAAATTCCCTTCTGTAGCCCCACCACTGCTTATTATTTTCATTTCTCTTTCTTGGCTCTCTTCTACTCTAATCCTGCATTCTCACCCAGGGATGGTCTCCAAACAAATTTCTTGCAATTTAATTATTTTTTATGCATACTTTATAATACTGCAAGTGATACAGACTCTGTACTGGCATGTAGCTTATCGGAGCCCATCCAAGACTGGATACACACCTAAACTGTGGAGTCAGAATAACAAAACAGGCATAATTTAGGCTTTGATTGCCATGAACTCTCCAGCCATTCTTTCTATATCTGAATGCTGGCTTATGCAGGCTGACCATTCTAACCAAATTTTCAATAATAATTGCTAGACCTTCACAGACTCACAGATGGCAGGCCAGGTGACAGAACTGGTAGACAATTAGTGCTTCTAATCATACAGATCTGTATGCCAGCATCTTTTGATAATCAGACTCACTGGATGATTCTGCACCTAACTGGGTGTTGCTTAACTAACTCTGGGCAAAGCAGCTAGCATTTCTGTGGTCTTGGTGTGAAAACTCCCCTTGACTCATTTATTAATATCACAGTACTTTTGGTATCTCTCTCTCCATTTGTCTTTAAATGTAATTTCATCTTACTGGAGGAGTTTTACGTGAATTGGATTGCTGTACTCAGCTATAAGCTATTAAAAGATGCCACTTATTTCCAACCTCAGTCCCCACTTCCACCATCAGTCTACAAGCCTTCCTCCACAAACCTGGACTTAATCCAATATTGGCTGGGGCCAGCACAGATCCTAAGGGTGCCTTGGAGTGTCTCAGCCATCTACCGTCTGCTGGGGGATTTTTGTTAATGATGTACCCCCTTCTCCTCTCTCTTCTAGTAATCATGGTTACGCCATAGAGGCAGGCTTGGAATGAAAACATGTGGCATTTTCCCCTGCTTCTCCAGCTGCTTGGCCATATCCCTACCCATCCTCCCTCTTTGAACCATGCTTCTGTAGCCTCACAATGTCCCCCCTCTCCACCAGTGATTGTCATGAGAAATGCTCACATCACCACCTTCCCCTCACAGGATGGGAATACCCATAACTCCCTGCTGCTCATTCCAATGCCCAAGCCAGTAATCAAACCCAGATCATCTGTGCTGTGGTCAGGGCTTTCTCCCTGTACACCACCGGAAAGGTGATTGGCTCTCTTATTTGCTTTGCACAATTAGTGTGTTTTCTCAACATGCCCAAATTCACATGACATAAACGACTCATTTCATTATCTTATACTTACTAATATCCTGGACAAATGTGCTGAAATTATGGTTTTACTGAATCCACTTCATGACCACAAACCATTTAGAGTACAGTGATTTTTAAAAAAACATGAAAACATGAAATCCTTCTGGTCATTATGAAAGTATGCTCATTTCCAAGTGAAATGGCTGACATTTTGTCATCTCACTTACCAGACCTGGATGGTTTATTTTGCTGTTCTTATGTTAACGAAGCCACTGATATCTTATCAAACACCTTGCTTCTCACTCAGAACTCAGTTTACCCCATTAGACTTATCAGAGTCCAGGGCGATGGGTACCCATGGCTTACTGGTGGTTTAAAGTATCATATGAGAGAAAGAGACAATGCTTGGACCCTATGGAAATCATTTACTTTGCAACTTCCTTGTACTTTGGAGTGAGACAATACATTGTGGCTGATCTGGTTAAATCTTCCCAACGTATAGCAAGGCAAAATCACATGCCTGGTAATCCAGAGTCTTACTCTGCATAAATTAATCATGCCCTATCTCAGTCTAAATGAAACTTGCGGATTACGGCAATAAATGCTTCTCTTATGCTGAAACAATTTTCATGTCAAAGATTTATTTGCTTCTATCACTCCTGCTTCATTACCACTGTGTGCTGCACCATTAACCCTGACACTGTGATATGTTGGTTTGTCTTGACTTCTATGCCAATTTATTTGAGTTTACATTAAATTCACATTCTCTTTCATATGGCACAAAATATATTTCCAAAGTTTATACCTCAAAATGCCATATTCTATATTGCACAACTTATAAGCAAGGATATGGCATCTATTTACAAGTATGTCATTGTTCTGCTGTACTCAGCCCTTATCAGACTAATCATTGAGTGTAATGACCCCTTTGGTATGTATATGACCAGAAATATGCAACAACTACAGTATCCACAGAGGTTCCTCACAAAAGAATACGTGGCCTAAACAACATGTCCTACACAGGCTGCCATGAAGTACTATGCCTGTACTCTGAAAGGAGATCTATGCCCCCCCCCCCCACAAAGCATCCCCCGATCACTCTCTGATGGACCTGTTGCAGATCTACACAGCAAATATCATCAGAATGATCTGATCTAGGGCCCTAATCTTCATCTGCAACATAAATAGGACATGTGAGAGGGACAGTTTTGTCTCAGACACTACCCCTTCCCTGGAGCAGGCTTCACATTCATTTAAAGCAGAGTTCTTTCCTAACCCAATTCAAGGGTAACTTGGACCACTGGCTGGGGAATCAGAAATGTACCTTTGGTCTGGTATCTATGTCTCTAGTAGATAGAGGCAGCCTATAAATGCTTGACCACCCTATGGCCAAGGCTACATGTACCTTTTTAAATAACTGTAGGTTATCAAAATATGTCAGATACATTTGAGAGGTATGGATAGACATAAAAAAGACTCTGGGGTCATTAGCCTAGTAATCACCTATGAGCATATGAACCATGCAGAACATTCACAAATTTCTAAATAAATTAAGAAAGCTTTTCCTCTCAAGTAGCACTCAATAACTAGAAATATTTCACAGTCATCTTTTTGACAAAAGTTATCAAACCTTCTAACCTTGACCAGAATGGGACTATAACAAATATTCTGTTACTGGATAAAATTCTTAAATCACTTGTCTTCAAGCAGATCTACAGTTTGATCAAGTAGGACATATTCTCTGCCATTTACAGCATGTCTTCAATCATATTTCTTTCTTTCTTTTTTCCTTTATTTTAATTTGTTAACTGTAGTAGAGCACTGATTATAGCTGACTAACTTCAGATGCAACCAGGGAAATATTGCCACTACTTTGTTTTGGGAAATAGGTCATATTGTCAGAAATATGCATAGGAGTCTACCAACAGATGCACATTGTGTTGATATTCACTGAGCTACTGATCATGGAAACTACTCAGTCCACATATCTCATCTCTCACAAACTATCTTTTCAGGTGATACCCTTAAATAGTTCTTCAGCTCTCCCTCAAAAAGATAAGTTCATATAATTTTGTAACAATGCTCTGTCAAACCACCCATCCTACACACCATGGTCCATTACTTCATATTCTTCTTTCACTATATCAGTAAACTGTTTCTTGATCTCCTTGAATTATATCTGATACTTAATGCTGATGACATACTAATGTAGATTTTGTCAGCCCCATGACTTCAAATAAAAACAATAGTTCTCTATCATTCTTGAAAATAGACTGCATATGAACATAAAAGAGTATGTACTACACCATTCAGTGCACTGTAGATGCCTCCCTTCTGTCTCACCTAGCACTGACCCCCAGAGATCCTTATTTGCCTTTGCTGACTCTTATATTTATTTGGGCATTATTTTAACCCATTACCATCA
Source organism: Protopterus annectens (assembly GCF_019279795.1). NCBI lineage: Eukaryota > Metazoa > Chordata > Ceratodontiformes > Protopteridae > Protopterus > Protopterus annectens. The sequence goes on along the minus strand of NC_056732.1, from coordinate 1,468,127,113 downwards.
CTTTAGGTCCATATAACATTAACTGTGAAGAAAGCAGTTGTGCAACTCAAAATGTCATGCAGACTCCGGAGTCTGATGGATGCATACCTTACTATTGCAAAAGTCATCATCAGATTGAAACTTTAGCATGCACTTTTCTTATTTTTTTGTTGCTTCCTGCAAAATGCAACCACTGATCATTTTCTTAAGCATAATACCAAAAAATGTAGTGTGGTTTTATTTGGCAATCAAGAATTCCCCATATCAAACCATGTGTATGTGTCAGTGATGCAACGGTTGCATACTTGCCTGTGGTGTGGAATGTGGTGGGTTCTATTCCCTCATCAGACAAATCAATTGCTGACATTGCAGTGCATCATAAGGGGGCTCCTGCACTCTTGAGTGTGGCATCCTTCAGATGTGACATTAATTTGAGACTCCATCTGCCTGAATATTTACAAATATTTATACCTGTACAAATATATATATATATTTATGGGTCTACTTGAGTTGGACGAAAGACCAGAAGATCGAAATCCGGAACACCGAGACGAAAACAATGGAACCGCAGAAAACCGAAAAGCGCGAAATTCAAAATCCCGATGTTATGGGAGTTTAAATTAGCACTTTTCGTGTTCTGCTGAAGGTAAGTGTGTGTGTGTGAGTGTATTTGTGAGGGGAAATGCTGTGTGTAAGTGTGTGTTGTGACTGTGGTGTATGTGTGTGAGGGACTGTACTGTGTGGATGTGTGTTTGCCTTGTGTGTCTGTTTGTGCGATCTCGGAGTTAAAATATTAAAGTAGGGGGGTGTGGGGGCACATCATTAGTGTAGGGTGTTTTGTTTAGTAGTGTGGGGAAGTTGTGTGTGTGTTTTTGTGTGTTATGTGTGTTATGTAAACTTACGCATTTTTTGGTGTTCTGGGGTTTCGTTGTTTTCGTTTCAGTGTTCTGCGTTTTGTTCTTCTGGTCTTTCATTGTTATGAAGTAGACCCATATATATATATATATATATATATATATATATATATATATATATATATATATATATATATAATGTATACATTGTTTACATTATCATACTAAATTTTCATTCCTGTTAGAACCACCATCTGATTTTACTTAATGTTGTTTCTAAAATCCATTTACCATTAAACATAATTTCATTTAGTCTGTCTTTCCACAAAGCCCATATAATATAAAATAACTTTTTATCTAGTCTTTAACATATTATTTACTTCTACTTTTATATCTATATTTAATCTCCGTGTTTATTTTATACACTTCTTTTATATCTTCAAAGATCTTCGTTACATAGTTTTTCCCATAACTTTTTTTACTCTTTTACATTTCAAAAGCACATGTTCTTTAATTTTTTTGTCTTGACAATGTAAACATACTCTGTCACTTTTTCCTTATATTACATATTTCATTTATTGACAATTTATCTATTACCAGTCTCCACAAAAGATCTTGACATTCTTCTTTCTGATTACACCATTTGTTTCTTATTTTTATTGCTTTATTTTTTCCTCTGTTAGATTTTCCCATGGTTATACATATAAATATTTTATCATTAAATTCCTATATCATACTTTTCTTTCTTTTTCTAAATAATCAATTTTTATTTTTCACAAAAATATTTTTCTTGGTAATATTTACTCAGTTATACATTATTTTTCTCTTTTACCCTTTTTACCATACCCCAAAACTTATCATACTTATATTTATACAATTTTACTACTAATCTGTCATCTTTTTCATTTGTTCACTTTACCATTTTGTACAAATTTAAAAAATCGGGATATACCACTGGGTTGATTAACCCTAAACTTCCTTCTTTTTTATTTATATACAAAACTACTATTTTTACTAGGTTTAATCAAGAACCCCATATAAATGAAAACTTATCTGCAATAATTCCTTTTCAAATACTGTTGGCAACATAAATACACTTGTTAAATATGCTATTTTTCCATCAATGCTGAATTTATCAAATAAGTCTTTTTTTCTGAATGATAATTTATATGCTCTCCATAAAAGACAGATTTGTTTTATTTGTTCTATTGTCCCCACCCCATTGAATTCTACTTACATTTTTATTCCCAAATTTTAAACCTAGCACATAAGTGTCATTCATTGTAAAATACATACCCCCAATATTGGCTACATTACCTAAACCTTTATTTTTGTCTTTACTTAAAGCAATTCCTATCTTCACTAGACACTCATTTGTGCAAATTATTACTTCTTTTTTCCAAATTTTGTTTTTTGCAATTATTATATTATTGGTTATATACCCCACCTCCTTCATCCTGTAATTTATTTCAAATAATATCACATTTATAACTAATGCAAAGAGTATGCAACTCATTGGACATCCCTGTCTTATGCCACTTTTCATACGTACCACGTAGCTTATTTACATTACAAATATTTTTAATTTATTATTATTATACACTGACATAAATAATTTCCTTACCCACTTATATTACATTCTTTCATTATTACCAATAATATTTAGTGTACAATTGTGTCAAATTCCTTATTAAGTTCTCCAGTCATGACTTTAGCTTCTTCTTTTCCGTTCATATTATTGACAATTTCACTATCATTAATAATTCTTGACAACACTTCTCCTTTATACTTTATAGACTATATTCTACAATATTTTCTATTTTAATTTAGTTTAAAAGCTCTTTTTTATTATTTTCATAAAGATCTTATAATCATTATTCAGTACTACTGGTCTCCAGTTTTTAATTGTCTTCTATCTTCCTTCTTCCATATGAATTTCAGTATTCCACTATCTAATTCTTTATAAGTGAAACCTTCATTTAACCATTCATTCAAAATATTCAACATTTTTTTTGCCAATTCCTTAAATGTTATATATTTCATATATGTTTACTTGTCCTAATACTTTATCTAGCTCATTTAAAGACATATCCTTTCCCAACTCTTTAATCTCTTTTTTTAACTTTCTTTACTTAGCGTGCTTTTTCACTACCTTCTTTTTTTTTTTACTTTTCTTGTACATGTCATGCTACACTCTTCATAATTTTTTCCTGAGTTATTTCTATTTCTCCTTTTACATTTTTATTTCACTTGTTATACTATCATTTTCCTTTACTAATCTACTTAAGTAACACGGTACCTTCTCTTTTCCCTTGTAAAATATCTTTGGTTATATAACAGTTCTTGTATTTTTTCTTGCTTTCTTTCTTACATTTATTTTTATAAAGTACTTTCTATGAATATGTTCTAAGTCTTTCAATGCATTGTTATATGTTCTTTTATATTTTTCTTTCTCTACTATCATTATGTTCTAAATCTTCCAATGCATATATGTGATTTATATTTTAATTTATCTACTTTTCTGACATCATATTGCCACTGTAATTTTTTTTTATTTTTTTCCCTTAACTATCATCAGTTGTTCAGACCAGTTTTTATAAAATGTTCTCATATTAATATGCTCTGTCCATAAGTGTATTACTAATTTCTTTCCTTCATTCTATGCTTTCTCATTTATCCTTTTATTCCTTTGCCTATTTTTTTATATTCCTTGTTTTCCTTTATCTCTAGTCATATTCCAAAATAATCAGAAAATCCTGTTTCAACTACCTCTGCTTTTCCTGTAATTAAACCCTCTGTTTCTTAAATCACAATTAAAGTCTCCTGTAATTATAAAATTCATATTTTTCACTACATAGTTTGAAATCTGATGAAATAAGCTTTCCCTTTCTTTACAATTAGTGCAAGCATATCATGTTATAAGTCTATATACTTGTTCTTTTCATTTTAAATGTACAATGGCTAGTCTTTCCATTTTTGCTAAAGTTGCATCTAATATATTTACTGCATTTCTATAGAATATGTCTATTCCAGAACATTTCTCATTTCCCAAATTCAAGATTATCTTTCCTCCTTCTAGTTTGTAATCTATCTTCAATTGTTAAAAAATTGTGTGTTTTCTAATATAATTACATCAACATCAGATGTATTACATCACTCCAAAATTCATATTATTGTTACTATATTCTTAATACTATTCACATTTACAAAAGCACTGTAAAATTTTCATTTTTCCTTAAATTCATGGTTTCACAGCTAATTGCTAGAATAGCTTTCTTAATAGATCATTCTAAGTCTAGCCACTTTCCTTCCCCAGTGTGTCTGTGAGTCAAACACCTTAACCATTACACCATGTCCCAGTCATCAGAAGAATATAGTTAAGGGGCAATACATTATGATAAGTAGGATGTTCTTTGATGAACAGGACTTTGAGAGGGATTGTGGATTATTAAGAGATATGTTTTGAAGAGGGGATACCCTCCTAAATTGATTGATGACATTAAGATGGAGGTTTGGGTGGGTAGGAAAGATAGGTATTGCCCACTTTTGGGAAAATATATTTGTATCCATGTTTTTAAAGTTTTATTAAAGTTTTTCTCACACCTGGATCCATGCCTGATCTTTCCTCAGTGTTTTTGGTTGCATACAAGTCCCAGTCGTTAGTTATAGATATTGTTTTTCATCCATTTCCTTTCTCTCTCTTTTTTTTATTTTGTACTTATCCATTTAAATTTTCTTCTTCTCTCTTTTACCCTTTTACCAAGAAAATTATTTTGTCCCTTTTACTACCTTGCAGTTTGTCTTCATCACTTATTTTAGAACTTTTGTCTATGTCCTGTTTATTATTTTTCTCATCTAATTTTTCTTCTGTTTCTACTACTTCTAAAATGTCTTCTCCTGGTTCATTATCTTTTCTTTCTTTTTTCTTGCTTTCATTTTTTGCAATCCATCCAGAAATGTCCAATGTTGTTACATTTATAGCATTTTAATTCACCGTTTTTGCATTATCTCCCATTTCCCCACAATTATATCTATTTATTTAGTTAGTTAGTTATTCTTTTTACTGGGAAAGTCTGACTGGGTAATATCCATTTTCATCAGAGGCCTGGGGAGAAAAATTCTGTTTACTTAAATTGCATTATACTAAGTTCCAGTTAAACACAGAGTAGTTACATTTCTATTTACATTTATACACAAACAGTAGCTACATTTATACATTCTAAAATTTTACAAACGTGGAAATTACTAAAGAGAGTGCCCACATGCAACTTAGTGGATTGTGCAGTTATATATACATTTTTTTGTCATTTCAGTGACAGGTTGAGAGTATTCTGTTTAAGGAGAGGATTTGGAGAGTATTGTATGGTGAAACAAAATCTTAACCTTGTGATGAGCATGTGCAGCACCAGGACTGGTTAAGATGTTTAAGCAGAGGTTTAAAACCACTGAGTTTGAGAGGTTTATTTGTGTGGGGATAGTATTTCAAAGTTTTCCTGGGAGAAGAGCAAGTCCCCTGCAACATTATTTGACTTATTTGTAAGTAATAAGAATTTGTTAATACAGCAGAGGTCCATTGCTAGAGAGAAGGGCAGTAATACGTTTTGTAGTGCAGGGCATTTTTCTGGATGATGAATGAATTTGTGTGCTGAATATGTTAGGTAATTATGCAATTCAAGGCAGTTTAATAGATTTAATCTACAATAATGGTGGATCATATCAGGGAGATGGGTAGTAAATTTATCTATTTTATTGTAGCAGAAGGCAAGTTTCTTTCTTTAACTATTGTTTAAGTTTGTTAGGATAGGAGCGGCGTATAAGAAAGATGGCAATAAAAAGGTGGTGTCCAGAATTTTTCTTGCAATATCTGTAAGGAATCCATTGATCCTATAAATGGAGTCTAGTCTCTGGTGTGTAGGTTTAATGGTATGCAGTATATGCTGGTAATATTTGAGATTGTCATCTACTATAAAGCCTAGAAGTTTACTGTGAGTTACCATTTCAATAACAATATTATTTGCTGACTTTATGGTAAAATACTGCTTTTTATTTTAACTTTTTGAAGTAAAAAGCATTAAGTTGGTTTTCTTGCAGTTGAGTAGGAGGGTTGATTCTTTGAGCCAGGTTTCTATAGAGGAGAAAGATTTTTGGGTAATGTCTTGGAGCTTATTTATTGTTGAGGTTGCACTTATTAATGTTGAGTCATCTGCATACTGAACTGAACTAGCATGGTGGGTGGAAGCATGGAGATCATTAATAAACATATTAAATATGAGAGGACCCAGGATAAAGCCCTGAGCGACACTTGCAATTTCTAGTTGAAAAGATGAGTAGGTTTGTTGCCATTTAATGGCTTGTTGCCTTCCAGACAGGTAACTAAGAAACCTCAACAATAAATAAGCTCCAAGACATTACCCAAAAGTATTGTGAAAGTCCTATTGAGGAGAGTTGAATGACTTGCTGGTGTGAGACAGTATCAAATGCCTTTGACAAGTCTAAGAACATAGTGGACACAAGCAGACCATTGTTTCTATGCCGGTTTATTATATTGAAAAAATGTAGCAGTGCAGTAATGATGCAGTGCTGGGGCCTAAAGCCATGCTGTATTTCTGAGAGCAGGTAATTTGAGGTTAGGTATTGCATCAGCTGCATGTAGAAGCATTTTTCAAATATTTTGGAGAAGGAGGAGAGAATCACTATTGGTCTGTAATTGTTAAACTCTGTAGATGTGCTGTCTTTGTGCAGTGGTATGATGTAGGATTTTTCCTCAGTGATGGGACGTATCTTTCTGCTAGGGACCTATTAATTAGTATGGACCCAGGGAAGGCTATGACTTTTGAGGCCATTATCATCTAGTCTGATGGAAGTTGGTCTGCAGCTAGGGAAGTAGTTTTTGGTTTAAGGAACAACTTTATTATGAGTGAGCTAGGTACTGGACTAAAACTGAAGAACTGTGGGTGGTTTTGATTGGACAGTAGTAGACAGAGGGGGCAGATGTATTAGCTGAAGAGAGAGGTAATATTGATTGTAAAAAGTAGGAATTAAACTGGGTGGGGATACAGTCTGTCATATTGTCTGTTTTTGGAGAGGGGAGTGGTGATCTTGCCAGGGTGGAGTGGTTTATTTATTGATGACCAAAAAAGCTTTAATATTTAACATTTTCTTTTGTCACAGTTACTTATTAAATGTCCTTCTTTTCCACTAAAAACAAAAACAAAAATGTTTTGGGTTGTCCCCAGTATTTTACAAAACCCTTATTCCTCTCCACATTTATCATGCTTGGTATATGTATATTTTTTTCTCTTTCTATTTTTAATACAGTATTACTTTCCCAGCCAGCAGTCCATAAATCCCTTTTGTCATAAATGCGTGCAATGTCCACTACATAAAGCTTTCAGATGTCCTTTGAATGTCTTTCTACCTTTGCTCAAAATTGTACATGAATTTTCTTTTTTTGTTTCCCTGTTAAATGTGTTTAACATAAAGATTCCATGGGTTAGTCTTTCTTTTTCCACATTAGCAAAGAAAAAAATTCCTGTGAAATAACAGTCTCATATATAATGTCATAAAATGTCTTTTTGTTAGTAAGAATAAATGTTCTTACTTCATGTGCTTTTACACCCAAAGGAGCTATTAAATTGTCCCACACTTCATACATGTCTATGTTTTTGTCTTCTTTACTTTGAATCCCCACCATGTATTTTAATTTTTCCTGTTCTTCTGCCTTCTTTTCTGCTACTCCATTTTGCCTTCTTTTACTTTCATTGCATACGTTTTCTTTTCCATCTCTCCACTATTCTCCGGGATTGTCTCTGTATCCTCCTTTTGTATTTTCTCTATAATGCCCCCCCTCCCCCCAGGAAACATCTCCTTCATTTTCTGGCTCACTCTACATCACAATTTCTTTAAGTAAATCATCCAGCAACCTTCCTGACTGGAGGGTTGTAACTGTACATCCATAATTTGCTGCCTCATCTCCATCAAATGGGTTTTATTGAAAAGTTTCCTCAGAATCCTGCACAAGTTCTATGGTCTCAATATTTGCCTTCTCCTTCAGTTCTTTCACCACTCTATCATTCTCTCTCTTTCTCTCTCCATCTGTTTTCATGTTTCTCCAGCCCACCTCTGCACCTGAACAGAAAAAGGTGCTCCTCCAAACTAGGTCCCACTTCCAACAATGACAAGTAGGGGACGTTCCCTGATGACCTGGCCAAATTTCCTAGCAAAATAAATACCTTCTCAAGGATCTCCTGAAAAGAGGCTACTAGCCTAGTGGGACTAGCCTGTCAGCAAAAGAATAAATAAATATTAAAGTATGTCGCCCCAAAATTTACTCAGTCTTAAGGTTTCTAGGTACATTCATCAAAATCGCCATTGTTCTAATCAGAGTCAGAAAGTCCTATGTAGCAAAATAAATTTCCAAAGGGATATCTCCTAGGAGTAAGGAAGTATTAATCCCCATCTGTACTTTCATCTGACCCAATTTGGATTACAGTGCCCACTTTGGTATGCTCCTCTCTAAGCATTGCATCCAACATGAAAGACCCCATAGATCTCTGTCCAAGAAAACTGTTGTAAGTTAATTAAACTACACTGATAGATGGAAAACTCTCTCCACTCTATATTGTCTTGTACAGACTCCTTTGTGTTGTCTGTGTGTGGCCTTCCAAACCAAGTAAGACCTCCCCTTGCTTGATCTTCTACACCTACACAAAACAAATATCATCATGAACAGCTGCACTAAAAACCTTAACATTCACCAGCACATAAAATGAACATGCTGATGTTTTAGATTCGTAACCTAGCAAATCCCCTATTTATGGAATAACCTTCACCTGCCCTTTAACTAATACAACTCATTGGATGTATTCAAACCTACTGTGGACAGTTGGACTGGCAATTATAAATTCAACTGTAGCATGTGTAACATAATACTCCTTAATCAGGGAGTCTAATTCATCCAGTTATGCTTGGGTTTAGTTTGCTAGACTTCTCCATGGTCTTCTGGGTTTCATGCCTACAAATGAACTTATTAATTACTCTTCAAAACCCTTTAAAAACTCCTTAATTTCATAAATATTACCAATAACTGGCTTCAGCACTGCTACTTAATTAAAAACAGAATGGGCTATATCATTGTGTTTTGTAGTAATAAACAGACTTACATGATTCATGTTCTGCTCCCATCTTGCTAATACACCCTTTATTTTCTTGTAATGCTTCTCATTAAGCTTTCTTTAGACTTGAACATGTATCCTAACCACACTCATATCAGTTCTACCTTCACGGAAGGATAATTCTGTAAACTTACAACTGCAATCTAGAAACTCTTTGTCAGAAGATGTTCTAACTCTTTCTGTTATACTCCTTTAATTGAATATCCTGTAAGACTGAAATGTTTTCTCAAAGGATCCCTGCGCTATGGTATAGGCATTCCATGTGAAGCACAATTCATCCCTGACCTTATTCAAATGTAACCTTCACCATTGGATAAGGAATTGTAAATTCACCCGAGCTCTGGCCTCCCATTTCTCTAATGGTCAGAGGCAAATAGTAAATAAAATATTACCTAACTAATGTACCCCAACTTCATGAAACCCTTAGCTAACTCCAAACTAACAAACCCCTCATAATAGACACCCAAGGTACATAGGAACATGGGGACACAAAAAGTATGCACTGTTAGGCTTATAAAGGCCCTGGTGGTTGTTACCTCAGTATATACTACCTGTAAATCTGTGAACCTATGAACATCACTTTTATTCATCTCAGGCAAAAAACTGCAAGTGGTTCCAGGCCAATACTTTCCACATTTCATCTTCTTTCCTGATATCAACTAAGCAGGCTGTCATATTATTAAATATGACTTTTCTTTGTCTCCATGTTTATGCATACTTACATACACTGAGTTTCAGGGCTGTGATTCAACTTGTTTTGGAAGGATTCAGGTAGAGATTTCCATCTTGACAGTCTCTTGGTGTTGCACTTTATTTAATTATTTATTTATTGATTATTTATTGAATAAACCTACTGAACCTGGATAGCATTGCAGTTCATTTACTTGTATATTTTGCGACCTGATGTTGTTTACCAGATAGTCAGTCATAAGAGCTACTAGTTTTCTGAGGTGCATAAAGACAACGCAGTTTTTTAGCACATGCCTGAACTTCAGGTCTGGGCCTCCATTATCATTCACGTACTGTGGAAGAATCAAAGATGTGATTATAAATGCATGTTACAAACCTAGAAGTTGTTGGTAGTGGCAGGAGCTGTTCCTCATAGTACAAGTCAACTTTGCCATGAAGAAGGCTTGTTGGCTGTTGGTGAAGCACCCTCCAAGAGGAAAAAATGCTGAGAGAAGAAGGGAGCCACTTTTGAGATTTTAAGTATTTTTCTCTGTTTATTTGCTAAGTTTTTCTGCATAGCTGCCTAGCTTGAGCATTTTCTGGCTTGTTAAACTTGATTTCTGTATTAGTAGCTGTATTTAGAGCACAACCAAAAGCTGTTTGCTGAATTTCCTGTTTGCACTTAATTTTAAATCGTTTTTCTTAAAACTTGCATATTTTCTGTCCTTGACCTAGCACTCTTGTGTGGGGTCATTTACTGCACTGTTATAACTTGATATTACTTGTGAACCTCTGCTATCTCTGTAAAAAACAAAAACAAAAAAAAAAATCTTGCTTTTTTCCCACTTTTCTGAGAATTAAAAAAGTTCAGTTACAGGCTTGCTGCTCCTGAACTGTTTGAAAGTTTCTGTGAGGCCATTTTTGCTTGGGCTGAAGGAGGGTCTCTCTGTTGATCAGTGGCAGTGAATAACATTGAGCAGCTTCCCTGCCCGAGGTGGTTACTGACTTGAAACTGTAGTTTTATTGGCCACTAGGGGTCATTTCCAAAACTCCTTCATCTTCCTCTCTTAAAACCTAGTTGCCTCGTGGTTTGGGCATCTTTTCAGACTTGTTGGCTGTTGGTGAAGCACCCTCCAAGAGGAAGAAGGGAGCCACTTTTGAGATTTTAAGTATTTTTTCTCTGTTTATTTGTTAAGTTTCTCTGCATAGCTGCCTAGCTTGAGCATTTTCTGGCTTGTTAAACTTGATTTCTGTATTAGCAGCTGTATTTAGAGCACAACCAAAAGCTGTTTGCTGAATTTCCTGTTTGCACTTAATTTTAAATCGTTTTTTACTTAAAACTTGCATATTTTCTGTCCTTGACCTAGCACTCTTGTGTGGGGTCATTTACTGCACTGTTATAACTTGATATTACTTGTGAACCTCTGCTATCTCTGTAAAAACAAAACAAAAAAAAAAAATCTTGCTTTTACTTTTCTGAGAGTTAAAAAGTTCAGTTACAGGCTTGCTGTTCCTGAACTGTTTGAAAGTTTCTGTGAGGCCATTTTGCTTGGGCTGAAGGAGGGTCTCATCTGTTGATCAGTGGCAGTGAATAACATTGAGCAGCTTCCTGCCCCGTAGAGGTGGTTACTGACTTGAAACTGTAGTTTTATTCTCCGTTTCTATTCCTGCTTCTTTCCAGCCCCTGCTATCAAGCGCTTTAAGAGTTGCCACTAGAGCAGCATCGGGCAGCCGGTTAAACAAGGTTAAACACTTTCTGGCTCCAGAAAGTTTGTGCTTCACTTTTTCCCTTAGAACTGCTCTGTTAGGAACCTAAACAGTTTACACCTTCACTAAAAAGTGCAGCACTTGTTCCAAATAGCTTTTTCTTCTCAAAAGCTCAGCACTTGTCTTATAAGCATATCCCTTGTCTTATAAGCATTCTCTTTGCAGGTCAAGCACTCCTATATTATACAAATCTCTCACTAGCAAAACCCCCCAGGAGTGCCCACTTCCCTGCTAAGCCCACTACTTTTCTGTCTCATAGCAACTCATAATTCTTTCTAGCATGTCGAAGGGTCAGATGCTGGCGTCCTCTCCTGCCCAGTTGGTGAATCTGGGAATTCTGAGGCAATGTTACAATTGCCTCATGTACACGGACAACCCTCTCTTCCTGCAGCTATTTAGCCAGACTGGAGGCTGAGCTCTCTCAACTCAGGACTGGCAAGACCAGGCAGGAGGAGAAGGCAACTACACACACCACAATACCAGTCTCACATAACTCAACCACACCACTGAATCAAACACATAAACACACTAAGACATACTCGGAGGCTCTGAGTAAACAGCAGAGGCCTCCAAAGCAGACACCCAAGCAACTGCAAACTCAATACACCACACAAACAACACATAAACAACAAAATCAGTGTGCAAAGCAGTCACTGCCCTAAGGCCAACTACAACACCAAACATACTTGTCATAGGTGACTCCATAGTCAGACACACCACCAGACTGAGTAAGGAGAAGGTCACAGTAAGCTGCCTGTCATAACGCAAGCACTCAGGTCTCTCAACAGCAGGTACAAGTACGACTCAGTCATTGTCCACGCTGGTGTCAACCTCCTTGGACTACGTGAAAAGAGACATTGAGGAGCTCTCTGATTATGTAGCCCAGGCAGGTATGACCCTGACCTTGAGCAGTATCCTACCTTCACCTAGAATGATGCCACAATACAGTGATAAGATGATCAGCTTTAATAATTGGCTTAAATTCTGGTGTCATTCAAAGGGGATCAATGTCTGTCTGCCTGGGATGACATGCTGGACAAGCCATGCTGCTTCACAAGGGATGGCTTGCACCTGTCACCCTAGGCTTCGGATATTGGCAAAGGCTCTTGCCACCCCAAAGTGCCTTTTTAGGCAAGGCTCAAATTCTAAACCTACCACCCTAGAACACAAAAAGGAAAAAACTAAGGGTAATGCTGCTCAATGCCAGAAGTCTCAATCTCAAGATCGAGGCCCTTCTCAGTATGGAGAACATTGATGTCTGTGCTGTGACAGAAACCTGGTTCAAGGCTCCTGAGAGCACCCCAGCACTATCAGGTTTCACCTCATATCATGCGTCGGCCCCAAAAATCGGACAACACCAAGAAAGGAGGGTGTCCATATTCATAAAGGACACCCACACCTCAAGGTTGGTGGCAGTGGCATCGATGCATCGGAGACCATCCAGGTGCAATTAACCGCAAGACTGCTCTGCAATTTGTAGCATGTTACAGGCCACCCTCTCAAACTCAAGAACCTCACATGGCCTTCCTGAAAACATTGGAGGGATAAATGTATCTCCAAACACCATCATACTAGGTGACTTCAACTACCCTAATATAGACTGGGAACACTACTCAAGCCCAAACACTCTAACCCAAAGGTTCCTGGAGTTCATAAACTCAAATGCCATGGAACAACTAGTCACCATCCCAAACATACTTGATCTCATCATCACGAACATGGGATCACAATGTTCAGCACCCGAAGTATACCGCTCACTGGTGAGATCAGATCATAAACTAAACCTGAAATAAAAAGACCACAGTGAAAACTCAAAGCCGACTTCTTCTAAAAACTAGTGTGGTCTCCTTTAAGGCCACTGAGCCAGTGGTAAACATTACTCAAACCGCTGAATCACTTACAAATGCCTTCTACCAGCACCTACAGGACTGCATGGATCAGGCAATACCAAACAAAACTAAGACTCTTTGTAAGTCTGGTGGACCCCAGCCATAAACAAGCTCTACAACCAAAGGAGGAAGCTACTACAGGATAGAGCAAAATCCTTGAAAGGTAAGACACCTTTGATCATTAATAAAATCATCCAAGGCAAATTTTGAGAGAAAAATCACCAAGGACTCAAAGACAATCATAAGGCCTTCTTTAGCTATGTTAGAAACGTAGTAGGAAACTCCCAGATATGCTCAGAATTAGTTCAAAATGATGTGAAGATTACTGAACCTACACACATTGCCAACATACTGGCTGACTGGTTCAGTGCAAACCTCCTCCCCCCCTCCCCAAAGGAGATATCTATACCAGAGGATTGTAGCCCCCAACATCTCCAAGGTGAGAACTGCTCTCTCCAAGGCAAAAACACAGCATCCATGGGACGGATGGTGTCCCGTGCTCCACGAACTCAATGAGGAATTAAACCCAGCAGTTAGGACAGCTGTTTAATCTTAGCCTCACTGCCTCCAAGCCTTATCTGCAAAGCCATGGAGAGGATCATAATGGAACTCATAAATAAAGACATAGATTAAACTTGGTTGACTTTTTCCCACAGGGTCAGAGTTGCAAAACACATCTGACACAGATATCCTTCAGAAGGGCCTCACAGAAATGGACTGAAAGAACTCCAGCTCTATTCAGTCTCATACCACTTGCTCAGAGGTGACCTGTGCCTGACATATAAGGCCATGTCAAACCCAGATTTGATGAATATGCTTCACCTCAAAAATCTAGATCCCTCAGAACCACAAGGCGGGGAGACTTAAAACTCACACGTTATTAATAGAACGTGCTGGAGGGACAGATTCATCACCCAGAGACTCCTATGCTGTGGAACAAAATCGGTACATGTGAGGCAGCCTTGTTCAAGAGGAATCTTGACCAATGGATGGGAGATCGCAGATATACCCAGGGATTACTTCAGTGTCACTGACAGAGGCAGGGTGGCGAAAGCCACATAACTATGGGCTAGGCTTATAAATGCCCTTGGGCAGATAGCCTAGTATGAACCTATGAACCTATGAACCTATGTGCTGTGATGAAATAGATGTTATTCGCCTGCCAGTCACTATCAGAAAACCCATAGCTGTGCCCTCTTCCTTGGTGGAATACAAAAAAAAGACGTTAACTGAATTCGTACTCAGTATATTTAACTGTGATGTAAATTCCTACCAGTTCTACTTTACTGGGTGTTTTGCGTCCTAAGCAGAACAAATTTTCTGCCACTTATGGATGCCAATATTCATTGAAAAATGCCTAGCACCAGCCTTTACTGTGGGTTTATATGATTTCATTGAGTTTTCAGTAACTTGAAATTCATATGACTGAGACCATATGACTGACTTTGTGAAAACTTGAAAGAAAAGGAAAAACAAATCTATATCTTGCAGGGGGCAAGTGCCCCTGCACCTCACACTCCTTGCAAATTATATATATATATAGCTCTGAGATTGCACTACAGTGGGGAAAAGGGTAAATTTGCCGATCCCCACTCTACCACAGTCTACATAGAACTGCTTCAAAGGGGGATTTACCCTATTCCCCACTGTAGTGTGATCATGGAATTGGTATATACAAATTTCAGGGGTTGGGAGTGGAGCCCCACACATGAGTGGTGTGTGTGTGTGTGGGGGGGGGGGGTCTTGCTCCACTGCAAAAACTTAGATTTGTTTTTTTTTTTTTTACATTGAGATTTTAGAAAACTCGATCATATGGTCTCAACCATATGAATTTCAAGTTTCAGAAAACTCAATGAAGTCATGAAGCCCTTTACTGTTCCATGCTGAACTGGTAATTAACAATGCAAGATAAAGCACTACCCATTAAAGCAAATATCAATGCAGAAAGCTGGTAAATGAAGCCTACCAAGCATACCACATCCAATTATCTTTTGTTGTGAAGCAGTTTGTGTTGTCCTTGATAGTTCATCCTTACTCTATTAACTGGAAGAAATTCATGTTGACAATCACTTACTTGTATGTCTTTTATGTTTGAGAATCTGAGCAGCTTCTCCAATATATCTTTATAGTTAAATATCTAGTTCTTGTCTGTGTGGAGGCTGCATTTTCTTTTTTGTTTTTTTTTTTTTTTTGGAGGGTGCTATGGTTCTGAAAGCATACTGGATGACTGACACTATAACTTGTCAAGTTAAGTTATATTAACCCTTGTCTTGAGGATTAGTTCACTTATCTATCTAACTACATCAACAGGCACTACTTATGAAAAAGATCTATCATTCATGCCTTAATATTATGAAGTTTTATATGCTACAACTTCATGAAACAACTTACTCCGGTCTGAATATAACCAAGTACATAAAGTAACAATGACATCTACAGAAATTAACTTTAATTGTGATCACCCTTAAACTGCATTTTTATTCTTTTCTGATATATTATGCAAAACTAATGTGCACAAAATATAGAATTTTTTCTCAAGCATTTTTATAAATAACAGTGTCTTTCCATTCATCTGTATTTATTCTCTGACAGATAACCATGTGACCATCTCCTTTACTGACTTTGAAACAGAAAACAGATATGGTAACTGTTCTAGTGATGCAGTGGAATTTTTAGATGGTGACAACTCTGAAGCTCCTTCTATAGGTATGGATGAAAATAAAATAAAAGCATGTACATGTATTTTCTTGACATATGGTATGATTTTTATTAATATGTATGATTTTATTTATATTTCAGATGGCATTAGTTATTGGTCATCTTAGAAATAATAAATCTATAATAAAAAATAAATTGTACTAAACTAAATGATATTAACATATAGTTACATTTGAAAGGAGCATTATTATTTATTATTAATAACAGTGGTACCGAAGTAGAGGATAGAAGTGAGCTGCATTCATGGTTATTTCTGTAACCATTGTAAAGTCCCAGAAACCCTGAGGCATACTTTTATAGCACAGGGATAAAAACTTGGGTTCATTTACTGAATGAGATCTCATGAGGAAATGTCAGTGAAGGGACAACATTGGCTAAAGATGTTTGCCTAGGCTTTGTCCATATGTAGGATATGATGGGACTTTGTTTTTAATAAAATCGCCACAGATAAATGTTGTGATATTTTGCTTTGAAAACATCATCAAATTTGTACTCTCCTGGCAATGAAGGCAACATATTAAAAAAAAAATCAGAAGTCAATATATGCTGTCTGAATAGTACAATTAGTGAACTGAGTGCTGGGAGCCATAGGGTTATGCTGAATTATTTTTGCCAGTTAAAAACGCCTAGCAGGTCAGGGGCTATTTTGCTTAGAGAAAATAAATGGGGAGTCTGAGGACCACCGGCAGATCATACACTGCTGGTGGTCCACATGTGGACTCATACTGTGTGAATGACAACTAGGGTAAGGGGTATATACAGGGAGAAGAGACTTTCTACCATCACGATTATACCATGCCAGGATGTTTCTCTTATTCTTATCTCTTCTCCTTCTTAATTACAGAGACTGAGGAGGGGTAACAGTACATAGTTGATGCTGGATGGTGGTATGGGAGACAACAGATAAATAAACAAAATGAAATAAATAAAAAAAAAGACTCTGAAGCAGTGAAGCAAAGGAATACTCCATTGTTAATAGTGTAACAGTTCATGGATTTACATTAAATGCACTACACTATTCTAGGGCAGTAATTACCAAATGATGAGTGCTCACTTGTGCTACATATGTAGATTTCTTATAAAATGCACAGTAATCAAGTCAGTTTTTAAGTGAGATCATATTCATGGCTTGAAATGCACATCTTGTTGACTTGCTCCATAGACAGGCAACACAATTACAAATCTGCTGTATGTTCATGATGTTAGTACAAATATGAAACCCGAGTCCATACTTCCTGCTTGCAAATGGGTGGTAGAAACTGCAGCTGAAATTTGAACTGGGATCAAATTAGTTCATCATTCTGTGCTCTAAACTCTGGCACAACATGTACTCATCACTAATTTACAGTCAATTTAAAGTAATTTTGATGATAATCCAAAGTATTTCACTTCTGGAATATGAGCTATACATTATGTATATAAAATGCAACATGATATGTCTAAATTTACAGGCAAAACAAAGTTATGCATTAATGTGCAGCGTTTAACTGATTCTAGGAGACAAATTAATATTTACCTCTAATGTGAGCTAATACCTCTAAAAAAAGACATGCATTTCTCAGTGCATTTATTTATGTATTTTTGTTTCATTTTACATTTATTTGCTGAGGTAGCACACATGATCACCATCAAATGCATGTATTTCTCAGTGCATTATTTATTTTTTTGTTTTATTTTACATTTATTTACTGAGGTAGCACATCTGATCACCATCAAAGGCATGTATTTCTCAGTGCATTGTTTACTTTTTTTGTTTTATTTTACATATATTTACTGAGATAGCACAAGTGATCACCATCGAAGGCATGCAATTCATTGCATTATTTACTTTTTTTGTTTTATTTTATATTTACTAAGGTCACGCACGTGATCAGCCACATTATTTAAAACCTACTTTACCCACCAGCCTTTCATAGCCTTTACCTGCTCAATCTATCCTGCCAACATGGATATTTAGGTTGCCTTACACCTTCTGTAACCAACCTTTTAGCACTAGGCATTATTAGCAGTGTAGTGACTGCTTAATGCTTACTGATAGCCAGCCAATACAGCCAATACTATATAGGTTCATAGGTTCATAGGTAAGTACTAGGCTATCTGCCCAAGGGCATCTATAAGCCTAGCCAGAATGTGTTGGCTTTCGCCGCCTCCTTAGATTAGTTCCCTGTGCCTCTATCCAGTAGAGCTATTAGTTCCCTGTGCCTCTGTCCAGCAGAGCCACTGCAGTGATCCCCGGGGTAAATTTTCTGTTTCCCATCCACTCGTCAAAGTTTCTCTTGAAGAGTGTTAGTGAGGGGCTCTGCTAATGTAGATTGGAATCCTGCTCCAAAGCATGGGGAGTCTCTGGGACAGGAATCTATCCTTCCAGCATGTCTTATTTATCGTTGTGGTGAGGTACTTCTGAGATCTTTCCAGCTGTTGCAGGTGTCTTGTAAGGTACATCCTAAATGGAGCGTTGTACTCTATGATGGGTCTGATGAGTGATGAGTAGAGGGGCACAATAACCTCATTTGTTCTAGATGCGAACCCTTTTGTGATTAGATGGGCCACATAGAAGGATTTTCTAACCACCTTGGCAATATGATTATCAAAGGAGAGATTACTATCTACTTGGATCCCCAGATCCCTTATTACATTTTCTGTATTTAGGTGACTACCTTGTGTTTGGTAGTTCATGAGTACTTTGTTTTTTTCCAAAGGGGATGACTATGCACTTTTTGGCATTTAGCTTGAGGCCATGATTTTGACACCAGGTATCTGTCTCAGTGAGACCCTTCTGGAGGATGTCTGTATCAGCTGGAGTGTCATTTATGGTCCCCAGTTTGCAGTTGTATGCAAACTTGGTCAGCCATAGTCCTCCTGTGCTTGCCTGTACCTCTGAAAAGTAAATGCTGAATAGGAGCGGTCCTAGGACTGAGCCCTGGGGGAATACCACTTGTAACTGATTTAAAGTCGAACCTAACTCCTACAACTCTCACCATGTAGTTTCTGTCCATGAGCCAGTTGGCAACCCATTTTGTGATGTAGGGGTTTATGTTCAGGCTGGTGAGCTTGTCTATAATACTAGAATTGGGAATGGTGTCGAAAGCCTTTGTGAGGTCTAGGTAGGCTGTGTGGACCTCCTTTCCCTCATCTAAAGCCTTGGTAACTGTCTCAATGAAGTCCACCAGATTTAGGAGGCATGATCTGCCCTTAACAAAGCCAAACTGGGTAGGGTCCAATGTTTGGAGGTTCCCAATGTCTGTTAATGAGTTCCATGATGATGTGCTCCATAACCTTGCAGACCAGGCTAGTCAGACTTATAGGGCGATAGTTCCCAGGGTCCGTTGTGGCTCCACCTTTGTGAAGCAGGATAACTGTTGCTGTGCACCACTCTATGGGTACATATCTTGTAGAGAGGCTGAGTTTGAACCGTGTGTTTAGGTGAGGGGTTAGTTCATTTTGGAGTTCATGTAAGACACAGCCTGGGACACCGTCTGGTCCCATTGAAGCTGGGTTTTTGGCTTTGTATAGGGCTGTTTTAACCTGTGTGTCAGTGATTGCCAGGGCTCTACATTTTTCTGGTATGGTTATGGGTCTTTACGGGTGAGAGGGAGGTGAAGCTTGCACTAAACCTGTCTGCTAGAATGTTGGCAATATCAGTCAGCTCAGTGCATTTTGTGCCATTCTGCACTAACTCAGAGCAGATCTGAGAGTTTCCACTTAGGTTCTTGACATAGCTAAAAAACGCTTTGTGGTTATCTTTGGAGTCCTTGGCAATTTTTCTTTCAAAGCTAGACTTGGCTGATTTTATGAGGGATCATAGTTTCTTGCTGATACTGATCAGGGATGTCTTTCCTTCTTGGGATTTTACTCTTTTCTGTACTAGTCTCCTCCTTCTATTGTATAGCTTATTTATGGCAGGGGTCCACCAGACTGGTTTCCTTTTCTTGGAGGAGTGAGTCTTGGTTTTGCTTGGGATAGCACAATCCTTGCATTCTTGCAGGTGCTCATAGACTGCCTTTGTAAGGAATTCAGCAGCTTGGACAATGTTGTACTTTAGCAGGGGACTGTGAACCTTTCCACCTCGGTCTTAAGTAACATGAAGTTTGCTTTTGAAAAGTTTTTCACAGTGGTTTACTTGACTGGGGGTGGGGCGGACTGTGGATATCCAAAGTGATTAGTCTATGGTCTGATCTAACCAGCGAGGGGTTGACCTCTGGTGTAGAACACTGGTCACTCATTTTGTTGATGACCAGGTCCAATATGTTGTCACCTCTGGTGGGGGTTTTGACCAGTTGATCCAGGGAGTTCGAGTTTATAAATTCTAGGAAGCGTTGGGCAAGGAAGTTAGTACTTGAGTAGTTCTCCCAGTTAATGTTTGGGTAATTGAAATCACCCAATATTAGGGCATTTGGTATGACCTTCATATTTTCAATTGTCTCCAGAAACGCGGAATCGGGGTCCTGGGTCATGGTCGATGATCTGTAGCAAGCTACAATTTGATTTGCAGTTTTGCCCATTGTTAGTTGCACATGGATGACCTCTGAGGCATTGTGCTGTGCCACTAACCTGGAGGTGTGGGTATCCTTGATGAATATGGCTATACCCCCACCTTTTGTGTTTCATTCTGGGTTCTGTGGCCGAAAAGTATGGTAAGAGTTATAGCCTGGTAGTGCTGGGGTGCTCTCTGGAGCCGTAAACCAGGTTTCTGTTACTCCACAGATATCAATGTTCTCCATACTGAGGAGTGCCTTGAGTGCGTGCATTTTGAGGTTTAGACCTCTGGCGTTGAGTAGCATTACCCTCAGTTTTTGGTTACTTGTGCTATTTACAGTGGTGGGTTTGTCTTTTGAGCCTTGCCTAAAAAAGGCACTATGGAGGCGGCAAAGGTCTTGGCCAGAATTTGAAAACCTAAGGGTGATAGGTGCAAACCATCTCTTGTGAAGCAATGTGGCGTGTCGAGCATGTCATCCCAGGTGGACAGATACTGGATCCCCTTTGAATGACACCAGAAACTTAGCCAATTGTTGAAATTGATTGTTTTTTCTTTATACTGTAGCATCATTCTTGGTGAGGGCAGGATGCTACTCAAGGTCAGGGTCATACCAGCCTAGGCTATGTGATCAGAGAGCTCTTCCATATCTCTTTTCATAATAAAATATGAGAGAGGTATCAGTATCTGTATAACCTGGAGTCCACGCTTTCACCAAAACAAATGATCAGTAAGCTTCAGACAGGCCCACGCCCAATTGTGTATGCACACATTATACCCACATATCCTGAGGCAGTTAAGAAACCACACTCTAAACCTCCTAAGATGAGAACAAATAAGCTTCAACCTCAAACTAATACCACAAAATCACCACTCTTACAAAATACACATAGCATAAAGTCACTTAATGCAAGGATTCAAAAGGTTGCAAACCGCAAACCAGTCACTATCACTATCACTATGTTTGCACACACAAATAGAAATGACTTGGAACTTTTCCCTTCAAACCTCCACTGAAATGAAGTTACATGCCAAGCCAGATGTTTCTGATAAATAAATTACATGTAACTTAATACATTAATAAATACATTAGTAGCTGGCAATTCCATTGTTAGGAATACAGGTTCTAGGTTCGCCAGGATGGAGAACTTTCCTTTCCAGTGCAAGAATCTGTGATGTTGCAAGGGCTCTAAAATCCCTTGAACCAGTAAAATATGACTATGGTGTAATACTGACCTATTTCGGTATGACTAGTTTGAGGCATTCAACCCAGAAGAACATGAATAGAGACAAAATATATTGCATACTACATGTGTCTAATGCAGCAAAACTCTAGTCCTGAGTGAAATTCTACCATCACTCAGAATGATGTCAGCATTAAAAGAAAGGATAATTGACTATAGTAATGCAGTCCAGTAAATGCCAGCCTAGGGCAAGATGATTGACAGCCCTGCTTGATTTGCAAGGGGTTGCCTCTACCTTTAGTGTCTTTGCTTTTACATACTAGCCAAACTCTTTACTGCTCCCGCAGTACATTTTTTAACTTCTGGGCTTTCCAATATAATAAATATACCTCACCAGATACTAATTCTGAACATATCAAGGTTGTTATACTTAATGCAGAAGTCTAAAACATGCTACAACAAAACCTGCTACAACAAAATTGCCAAATTCGTCACAGGGGCATCCTACCGTAGTCACCACTGTCTCTCACTTGCTGAAATGGGCTGGCTTGAACTCCCTCACCTCCTTCAATGGTATCAACTATCACTCGCCCACAAACTAGTAAACCATCCACTAAATGTCCCATCCCTCCAGAATCTACTCCAACCCTGTCGCACCACCAGACCACTAAGATCCAGCAACATAAATCACTTGCAGATCACTAAAGCCAATAAATCTGCTGGTGAAGCACTATTCTCTTGTGCCATAGCCAAATTATGGAACTCTCTCCCACCCACAATTACCTCCGTATCATCATGCACCCACTTCAAACCTTTACTAAAAGCGCACCTAAAAACATGCTGGCTATGTCCTTGTAACTCCCACTCTAATATCACCTACCCCATCCAACCACTACCTTTCTTTCCACCCCACTTACTACCTTGATTATAGCAAGCGCAGATGCTCATAAGCCTAGTACTTAATATACAGCAGGAACTTCTTATTGTAACATTTGTTAATGTCTGTTATGTACTTTGCAGATAAAGATTCTAGTTGTCTACTGATGTACTATATTTTTCATCTGTAAATATGTTAGTAATTAATTGCTATGTTAAATCGTTAATCGCTATGTAATCCAACGTAACTACTGTCTGTTTATTTTAACTGTGGAGCTTTTCTCCCCGGGCCTCCGCTGAAAATGGACCTACATCCAGTTGGACACTCCCGGTCAACAAATGCAAATAAATAAATAAATAAATGAAATATTAAGCCACCTGATCTAGAGGCTCTACTGAAACCAGGACACATTTGTATTGTTGTAATAGAGACATGGTTACTCTGCAAAGCTAGTACTCTCTCTACACCAGGGTTCAGTGCCTGTCACATTTTCAGACATATGGGGGACTGCAAAAGAGTACTGGTATTTATCAGAGACCCTCTCTATCATCTCCAGATAGATTCTCTGTAACTATTAAACAGAACCTTTTGAAGTTAAAATCACTCAAAAAAAAAGATAATACCCTGTTATGGCTCACATTTCATGTCATAGGTTCATAGATTAGTACTAGGCTAACTGCCTTTGTGGGCCATTTTTAAACCTAGCCAATTACCCCATGTGAGAATCAAACCCTGCATCTTTGGTTTATAAGGCAAATACCTTAACCATTATGCCAACCTCCCACCCCTGTACCAGGATGATCTTGAAAAATTTGTAGCTGTGCTAGCAGAATTGTCCATAAATAGCAATACTTTTACAATAGAGAATTTTAATTACCAAGATATTAATTGAAAACATACACCACTAATTGTAAGCCCAGTGATTCCTTTACCTAATCACGTCAAAGCTCCTGGAACTTACTCACTTTACTCACCATCTTCTCACCTTATCTACTTTATATACATTCCTAATCAAATCTCATCATAAAGCAGTGGTTTTCTTCATCTAAACCACAAACACTTCATTAATGAGCACATTAAAATTAGGGACAAAAAGCAAACCTCTTAATACTCCATGATGAAATTTGACATTACATTGGAATATTTCTGCCCCCCTCCACCCGTAGCTGCATTTACCAGTTGTACTTCAAGAGCTTCACTCACATTTTCTAAGATGTATAGCCCAGGGAGTCCCTAATAGGACCATATATAATGTGAAATTTAAAAATAAACCAGCCTGGTGGTCTACCCACATAAACAAGCTCTACAATAAAGGAATAACAAATATGAAATGTCAATAACAAATTGTAGTCTGCCCATGTAAAAACTATCCCCAGGATTCATGTCCTTTGCCCCCTCCACAACTGCTTGGTTCAAAAACTATCTCTCTGATAGGAAACAATCAGACAAATGGCAAGAAGTTCTATCACCTTTACTATCATCCACCATAGGTGTTCCACAAGGCTCAATACTGGGCCCATTACTATTTACTGTTTTCACCAACAGACTACACACCTCAACACTGCATGCATCCCTCATACAGTATGCTGATGACTCCACCTTAATCTGCTCAGCCCCATCCCTAACCACTCTTCAAAACCTTACCCAGGAATCCTTCAGCTCTGTTGAAAAATGGATTACTGATATCCAACTGATTCTTAACCCCAGCAAGACCAAATTACTCCTATTCACCCCTAACAAATACAGATCCACACCTCTTTCCTTCACTATCACCTCCAAAAATGGCACCACAATTTCCCCCTCCCTCCATACTAAGCTCCTTGGCATTGAAATAGATAAAGATCTTCACTTCGATGTCCATATCTCTCAAACCATTAAAAAAGTACATAAAAAATTAGGAACCCTATACAAACACAAACACTTCCTATCAGACCAAGCACGGGTCACCCTAGCCCAAACCCACCTTCTGTCTACCCTAATGCATGCATCTCCAATCCTAACCCACATTAGGAAAACAGACATGAACAAACTAGAGTCATGTTACAATAAGATTGCTAAATTTGCCAATAACTCTGCTTTTAGAAGCCATCATTGCCTTGTTCTAAAGGAGCTACAGTGGTTAGAACTTCCTCATTTAATTAGTTACCACCAACTAGTCCTCACCTATAACATCCTAAAGAATCCCCACAAGACTCCAGCCCTGAACCAACTACTGAACCAATACTCAGCAAACCGTCTGCTCTGCTCATCCAACAAAACCCTTTTACGTATAACTAATGCCAACAGCACTGCAGGAAAAGCTCTTTTCTCTCATACCATAGCAAAAATGTGGAATAACCTCCCCCAGAATATTTCCTCAGTACCATCTATCTCACTCTTCAAAAAATTACTTAAATCACACCTCTTGCATTCCTGGCTCTGCCCTTGCATCACATAAATGCTTTCCTGCTCTCCTCAAATACTTCATACCTTCTGCTATACTCTGCTTACTGTCTCTATATTACAGTACTAAGAACTCCTCAAAACTGCCATACAGGGCCTACCTCTGGATACATTTAAACTTGCTTAGCACAAAATAATGTCAATTTATACTGTCTTATGTGATGTCTCTGCTGACTGTATTGTTACAGTGGAGTTTTTTTTTTCTCCAAAGACATATAAAACTGCCATTCAGGGCCTAATATGTATAAATTAAGCTAGCTTGAACAAACCATTGTAAATGTGTTCTTCTTGTATGAAATATCTTGGATTGTAAAATCCCACTGTACATATTGTTTAATTGTGGAGCTTTTCTCCCTGGGACTCCGCTGTAAATGGACCTCGTTCCAGTCGGACTTTCCCGGTCAACAAATGTAAAATAAAATAAAATAAAATTTCAGCAAGCTCTGCACGGTGTGCAGGAATAGTGCAGGAGCTGCTGGAGGCAATATGGCCACTGTGTGATCCAGGAATAAGTTCCCGGGACGTGCACGAGAGCTCCTGCACTATTCCAACACAGACACAGCTCCTGTATGCAAATTACCCCATTTGCAGGTGAAAACCATGCAAATGAGGTGAATTTGTGATCCAGGAAGCTGTCAGCCGGCCGTGCAGGACTAGTGTAGTCTGCATAAATGTAATTGGTTAGTAACTGAGTAATTTCTGCAAACTACAAAACGGAGCCATGACAGCGCAAAATAAAGGGTGTATATAATGTGGAAAGCATGCTCATGGCCAAATATATGACCACTGGTATGGAAAACAGTTGCAAAATTAAAAAAATATATATATATTTTTTTTAGCTGATTTCGGCTGTTTAAGCGTAGGGCAGTGATACGCAAAAGGGATCGGGCTGAAAAAAAAAAAAAACCTTGAAATAAGCATTCCATCCAAAATCACAAATTTGCCATTATACTCAATGGCAGGCAGAAGACAACATTGCCATTGAATAGTGGTTTCTAAGAGGGAAGGCTCAGTGTCAGACTTGTAACTAGGCATTAGCAGGCAATCCTATGCAAATGAGGGGAATGATACTGAATCCTAGATTCCCCCTCATGGCTAGCCTGCACCCAACCATGTTGGTGCAGGAAGACCATGGTGCAAGTCTAAGAGCTAGCTGACATCATAGAGGGGTGTGTCAGGCATACTGTAAGCTTATTGGAGCCCTGTGGCTCGGGTTTGCCCTTAGCTTAGCAGAGCTATGCAAGGGTGTGTCTGAGGCTGCCTAGCACTCGTTACATTGCCTAAATGGGTGTGCGCACTGTGCACCATGTTTTAAAGGGGAAAAAAAGTAAACCAGAAAATAGCAGCTCTGTGCACATCTGAGCACTGTGTTTGCACGGTGTGCCCCTTGGCTTAAACAGGAAGGCAATGGGAAGGGAAAACTGTAGTAGGAAGTTAATCAAGGAGCGCTAGCATAGCTGGCAGGTGAAATGTATCAGCAGCAGCCCATCCCACCACTATCAACTATGCAAACACCTTTCCCTCTGTTTTTTCCCACAAACTCTACACCACCGGTGTACACAAGTGGGGAAATTTTACCAAACAAAAGCAACAAAATGATAGAGACTGCAGCAGCTATCATAAATCAACATGTGGAAGAGGCTGAGGGTGGTGAGGATGAGAATGCTGATGACCAACCCACATTGAGGAGAAGGAGAAGAGTGTACAGACCCAGGGTAACCTACCAGGGGCTACATGAGCTGGAGATAGTGGAGCGCTATAGGGTGGAGAGGGACCTCCTACAGCAAATTGTTGAGCTGTGCAGGCCACACCTCACACACAGAACCAACAGAGGGGAACCCATCCCAGTGGATACAAAGGTATGTGTAGGCCTAAGAATACTAGCCACAGGTACCTTCCAAAGGCCAACTGGGGATATCATGGGGATCTCACAGGCATCAGCATCCAGGGTACTTCACCAGTTCCTGGATGCCATGTCAGCACATGCCAGTGAGCACGTATATTTCCACAACAACCGTGAAGCGTTCTCCAGCAATATGCGTCTCTTCCACCAAATAGCAGAATACCCTGAGGTAGTGCTACTGTAGACTGCACGCACATATGCATCAAAGCACCACCCGGTGAGCGGGGTAGGGTCTACATCAACCACAAAGGCTTCCCCTCCATCAACTGCCAGGTCATGTGTGATCCCCAGGGCATTATAATGAATGTATGTGCTGGCTGCCCTGGAAGCTATTACGACTCCCACATCTGGAATATGATGCAGCTGTACCAGAGATTTGCCAATGGGGACATCCCTTATGGCCACCAAGTGGGGGATGCCGGTTACACACTGGAGCCATGGCTGATGACACCCATCAGAAATGGAAACACACCCAAACAAGAACTCCATAATGAGGCACATGCACAGACCAGAATCATACTAGAGAGTGTGTTTGGGATGCTCAAGTCATAGTTATGGTACCTGGACACATCCGGTGGATGCTTGTAGTACTCACAAGCTACATGTATCCAAATTGTCATCATATGTGCCATGCTACACAATATGATCATGCAGAAACAGCTGCAGCAGGAACAGTGCCAGGCAGGGCCACACAGCCCCCCACCATTGCCAAGGCCTGCACAAGCACAGAGTGACTCAGAGGAGGAACAACCTAAGTCTGCCCCAGTAGGCAGAAGGAGGAGTGCCCAGTATGCCCAGGCCATGGCAAAAAGGCAATGCATAGCACATACACTGACATGGTAAGAACCCAGGGAATAACACCTCTCTGACTCGCACATACAGTAAAAGGGATTCCAAACATGACACTACCTGTGCTTAACCATGTATAGGGAGTGTACTATGTGCATCCGACATAGTCAGCCCTCCAGCATTATCCTCAGTACTGACACAGCCACAAGGTAAGTC
Organism: Protopterus annectens; assembly: GCF_019279795.1. Taxonomy (NCBI): domain Eukaryota; kingdom Metazoa; phylum Chordata; order Ceratodontiformes; family Protopteridae; genus Protopterus; species Protopterus annectens. The sequence continues at coordinate 1,468,099,178 of NC_056732.1, read as the reverse complement.
ACTCTCCCTATGAAATGCCGAATGGAGTAGTATGTGTTCTTACTTGTATTTATGGTATGGATGTGAGCATGCAAGGGAATCGGGTGGCTGAATTGGATGCCAGCAAATAGTAGACACCTATAGTGGCATCATGAGATCTGTAACAAACACTGGTGTCGCCACAGTAGCCAGTACTAGACAAGGTGACAAAAATCACTGCAGGAAATGTGGTGGGCCACATGTGTGTCCATAGGACACACACACATGCCAGTCGGGGAGACTCACATACCCAACAACAGTCTCATCCAGCAGGACAGGTGTAGACAAACACAAACAAAGGCTGTGCTAAGGCCTCTGATTGATGGCTATGGAGAACAGCCCCCCTCCAGACATACACAGACAGACTACAACATGTCAGGCAGTGGGATGTTAGTTTTGAAGGGTAAGAAGTCAGAAACTGAAATGTAGGTTAATCAAACCTAAGACCTAATGTACGCTGATATGCTTCTAGTCAGCATGATAGGTCAGAATACAGAATGAAATGGAGGAAATGAAATACCAGTACATTCATAGCAAATGTCTAGAAATATCAGGTGTACCCCCCAATCCTATGTAGAAATGTAGTAACATGTATGTGTAGGTATAATAACAGTGGAGCACAGATTACATGAGCTGGCCAAGGTAGCAGGATAGATTGTATCATGTGTACAATATGCAGAGCTGCGTGTGTTAGGTTGGTGTGTGTTGTATATTGTGTGAGAGTGGTCAGTATGCATGTATGGTGAGGTTTGTCCTGGCGGCCATTGGTCAGTAGTACCTATGACAGGGCCAAGTTCTCACAACTGCAGTGCCAAAAACAATACTTCCCAGCAAACACATTCCAGCAGTAAGCCATAGTAAATGTTTGGAAGTAATATGTGTCACCATCTGGAAGATGGACATGGCATGAATGTGGGCCCAGACATACAAGCAGTATACAGGAGGAAGTACCCCAGGCAGTGTATAATATGTAACTGTCAAATGGACACACCCTCGGAATTGTACATACAGTTTAGCAGCACATTAGTTGGGCTTGTAGTAGGGAATACCGATGTCATCTGGCCAAAGACTGGCAGACCACAAAGGTCACAGGTATGAAGTATTGAAAAACAGCTGATGTCCCTGCACAAGCCAGCATAAGTGGAATGCCCCATGCATATCTGTGAGTCAGATGCAAGTAGTGTCCATAGCACACATGCATCCAGCTCACCCCACCATCACCCACAGGTACCTCTCCGGTCTTATCCCTGCTGTTGGGAATGAGTACAATATGACCCTCACCTCTGTATGGCAATAGCCAAAGACTGCAGTATGCAGAACAGTTGTCCCATGCAGGTGTGTCCCTAGCTGTAAACAGCACCCTGCCAGCATCCACACCACTGGATCAATAATGACAGAAAGTATTGGCATTAACACCTTGCACACCTACCCTGTCACCCCAGGGGAATATAGTGTATTGCAGTCTGGGACTGTAGGAGTGACACAATGCAACAGCCTGCTACAGCTGGCCTGCATCACAACCAAATGGCCTACAATCTTCTGCCAAAGGCCTGTGTCTCACTCATACTGCCAATGTATGTTATATCATGGACTCTCAAATAACAACATAACACAGTCCACAGAACCCAAATGCAAGGCCATGTGGACAAATCCCAGTAACATGTCCTACTGCATGAACTGTGAACCAACACCGGATTACTGCTTGGATGAGGTGATAACTATAGGGAACTTATCAGATAACGTTTGCATAATGTTTGGAAGAGCTTAGAATAATAGAGTTAATATAGGGGGTAGAAGCATGGGTGGCATGGAGTATGTGAATTCCAAAACTCAGGTGTGTGCACATACTACCCCTGCCTGCAAACACAGGAATGGTGGCTAGACTACAATGTGAAGGGGTAATGTCCAGAATTATGACCCCTGCCTCTGGGTAACCTGTGTGAATCTGTACAACTGTGAGGTATGGCCACAGCAGGATATGACCATACTGTCATGTTGATGGATGTACAAGCATGGGATCTTCAGCCACCAATGTACCAAGGTGCTGAACCATTTACACAGACCCCGCAGCAAGTGTCTGCAGCTTCTCTTCTAGAATGGCATGATTGTGGAAGAATATGTAGGCTGCAGACCACAATACTGGACACAGCTGCATTCACCCTGTGTTCCCCAGGACATCACTGCAAGCAAATATGTATACCTGACAGTACTTGATGACATAAAACATCACAGTGTAAAACAGTACATATGTCTGAATATCTCAGCTAACACAAAGACATGTAGCAGAAGCAGCACAGACACAATTACCTACAGTAACCCACTATCCTTTGCCAATTTTAACCCCATATTGTCAACCGATCTACAGATATCCCACAGAAACAGGTTGCTAGCTGTAGGTGTAGAACACTAAAGCCTGCACTGGAGTACAATCTACATGGAATGGATTCACACATTCAATACAGAAGTTCATACTGGGCATGCTCCCACACTTAGAGAAATGAAGGTCATGTCTCATAACAAAATACTGAAAGGTCATACTGGGTATGCTCACACACATAATGAAGCCCATGTCTGGCAACAACAGTGGACTATACATATCTGACAGTCACAGATGTTAGTGCACACACTCCTCAGTACACACCAGTCATGCTGTGCACACACATTGGATAGGAATACACAGACATATATCCAAGGACAACACACTATAATGGACCAAAATTACACATACATAGATGTGTGGAAGAGAGTGACAGTGGCAAAGAGCCTCCCATCATGAGACCTGTCCCACCCAGTACACATTCAATTGGCTAAAACCACATGATGTGCAAATGTCAATCACCATAGACATTTGCCTCTGGTATCCCTCAGCACTATAGTGTCTGTGATGCTTGTGCTAACTGTGTAACATGACTGTACAAGTCAGTAATCATCTAGCAGTTGTATACACGTACCTGTGGAATATAAACCTGTGTGTGCCTGAGTGTTGTGTGTCTGCCTCTAGATGAATGGGTTATCACCCATGCACACACACTGCACTCCTCATCACCCTACTATTGCAAGCCTGCTGATGTCTTCATCTTGAAATACACCTTTGGGGAAGTAGTAACCCAGTAATCTCTGTAACATGTCCTATAACTGAGTAATGCTGTAGTGTGATGTATTAGCTAGGTGGGAGTTTTAATCCCAGACATGGCAACTGTGTGTGTTTGTCTGTGTAGGGAGCAATGCTTTTGAGGCCATTCACACTCACTACAATTTCAAATGCCCTAATTTGGCAGGGCTGCTGATGTCATTCACTTTGAAATACACCTTTGGGGAAAGAGTAGCCCAGTAATCTCCATAGCACATCCTATAACTGCATAATGCTGTAGTGTGATGTACTAGTTAGTTAGGAGTTCTAATCACAGACATGGCAACTGTATGTGTGCTTGTCTATGTAGGGATCAGTGCTTTTGAGGCCATTCACACTCACTACAATTTTAAATGCCCTACTTTGCCAGTGCTGCTGTTGTCATTCACTTTGAAATACACCTTTGGGGAAGGAGTAACCCAGTAATCTCTGTGGCACGTCCTATAACTGTGTAATGCTATAGTGTGATGTACTAGTTAGGTAGGAGTTCTAATACCAGACATGGCAAGTGTAAAGGTGCGTGTGTAGGGGTCAATGCTTTTGAGGCCATTAACAGTCACTACATCTTCTATTGCCCTACTTTGGCAAGCCTGCTGATGTCATTCACTTTAAAATACACCTTTGGGGAAGCACTAGCCCAGTAATCTATGTGGCGCATGCTATAACAGCATAATGCTGTTGTGTGATGTACTAGTTAGGTAGGAGTTCTAATCTCAGACATGGGAACTGTGTATGAGTGTGTTTGTCTTTGTAGGGATTAATGCTTTTGAGACCATTCACACTCACTACAATTTCAAATGCCCTACTTTGGCAAGGTTGCTGATGTCATTCACTTTGAAATACACCTTTGGGGAAAGAGTAGCCTAGTAATATCTGTGGTGCATGCTATAACTGCATAATGCTGTAGTGTGATGTACTAGTTAGGTAGGAGTTCTAATCCCAGACATGGCAAGTGTAAAGGTGTGTGTGTTTGTTTGTCCATGTAGGGGTCAATGCTTTTGAGGCCATTCACAGTCACTACAACTTCCATTGTCCTACTTTGGCAAGCCTGCTTATGGTATTCACTTTGAAATACACCTTTAGGGAAGAACTAGCCCAGTAATCTCCGTGGCATTTGCTATAACAGCATAATGCTGTTGTGTGATGTACTAGTTAGGTAAGAGTTCTAATCCCAGCAATGGCAAGTGTCAAGGTTTGTGTGTTTGTCTGTGGAGGGATCAATGCTTTTGAGGCCATTCACTGTCACTACAATTTCCATTACCCTACTTTGGCAAGCCTGCTGATGTCATTCACTTTGAAATACACCTTTGGGGACAGACTAGCCCAGTAATCGCCATGGCGCATGCTATAACTGCGTAATGCTATAGTGTGATGTACTAGTTAGGTAGAAGTTCTAATCCCAGACATTGCAACTGTGAGATTTGGGGTGTGTGTGTGTGTGTGTGTGTGTGTGTGTGTGTGTGTGTGTGTGTGTGTGTGTGTGTGTGTGTGTGTGTGTGTGTGTGTGTCATACATATCCTGTGTGGAAGTAGCGGTGAGTATGTAACAACAGGACTCATTGTGGAGCAGGTTTTGCAAATTTCTTATATGGTGGGCCTATTATATGTCACAATGTCCACCTTACAAGGATAACAGATGTCAAAGACCAGAGAGACTGGGGTAGACAATCCATAACCCTACATGTGACATCATGGCTTGGCAAACAGTATAGGCAACTCTTGTATTACCCAGAGAACACTCTCCACCCATGTCTCAAACACAAACACACTCAGCTAGGCAACAACCACTATGTTGGTAGTTCCCTGCATATTGCCAACAGATAGTAAACATGGTGTAATTGCAGTGGACTACAGAGGACATGGCACCCTGTCCCATCCCTACAATAGGCAAATCATTGCATACAGTGCTCCTTCACTATGTTCCCCTCTGGACGCCTGCAACAACTATAGAGCCAGCAAATGTAACCCACAAAGGGCATTCCATGCCTTATACACATGCCCTGTATGGACAGATGCCACTGACACCAGAGAATACTTGTATCATGCTGTCAATGTAGGTGCAGGGTCAACCTGGTGTCCATTGCCAGTTCTCACCACATGAGGTCAGAAATGGCACATCTGATGTTAACAATCTGTCTACACAACATGCCTCAGACACCCCAGGTACACTTCCACATGTCACAGAACATGCATGTGGGACGTGTGCAAATCCCAGACACTGTCCATGTCATGGAATATAGAACACATACATGGCAAGAATTACACAGCACTGGACACCCACAATAGTAACCCAAATGACTGGATGGTGAATACAATACTCACCTGTGTGGGCCATTCCAGACACTACACCCATGAGCCACACTGTAGACCATTGTCATATGGCCAGATGCCAAGGTATACCCTTTACCTAACCTTGTACAGCCTTCTGGCACAGTCAACCACTACACACCTGTGAAGCAATGCACCCACGCATGTCAGTACTGGCAAATCTGTGTCTGTGTGTGGAGTATAATGATTTGGACGTCATTCACACTCACTGCACATCTCATTGGCCTACTGAAACATGCCTTCTGATGTCAGACACCCTGACATACCCTTCGCCCATATATTATCCTGATAACCCCTGTGGTGCATGTGATACCTGTGTATTACTGTATTGTGGCAAACTAGCTAGTTAGGAAGTCTAATCCTGACCCTGCCAACTATGATAATGTATGTGAGACCCTGAGAGTGTATGGCTGTGTTGACCTTGACATCTGTTCATGTGGACAGGCATGTGTACTACACCTACCTTATCCCTCCTTTATCACCGTTGCAGATGTCACTCACCATCGAATATACTTTTGGACAGCTCCCAGACATGTAACCTCTGTGGCACATGCCATAACTGCATAGACATGTGATAGCAATACATAGTCAGACAGGGGTTTGAAACCCCATACTTTTAAGTGTGTGACACAAACATGCTTAGGTTTTAGTCTACCACCCCCTCCCTGTCTTACTTTGTCTCTGTCTCTCTCACTCCCTCTTTGGTGGATGTGGAGAAGTATGCCTGCTTTGCTTAGGCAACAGCTTGTGTTTTGTAAGTGATGCTCATGATCAGCTGATGGCCTCTGCATGAATTGCAGTCCCCCACTAGCCGATTGCATGTGGAACAGCTGTGGTAACATTCCCATAGCCAATGACATGGAAACACACTTATATAATTAAGAACATCATGTGGGTGTTGGCCCTTTTCATTCACTGTGGGCAGGACTTCATGTCAGTGTTTGGCAAACAGCATCACAGATGGTAGTGGGATATACCTCTAACAGCATACACTGTGGAGACAGGCCAACAAACAGGTGGGAAATGTTCCAGATGTGATTACAGAATGTAAGTGTTGCTCTTCTGCATTTGGAGTAATGTTGGTTTAACAGGGTTTGTGTGGATATGGCTGGTCTACATGATTTAATACCTGTCATGACAGTGTTATATGTTTGAGGAAACTCCCACCTGTAGGGTTATCTGCAGACTGGCCAGTGTTTGGAGTTTTATGTTTCTTGTGTTACTCACAGATCACCTATCTTAGAACTGCAGAAGCATAGTCTGAGGATTGCAGTCAGTACATGGTGACAGCCATGAGAGTTACTGACTTCATATCCCTCATAGGACATATGTCACAACAAACCCTGTTGCAACAGTAAATGTATGAGGGTATCACAACAACATGCCAATATTGGCCCAGTGTTTGTGCCTCCAGCCACAAGTCTGTCAACCTTTGTACATATGTCATGCAGTAAGAGGTGCTTATGTTCTGTACACCATTATTTAATGACATCATACCTGATAACAAGCCAGTCAGATATCAGATTGCTAGACATGTTATGTATAGTAGGGGTTATATTTGAGTTCATAACCTGGGCATTCTGTGGTTGTGTGTACAGTAGTGGGGTCTGTGTACTTATGATGATTGTCGACAGTATGTGTATTGCGAATATGTACTTTGGCCTGTGTACAGACTGTGGTAGATGTCATTGTTCTTGGTCCTGTTCTATCTGATGTTACATGCTGTTCCAGTGTATGGTACCCTGTCAGCTCACATGTTTGTAGGGCCAAACACACACGTGTCCCATACCACAGATAGGCATTGGACCACACAGTGTCGTGGCCCAGTATATGTAGGGTTAATGTGTGAGTGGCACATATGAGGATGGTGTGGATCAGACAGTCCATATAGTGTAATACTAAGCTTGCTTACCATATGTGGCTGTGGCTGTGTTCACATTGGTTGTGGGTATGCACTTTCACACAGGTGTCTCTTACTCTGTGCTGTGTCATGCCTGTAGAGCCTGCTATATTTGCAGGTACATGTGTATTCCCCCATAAGAAATGTAGGCCAGTGCTGTGGCAGTCTGCCTGTAGTTTGCACAGTGCTTTGTTACATGCCTAGCAGCTTAGTGTAATTACCCAGTGTGATGTTATGTCCAGATATTTGCCAGATTTACTGCTGCCGGACCACCATACCTGTTGTGTATTTCTGACAAAGCAGTGGGTTGCTGTACAGATGTATGTCACTAACTACTGGGTAGTATGTGGCAATGTGACCTCTGCAGCACCAGTTATTATGTGTCAGGACAGACAGGAGTGTGTGAGTGCATAAACAGTGTGGGCATATGTAGTCTACTATTTACGTGATATACCCTTGTACATGGCTGTTAACATCCACATTGTCATGCTTGGTCCACATGTCTCGCACTAAGGGGATCTGTATATACCTCTGGATTGACCAGAGTGTGCCAAACTGTCCACCTATATTAGTCATATCTCTGCTGTAGTCCACAGGATCATTACTGTGATAACAGTGGTACTGTACTATGATGACCTTAGGATGTCTGTCAGTAACTGATGGCACACATGCCAATAGCAGATGTGACCTCCCACACACAACATGTCTGTTAAGACAACCCCTGTTACAGTAGCAACAATGTTCATATATACCTGCAATGCATACATGACATCCCTGTGCACTAAGAGGCTGAGACTATTGGTGCTGAGGTATGACTCCACTTCATGTTTTGGACATATGGTAAACATATATATATATATATATATATATATATATATAGATAGATAGATAGATAGATAGATATAGATATATAGATATAGATATATACACATATACATATCTACATACATATATATATATATATATATATATATATATAGATAGATAGATAGATAGATATAGATATAGATATATACACATATACATATCTACATACATATATATATATATATATATATATATATATATATATATATGTATATAGATAGACATATCCACACAAGGGGAGTCCCTGGTGGTCTAGTGGTTAGGATTCGGTGCTCTCACTGCCGCGGCCCGGGTTCGATTGTCGGTCAGGGAAGCTTCAATGAACCTTTTGTTTCTTGGGAGGGTGGCCTAATGGTTAAGGTGTTTGCCTTACAAACACAATGTGCAGGGTTTGAGTCTCACAAAGGATAATTGACTAGGCTTAAAATGGCTCACAAGGGCAGTTAGCTTAGTACTAATCTATGAACCTACGAATCTATATATGTACACATATATATATATATATATATATATATATATATATATATATATATATATATATATATATATATACATACACACACACACACACACACACACACATATATATATATATATACATACACACATTTATATATGTCTACACATATACAGATATATAGATATATATGCACTTATAGATATCTACATATATTGACATATATATATATATATATATATATATATATATATATACATATATAATGTACATACACACACACATAATATATATATATATATATATATATATATATATATATATATATATATATATTTATATATATACAGAGAGATCTATATATGGCCATATATATGATGCACTATACAGATGTGTATAAATATATATATATGAATATATATGTGTATGCGCATGTAGACATATATCTACATATGTATATGTATATATCCATATCCTTGTCATGTAAACATTACTGTTGTGTATACCTTCCCAGATGTATCACACTGTATGTATCTGATATGTGTATATTTAGATATAACAACATATGTGATGCAACAGTAATATCACTAACAGGTACTATACAATTGTAGAAGTCACAGCAATTGTTCAATACTATTCAATATGTGCACTGACAGATATATTGAAAAAACAACTATCTTCACAGCTGTCATGGTGTAGTGTTTAACTGTTGTGACTATAGTGTACAGTGTCCTGGGTTCAAGACCTGCAAGGGCTGTTTATTTTGTTGCTGGGCAGATCAAGGGCTGCTGGATACAGAGTGGTTAAGGCAGTTTTGAGCAGCTTTAAGTGTGTTTGCATGGGTTTGTGTGAAGCTAAGTGGTGCTAAAGTACAGTTAAACTTATAGGCGCTTACACCATGTAGTATTTGCTTACCAGTGTGCAAATGTGCTTAGCTGTTATATTGCAGCAATGCTGACACCTGCTAAGCATGGCTCAGCCCTGGTAAGCAGTGCTCACATCCCAGTTTGATAACATAGCATGGTAATGATATCTGTAATAAGTGTATGCAATGCCATGTACATAACATGTGTCTATGAGTTGTCATTACAGTAGCAAGGGGTGTGAGTCTCCTGTCTGGGACACTTGAGTATATATGGCTTGTACAACACTCTTATCCATGTGAATGTGTTACATACAAGGGTAGTATCCCAGGTTATATGTAGTCACACTGGCATGTAGTGTATCATTATGTTACTACTGTTGACAGTGCTTTCCCAAGCAAAAGTAGATTGCTAATTGTAGTACTGGAAACATGCAAGCTTAGATGGACTCTGAGTCCTCACTGTCATGTTCCTGGTGTGTGAGCTGTGTCACATTATATATTTCCTACTGGATAATGATCTTACATGTGGAAAATAACTGTAGACTACTGTCTGTACAGCACATGTCAGTGAGGGCTGCCATCATGTAGTAATGGCATACCTATCGGTGTCAGACATCTATCTGTCAACACATTCATCCTACTGCATAGCTAATTGGCAAGCTGATGTTTGTCAATCCTTGCACATATGTGCAGATGTCAGGTATCCATCTTGGATATGGACAGGCAATCTATGCTTGACTGACACTGACATGTCTGCCCAGTGTGTTATAAATGGCACAGATAGGACTCACCAACCTGTACGCACCACATGCCATGGATATCTCCCCTACACTACCACAGTCAACAGAACATGCTTGGGTACAGGTCTCCAAGACAGACACTAACCATGTTATGTAATACATGTTGCATACATGACAACTGGAGCACCTAACCGGCCCTCTGTAGGAGGCACCCAGAGGATTGGCTGATGCATGTCACTCTCACCCTGAGGTTCACCACAGTGGTGTATGTAGATGGCCTGCTGGCACATGGCAGGTGGCATGATACCACTGTACACACACCCCCTACACTTCCCATCTCTCCATGAACAATAGCCAGGTACACACTTATGAACACCTGCACTGATGCACCTCAGTACTGACAAATGTGTATGTGTGTATTACTGAGAATATCAGTGTCTGTGTGTTAGTAGTCTTGTAGTTGGGAATACCCTGTAGCCCTTCACACCCACCGCACCACCCATTGCCATAGTTAGATGTGGCTGCTGCTGTACCGGACATTATATGTACCTTGTTATGCTCTTCTCCCTAAGGGCTACATGGGCCTTGCAGTACCAGCACAACACTGTTGTACAAATGGATTTTTTTTATTTATTTATTTTTTTATTTTGCATTTGTTAACTGGGTTAGTCTAGCTGTGCTTTTGGCTCATTTTCAGCAGAGACCCAGGTAGAAAAGCTCCACTGGACTAGAAAACAATTTATTAAATTTTAGTAACATAGTAGTAACAATTGGCTATAGGATATTACAAGCAGAGACCTAGAGAGAAAAAAAAGCTCCTCAGGCAATTCAGTTAGACATATTATTAACAATTGGCAGACAAGTATGTGAGTTGTTACAAACAAAGTTTTAAACAATTAGCAGAAGAAAATGTGACTAGTTACAATATTATTTTAGCTGCTTAGAGCAAAATGAGTTAATAGTTAGGCAGATGCTTATTTAAAGTGGGTAGGATCTAGTTGCATAGGAGTTTGGAAACAAGAAAGGAAAGTAGGAATGGCTAGTAGGAGATGTAGGGGAGGTATAGTATAGGAGACAGACTAGACAGGTAGGTTGTTTTGAGACTGTAAGAATTAAGAGTGGTAGGAGATAGAGGAAGGATTTTTTGGGGGAAGGGGAAGAGG